>NC_081570.1:54468280-54614135 GCF_022355385.1 Mustela nigripes | reverse complement strand
TGGTCAGCTATATGTAGAAGAATGAAACTCGACCATTCTCTTACACCATACACAAAAATAAACTCGAAATGGATAAAAGACCTCAACATGAGACAGGAATCCATCAGAATCCTAGAGGAGAAGATAGGCAGTAACCTCTTTGATATCAGCCACAGCAACTTCTTTCAAGATATGTCTCCAAAGGCAAAGGAAACAAAAACAAAAATGAACTTTTGGGACTTCATCAAGATCAAAAGCTTCTCACAGCAAAGGAAACAGTCAACGAAACAAAGAGGCAACCCACAGAATAGGAGAAGATATTTGCAAATGACACTACAGACAAAAGGTTGATATCCAGGATCTATGGGTGCTTTTTGAAGCAGCATGCACACATGTGCAGCAGTCATGTAATTTGAAATTGTGTTTGGAGGTCCTAAACCTGAGGTTAAGAGCACCATCTCTTGAAGATGGGAGGCCTCTGGAGTATTTGAAATAGGGGGGTTGTGATGGGGCTTGACTTTAGATTGCTCTAGCGATAGCGTGGCAGATAATTTAGGGACAAGGACAATAATGTAGGTGAAGAGACCTCTTAGAAAGAAAAAGGTAAAATTGGCAAGGAATGCAGATGTTAGCAGATAAAGTAAATGCCATTATATTTTTCAGTTTTACAAAGCATTTAATAGTTTCCCATGTTATTGTGAATAAAATTGTGAAATTCAGGTGGATAATAGTCTGGTCAGGTGAACTATCAGATGAATCACAGTATCCAATGGGCATGAATCAGTGGTATTACATCTTTCATGAAGGAAGTCTGTAGTGGAATACCCTAGAGTTCTATCCTTAGTCATGTAATTTGAAATTGTGTTTGGAGGTCCTAAACCTCCAAGGCTCTTTGGTGCCTTGGATAAAACTGGGAAAGATGCTTAGAAATGACACATTGTAGTGGCTAAAAGCATGGGATTTTTCATTAGACATACCTGGGATTGAGTCTTGTTTCTGACACTTGTTATTTATATGATCCTTGGCAGAGATGATAAAATATCACTCACTTTGTCAGCCCGTTTTGAGGATAAAATGAGGTAAAATATTCAACACAGTGCTTGGTCCACAGTAAGCACTCATTAATGATTAGCTACTTTTATGACTGGTATCATAATTTAAGATAATACAGAGGTTATCTTAAATAAGGACAGACTCAATGAAGGTGCTAAACATGATCTTTTGGAATTATTGGGCTGGAACTGAGAAGAAAAATACCAGCAAAAATAAAAGTGGAATTCTTTCCCATCAAGATTAAAAATTAATCAAAAAATAAGATTTGAGAAAAACTGGTTTGGTGGGCACCTGGGTGGCTCAGTGAGTTAAGCTTCTGCCTTCGGCTCAGGTCATGATCTCTGGGTCCTGGGATCGAGTCCCATATCAGGCTCTCTGCTCAGTGGGGAACCTGCTTCCCCCTCTCTCTCTGCCTGCCTCTCTGCCTACTTGTGATCTCTCTCTGTCAAATAAATAAAGTCTTAAAAAAAAAAAAACAAAACTGGTTTGGTGAAAGAACATGTGGAAAAAAATCTGGGGGATGGATTTGATCATCAACTGTCATTGCTGGGCTCCAAACATGTCACCCATTGGGTTTTATCAGTAGATGACTAACAGGTGGATCCCCAGAAAGGATGGCTTTACTGCTTTTTGTTTGTGTGCTTTGTTTTCAAGCTCATCAGATGGTAATCAGGCCACATATCCACAAGCTAAAGACCAATTACACTCTTCAGTGTAATGATGGGCAAGACCATCTGGTGTATTGTGGTCTGAATGTTTGTGTCCCCCCAAATACATCTGTTGCAAATCTAATGCCACAGTTGATGGTATTAGGAGGTGGGGCCTTTGGCAGATGATATAGTCATAAGAGCGGAGCACTAATGATTGGGATTAGTGCCCTTATAAAAGGGGCCGCAGAGAGCTATCTTGTCCCTTCCACCAAGAGAGAACACAACAAGACCAGCAATCTGCAGCCTGTTCTTTATAAGACACCTGGTCTGTGATAAGTTGTTACAGCAGCCAGAATGGACTGGTCAGACATGCAGTCTGACCCATGTCCATCCTTCATGACACACCTAACTCCATTCCCTCCAGAAACCCTATATTCAAGCTATGTTTACCTATGGACACTATAGTCCTTATTTAGATCTAATCTATAGTGCCAGGAGAAAGGAAAACATCAAAACCTTACGAAGAACACGTTTACCTTAAAGGATGTACAGTTTACAATTCTAAACCCTTCACATCCTGCTACATTGCAATTAATAAGCCATTTTTTAAAAATTTACTTTTTCCATTTATTGCATGACTTTCTTTGCTGCTATCTGGTCTCCATACCATTTTGACCAGTATGTATCATTCTGCAGTCTCTAAATGTTGGGCCATTTCCAGCTAGCAGTTATTCTAAATCCATCTTTGTAAAAATTGACCTTCTCTTTCTTTTTAATTATTTCCTCAAGATAAAGTTTTATTACTACAAGCTGAAATATAGGCAGATAAATTTTTTATTCCTAAGAATGCCAGATTATTGCACATAAAGTTTATCCTCCATGAAAAGGCTATTAATAATGGACAAAAGATTTTTTTCCCCTGCAGTACCTGTGGAAATACCTGTTAATAGGATTATTGGAAAACTGGTTGAGTCTAAGATGAGGAATTTCAGCCTCATGGCCTAAAAGGACTAAGAGGGGCCCAGAAACTATTTTCAAATATCTAGCAGAACATTATCAGAAAGTGATGCAAGACCAGAATTCATGGCCATGGATCTGCAGATTAATAGCTTTGTGACCTTGGGCAAATCAATTTACTTTCGGTTTTCTTGAACATAAAATGAAGGCAATAGATAAAACCTTGGTTTTAGGATTCTATGATTTTAAGGTGTTTATAGGCATTTAAATTAGAATTTTTTGAGCTGTAGAAACAATCTTCTAAAACAGAAATAAGCTGCTTTGAAAAGGCTATCCCTTCATTGAAGATTTGAGTGAATCTGTCAAACATTCATGAGTCTACTATGTGTAAAATAGTGGTGGGAACACCAATATGTAAACTTCCAGAAAATAAGACAAAAATAAACATATGGAAAAATCTAATAGCAGTAACATATGCAAGCAAGAGCTTAATAGTTCAAGTGACAGCATTATGAGATTATTTCACTGCGAAATTAATTGCCAAATAAGCAGTATAGGGGAGACTTTTTTGTTACTCAACAAAAAGAAGTTTCAGCTCTGGAGTCATATAGACTCAGGTGTGAATTCTGACTGCTCCATTTACAACCTGCATGACTAAAGGCAAGTGATTTAATCATCTACGACTCAGTTTTGAAGTCGAGTAGGTATTTAGGAAGAAAACAAAGGGCGATGATACAGGTTGTATTCTTCATTGAGCATGGAGATAGACTAGCATATCTAGGTTTTTTCCACCACTAACATTCTGTTATCATAAGAACAATGAATTCTATGCTTGCATGCTTAATTTTTGGCAGATCACATAGGTGGCCATTATATCTGTTAAAGTTGCTTGATATAATGCTTGGACCAGTAGGACAAAAACGTTGATTGAATGTATGTTTTCTTTTGATTCACTGAAATGGGTCCCTGTAATACTTAACCATGGTGCTAAATGCTGGCTGATATGCCCCTCCCTTCATAGAACTTATGGTATGAAAGGGGGACTACAATATTTTTTGCGGGGAGGATTACAATATTAGACACAAATGAAAGAAAAAGCATTATATGAAGTTAGAGAGTAGCTTAATATTATAATTATTAGATTACTTTTAATGATTATTTTTAAAGAATTAAAGGTATAAAAGGGTATTTATTATGTGTATCCTTCAACATAATAAAATATCAAATACAAGATGGTTTTACGTTCTTCATACATTGAAAGGATGAACAGGTTCAATATAATTATCTCTATTTCACTTGCCCAATGTCACTCTGCTAGAAAGCAGGACAGCTAAAATTCAACACCAGGTCCTGATTCTAACAAAGAGTAGTAGCAACAATGAAAACATCTGTACTTCTTACTACATACCAAGAATTATTTCTACTGATATTAATTCTTAATCCTGATATGATCACTATAAAGCAACGACCATTATTGTTCCTTGTTTCACAGATGGGAAAACCGAGATCCTGAGCCATTCAGCAGCCTGGCCCACAGTCACCCAGTTAGTAAGCAGTATGAACAGAATTGGGATGCAGATCTAGGACTGCCTCACTCCGGATCACACACTCTTACCCACTCTGCTCTAAGAGCCCTGAAGTCAGAGCAAATTATGTTAGACATCTGATGGTGCATTTGCAGTATCCCCAGAAGGATAAGCTACTGCCACTAGCTTGTGGAGTTCTGACAAAAAAGCAATTCCAGGGTTCTGGAAAGCAATTGGCATGCATACTTAAGGAGTTCTGAGAAGTGGAAAAGAGAGTTAAGTTACCAGTATGTGTTGATGTTTTCTCAAAGGCAATTTTCTATAACTTTCATTACCAAGCAACATCACACATCCCCCAAGGCTAAAAGGGAATTAAACCCTCATAACAACATGACATCTTTAAAAGATAAGGTCATTAACTTGGGGAAGCATTTCCTGAGCAGTTCACTGGAATGTGAGTATGAGGGTGGAATATAAACCATAGATGTAAACATGGAAAGGGAGAAAGGAGGGGAGAAGGGAGAAAGAGATTTTAAAAGAGAAAGATACAAAGGAGAAAAGGGGAAGCAAAACACTCAGCTCCAGAAATTGAGTACGAGTACAAGAAGGCTAACTTTACAAGTAAGTGAATGTTTGCTCGCCAGGTGCACAGGGCGGCCTCTTCTCACACCCTCACCAGCTGGTCACTGGCTGGAAGTTAGCCCGTCATGAAGGCATGCAGGAAGCAAACCTGGCCAGTGGGCAACGTCTCACCTCCCCTTTTTGTACTCTCTTCCTCATTCTGTGTATAATCCTCTCCACTTGGCAGTACTGAAAGTTAGAACCGTTTTCACCTCAAGACCAGCTCATGGAGCGAACTTATTTTCAGCTGTTTTAAATTTAATATAAATTGATGTCAAAATAGTGCCTCCATCAGGGGTATTGGCAGCATTTGTCTCTATGTGCTCAGTAAGTGGCAATAACTATTGTTTACTGTGACTTGGTGGCAAACTTTTGCAATGCTTCGCTTGTACTATCTCCTTTGGTTCACACAACCACCTCACCAAGTGGGTGCCATTTTTAACATCTCTTTTTTTACAGATGAGGAAGTGCTGAGAGCTTAAGTAACTAGCTCATATTCAGAGATCAAGCGACATATACTTAGTTACTATTTCTGTTAAAAGAGATTTTATTTATTTATTTGCGAGAGAGAGAGTGAGCACAGGTGCGTGAGTGAGAGCACCAACAGAGGGGGAGGGGAGGAGGGAGAGGGAGAAGCAGAATCCCCACTGATCAGGGAGCCAGAGGAGGGGCTCATCCCAGAACCCTGCCATCACGACTTGAGCTGAAGGCAGATATCCAACCAACTGAACCACCCAGGTGTCCATTATATTAGTTATTATGCTTTGCTATTATAGTAAAGAGTCTAGGGCTGTGTCAGAGGGTATGGGCTTCAGTCTTGACTGTCCTGCTTAGTTCACATCTGACATTGGGCAGGTCAGTTATTCCAGCTGCATGCCCATGAAATGGGAGCATTACCCTGATATCAGGGTAGCAACTCTATCCAATGGTAGAAAGGGTTTGCCTTTGGAAAAGCCCAAGCATCATAAGAACTTCAAGTTTTGGGGCACCTGGGTGGATCATTCATTAAGCGACTGCCTTCAGCTCAGGCCATGATCTTAGGGTCCTGAGATCAAGCCCCGCATCGGGCTCCCTGCTCGGTGGGAGGCCTGCTTCTCCCTCTTCTGCTCCCCCTGTTTGTGTTCTCTCTCTTGCTGTGTCTTTCTCTGTCAAATGAATAAATAAAAATCTTAAAAAAAAAAAAAAAAAAAAAAAAGAACTGCAAGTTTTACCTCCTGTTCATCCCGGGTTGGAAATGGTCACTCTGAAAACCCAACTGAAAGCACAAAAGCAGGAGAGGATGGCCTTGTTTGTTTGAAGACCTTGCAGTGTACCAACCCAAAGAATGGCCCACTCCACCAGGCTTGCTGTAGATGGGAGGTGAGTGACCCTTATGTCCAGGAGTAAGAATGCCACAGATGGAACCAACAGATGGAAGCAACAGAAAGGCTCAGAATGCATAAATGAAGAATAAATTCCAAGAGTTGTATGAAGTAGTGGACAGTGGGAGTTGGGTTAGCTTTTTCTACAAAAAAGTGAATTGTATTAGAATTAATAAAAAAGATAATCATGTTCAACAAGAAAGATTTCAAATACACAACTTAACCCTACACCTAAAGGAGCTGGAGAAAGAACGACAAAGAAAGCCTAAACCCAGCATGAGAAGAAAAATAATAAAGATCAGAGCAGAAATTAATGAAATAGAAACCCAAAAAACAATAGAACAAATCAATGAAACTAGGAGTTAGTTCTTTGAAAGAATTAATAAGATTGATAAACCCCTGGCCAGACTTATCAAAAAGAAAAGAGAAAGGACCCCAAAAAATAAAATCATGAATGAACGAGGAGAGATCACAAACAACACCAAAGAAATATAAGCAATTATAAGAACATATTATGAGCAACTATACGCCAGCAAATTTGACAATCTGGAAGAAATGGGTGCATTCCTAGAGATGTATAGACTACCAAAACTGAACGAGGAAGAAATAGAAAACCTGAACAGACCCATAACCAGTAAGGAAATTGAAGCATTCATCAAAAATCTCCCAACAAACAAGAGCCCAGGGCCAGATGGCTTCCCAGGGCAATTTTACCCAACATTTAAAGAAGAATTAATACCTATTCTCCTGAAACTGTTCCAAAAAATAGAAACGGAAGGAAAACTTCCAAACTCATTTTATAAGGCCAACATATCCTGGATCCCCAAACCAGACAAGGATCCTCTCAAAAAAGAGAATTACAGACCAATATCCCTGATGAACACAGATGCAAAAATTCTCATCAAAATACTAGCCAATAGGATCCAACAGTACATTAAAAGGATTATTCACCACAACCAAGTGGGATTTATTCCAGGGCTGCAAGGTTGGTTCAACATCTGCAAATCAATCAATGTGATACAATACATTAATAAAAGAAAGACAAGAACCATATAATACTCTCAATAGATGCTGAAAAAACATTTGACAAAGTACAGCATCCTTTCCTGATCAAAACTCTTCAAAATGCAGGGATAGAGGATACATACCTCAATATCATCAAAGCCATCTATGAAAAACACACTGCGAATATCTGAGAGCTTTTCTGCTAAGGTCAGGAACATGGCAGGGATGTCCATTATCACCACTGCTATTCAACATAGTACTAGAAGTCCTAGCCTCAGCAATCAGACAACAAGAAGAAATTAAAGGCATCCAAATCAGCAAAGAAGAAGTCAAACTATCACTCTTTGCAGATGATATGATACTATATGTGGAAAACCCAAAAGACTCCACTCCAAATCTGCTACAACTCCTATAGGAATTCAGTAAAGTGTCAGGATATAAAATCAATGCACAGAAATCAGTTGCATTTTCTTTACACCAACAACAAGACAGAAGAAAGAGAAATTAAGGAATTAATCCCATTTAAAATTGCCCCGCAAACCATAAGATACCTAGGAATAAACCTAACCAAAGAGGCAAAGAAAACTATAAAGTACTCATGAAGGAAATTGGGAAAGACACAAAGAAATGGAAAAATGTTCCATGCTCATGGATTGGAAGAACAAATATTGTGAAAATGTCTATGCTACCTAAAGCAATCTACACGTTTAATGAAATCCCTATCAAAATACCATCCATTTTTTTTTTCAAAGAAATGGAACAAGTAATTCTGAAATTTATATGGAACCAGAAAAGACCTCAAATAGCCAGAGGAATGTTGAAAAAGAAAGCCAAAGTTGGTGGAATCACAATTCCGGACTTCAAGCTCTATGACAAAGCTGTCATCATCAAGACAGTATGGTATTGGCACAAAAACAGACACAAAGATCAATGGAACAGAAAAGTGAGCCCAGAAATAGACCCTCAGCTCTATGGTCAACTAATCTTCGACAAAGCAGGAAAGAATGTCTAATGGAAAAAAGACAGTCTCTTCAACAAATGATGTTGGGAAAATTGGACAGCCACGTGCAGAAAAATGAAATTGGACCATTTCCTTACACCACACACGAAAATAGACTCAAAATGGATGAAGGACCTCAATGTGAGAAAGGAATCCATCAAAATCCTTGAGGAGAACACAGGTGGCAACCTCTTCAACCTTAGCTGCAGAAATTTCTTCCTGGGAACATGGCCAAAGGCAAGGGAAGCAAGGGCAAAAATGAACTTTTGGGACTTCCTCAAGATCAAAAGCTTTTGCACAGCAAAGGAAACAGTTAACAAAACCAAAAGACAACTGACAGAATGGGAGAAGATATTTGCAAATGACATATCATATAAAGGGCTAGCATCCAAAATCTATAAAGAGCTTATCAAACTCAACATGCAAAGAACAAATAATCCAATCATGAAATGGACAGAGGACATGGACAGACATTTCTGCAAAGAAGACATCCAGATGGCCAACAGACACAAGAAAAAGTGTTCCACATCACTCGGCATCAGGGAAATACAAATCAAGACCACAATGAGATGCCACCTCACACCAGTGAGAATGGCTAAAATTAACAAGCAGGAAATGACAGATGCTGGTGAGGATGTGGAGAAAGGGGAACCCTCCCACACTGTTGGTGGGAATGCAAGCTGGTGCAACCACTGGAAAATAGCATTGAGGTTCCTCAAAAAGTTGAAAATAGAGCCACCCTATGACCCAGCAATTGCACTACTGGATATTTACCCTAAAGATACAAATGTAGTGATCTGAAGGGGCATGTGCACCTGAATGTTTATAGCAGCAATGTCCACAATAGCCAAACTATGCAAAGAATCTAGATGTCCATCAACAGATGAATGGATAAAGAAGAGGTGATATATATATATATATAATGGAATACTATGCAGCCATCAAAAGGAATGAAATCTTGCCATTTGCGATGACGTGGTTGGAACTAGAGGGTATTATGCTTCGCGAAATAAGTCAATTGGAGAAAGACAACTTTCATATGATCTCCCTGATATGAGGAAGTGGAGATGCAACATGGGAGGTTTTGGGGGGAGGAAAAGAATAAATGAAACAAGATGGGATCGGGAGGAAGACAAGCCATAAGAGACTCTTAATCTCACAAAACAAACTAAGGGTTTCCAGGGGGAGAGGGTTAGGGAGAGGGTGGTGGGGTTATGGACATTGGGGAGGGTATGTGCTATGGTGAGTGCTGTGAAGTGTGTAAACCTGGCAATTCACAGACCTGTACCTCTGGGGCTAATAATACATTGTATGTTAATTAAAAAAGTTAAAAAAATTTTTAAAAAAGATAATGATGTTCAATTCTATGATAATTTATAGAAGATACTGTGTACAATGCAGTGAGAGAGACAAATAATGTCAGAATCTGATTGAGTTACATTTGAATCCTGACTTTATCACTTATTATGTGACCTTGAGTGGGTTACTTAGCCTCTCTGAGGTCCAGCTTCATTGTTTTGTGAAATGGAGAAGGTACCTCCTACAGATGTTATGAGAATTAAATATGATGACATAGGATGTCCTTGTTACCTGAAGATAGTATCAGAAAAAAAAATCACTTAAAAGTGAATGTATTGGGGCGCCTGAGTGGCTCAGTGGGTTAAGCCTTTGCCTTCGGCTTGGGTCATGATCTCAGGGTCCTGGGATCGAGCCCCGCATCAGGCTCTCTGTTCAGTGTGGAGCCTGCTTTCCTCCTCTCTCTGTCTCTGCCTCTCTGCCTACTTGTGATCTCTCTCTCTGTCAGATAAGTGGATGAAATCTTAAAAAAAAAAAAAAAAAAGTGAATGTACTTAAGCAATTCCTAAAATTTTATAGTATGTAGTGATAAAAGGCTTGATTGGTATTTGAAATTGTCGTAGTCTAAATCTGTGAAAGAATCTTTTAACACACTACAGTTAAATAATTAGTAAATTCTTAGATGGAGCAAAAATGACTGTGTTGATATTTTGAGAAAGGGTTCACTTTTCTGATAAAATTGAATTAAAGCTTTATACACCAATCTAGGTTCAGATTTTGCTTTGATTCATGATCATAATAAGCCATTACTGCAGAGCTAATAGAGAGTTTTATAAATTTCCTAAGGGCCTCACAGTTTCTTGATATTCTTTTGAAGTGTGTATGATGTAAGCTTCCTTTTCTTCTTTGTTATTAATAGCTCTATTTTTGCTAAACCCTCAGCTGATAATGACTTTAACCTAAAGGTCTTTACACCTTGACTTTCACTGACTTTATATAATCCTGTAACCATTCTATGATTGGCAATTTCACTTTTCAACAAATGTGCACTGTATTTGCATTATATGTCCATCGTTTGTAAGATCAGACATTTATGGAGAAACTGACTATATTTATGTGATGAGTAGAGATACAAGCTATAGACACTAATGTTAATTTGTGAAAAGTGATATTTGAACAGGGACTAATGTTACAAATAAATACTTTCATGTCATATTGGTCTTTACTTTCCTACGAAATCCAATAACTGCAAAGATGCCAGTAATGACACTTGGGTAAAGAGTTTGACTGGGTATCTGCCTGCACATAGGAAACACTGAATAAATGATAGCCATCACCATGAACAACAAAGAAGAATCACAAACATGATGTACTGCTTCTGGCTCCCCTCAAGACTATATGCATTTAGCACACCAGAGAAGATAAAGAGACAATTAGAACTTCTTATATTAGTAGAAAGAATTGTATCCAAAGCGCTTCCTTGAGAAGGTGAGTTGTGATCTTGAGAGCTTGCGAATCTTAGTGGAAGTGATGATTAATAAAGCAATGTTACTTTTTAAAAAAATAACAGCAGCTTCATTTTCAAAAAAAAAAATTAGGATAGGTTTGTAAGAAAAGGAGGCAAAAGAAAGTTACTATATAAAAATTGTCTAGCTTTTTCTTTTTCTCTACATTTTTGAATGTTACAATTTTACATAAACTAGTTGGTTTAAATGATATGAAATATATATGTGTATGTTGTATACATGTGTTTGTGTGTATGCTGCATATAAAAACTTTACATAAATTATTTTGTATATTTTGGCATATTTGTATATTTTTGTCTATTTGAGAATTTTTGATAGCTTAATAAATATGATAGCCTAGTCTAATAAATAATAATGCTGTTAATAGAGCTAAATTGAGCATATACTTTTTGCATTCTAGGAGCTTTGTTAAATGTTTCATATGTATTACCTTACTGAATCTTCCTAATTTTAAGAAAAGGCCTACTATCATCACTATTTTATAGATGACAAAACCAGAGGCTTATAAAAGTTTAGGAGTTTCCCCAGTAGCTACTTTGGCTTCTCATATCATGAGATTAGTAGCAAGCTAACTTGCTGTGTGCCAGTAAAAAAGAAAAAGGGCAACCCTCATAAAAGAAGGCATCAGTATTACTGAGTACCTGCTATGAGCTAAACACTGTATTTTATGCTTTACACGTAGGGCATCATTTAATTACCACCATGATCTTGTGCCCAGTAAACATTGTTACATATTACAGATCAAGAAAGCGAGTCTGAAAAAAGAGTCATTTGCCTACATTCTCACAGACAGTAGGTGGTGGAGTCAGGATAAAGTGTAGGTCCACTTAACTTTGTGCTCCTTCCATAGAAGACCCCCATAGGTCTTATCTTGACTCACAGTGACATTGTATAAATTCTATTACATGCTTTTCAGTGCGCAAGACATTTGCCTCTAGGAAAATGAGGAAGGTGCACCTAAGAAAGTTAGTTTACACAGAGCAGAGTTAAGGGTATTTCTGGGTACACAAATGGGATTAGAGTTATTTTCAGTCTTCTTCTTCATAAATCCCTGCTTACCTGCCTGGAGATACACGTACATACAAATATAGTGTGTATTTGATGAGCATCTATTTCTTGTTTTTCAAATTCCCCTTGGTCCAGAAACACGACCAGTTGACATTTTTGTCATGTTTTATAGAGACTTTTCTTCAAACTGGGTCTTTGCTTACAGTTCCCAAACCATGACCCAACATTAATGCCATATTTAATTAACTTCCTAAAATAATATATTTTGACTCAGAAAATAAAAAAAATACTTGTTTTCATCCTCAAAATCACATCAAACATATTCAACCCAAGGACTATTATTAAAAATGGACACAAGGTGTGAGACAAAGCCATAATGAAAATGTTTTTGTATGAGGACTCACATGACCAAACCCTGGACGATTTTGTATAGATAGTACTGAGATTTTGTTTGATCCAGCATCGAATCCTGGGCCAGCGAGAGCAAAGTATGCAAAGAATATGAATAATGATGTCAAGTGCTAATTTGCATAGAGTGCCTATGTGTGATGGCCACTGTGCTGAATACTTTACGTGCATATTGTCTTCTACTCTCAAAACATCTCTTTGAGGTACATATCATTATTATGTATGTTCTACCATTGAAGGAACTGAATCTTAGTAAAATCATATAATTTGTTCAAGGTAACTTGCTCTACAGTAAGCAAAGGTGCTGGGACTGAAAACCAGGTCTAAATTCAATGACACTATTTATTATTATTATTATTATTATTATTAATATATAATGTATTATTTATTTCAAGGGTATAGGTCTGTGATTCATCAGTCTTACACAATACACAGAGCTCACCACAGCACATAATCTCCCCAGTGAATTCAGTGGTATTCTTAAATCCTGTTCTATATTACCAATGTTTGCCCATTTATGTTAGTGAGCTTTGCTCCAAGATTTAGCTGGATACACAGTGTGCGTCCTTAGTGGGGGAGTATCACGCCAAAGGGTATGAAAACTGGTTCTTGGGAGAAGGTGAAAGAAATTCATATATATATATATGTGTGTGTGTGTGTGTGTATGTGTGTGTGTGTGTATGTATATACATATATATCTCATAGATAAACATATAGTACACAACCAGATGTATAGTATATTTGTGATATTAAAATTCTACTGGGGGCAGTTAGGGGAAAACAAAGGTCTAAATAGACTCCTGGGTAAGAGGAGGGATAATGAAGAAAAGTTTGAGTTGCACTGGTTTCTAGTTTTAAAAGAGCTATGGATGTGAATGTCCCTGTAATTCTCAGCAACTCCCTTGGGGAAGACTTTAAGCACTGGATTTGCTAGAGGATAATAGTTTCTTTCTTCAAACGTAGGCTGAGTGAATAAAATCTGCAGTGCCACAATTATGAGTGATCTAATCAAGATACTTTGGAAAATATCTAGTAAGGACCATACAAAGGAATAGAGTACAGGAGAGAAAGGCTGGAGAGCTTGGTCAAGCCAGGAGAGGTGTTCTCCCACGGGCAACATGAGCAATCCCTGAGCTGAGGCAGGGAGGAAGTGAATATAGTCAGGGAATCTGATATACTCAGAGAAGCTCCAGGAGCCTGGGTCAGGTTTCAAACCATGCAGGAGCAAGGCCAAGCTACAATGGTAGGGGATAGTGACACAGATCCAAGAGCACCAAGAGAACAAGTAAAGAGTCCGTTAAGGAACAGAGAGAATAAGAGGTTCCAAAAAAGACACCCAAGCATGTTTGGGTAGGAGAAATCTGTTTTCCTGTGGAAGGTCTGGTATGTATTTTTAGAGAAGTGATGGCTACTTGAAGGTATGGCCTGGGAGCTGACAACACTATAAATTAGCTTGTTACAGTCTTCCTCAAGTACAAGTAGGCAACGTGAAGACTTTTAAAAAGGAACAAGGTATTCAATGAACAACCATAAATGACTAAAAAAGCATGAAGAGTTCAGCCTCACTAGTTACCAACGAAAGGCAACAAGATAAGAGAACATTTTCCCCTTTCAGATTAGAAAAGATCTAATAAACCAATGCTTCATGAAATAGGCACCATAAGATAATGTTAATGGAAGTAAAAATTGGTATAACCTTTCTAGAAAATTGCTTGGCAATGTGTACCATGAACTTTTAAAAGCTGCACAATTTTAGTCCATTATTCCCATTTTAAGAATCTATTCTAAGAAAAATATCTTCAGGACAAAGAATTATATGCAAAGATGTTCACTGCATGTGGGAAAACTTGAAGCAATTTAAATGCCTAATAATTGAAGTGAAATAAATTATGATTCATGACAATGAAATGCTTGGCAGATGTTAAAAAGTCTTCAGTAATTAAAAATGGAACTAAAAACAATTATATATCACATTTTTTCCAATTAGATTAGAAAAAGTAAGAAGTAGTGATATAGCTATGTTGTTAAGGACATGGAAAAATTGTTAGTCATAATACCGCTATGAACTTTTTGGAGAGACATTTGGTAATAACATATTAATGATGAAAATGTGCGTACCCTTTAATATAGCAATTCCATTTTTAGTAATTTATCTTTGGAACAAATTAAGACAAGTACATGAGGATATAGGTTGAAGGCTTCTCATTACACCATTTTACATAATAGCAACAAAAAGGATAAAAACCTAAATATCCCCCAATAGAAAATAGGTCCATGCATATAATACTATAAACTCATTACCATGGTTATACAGATGCATATTTATATATGCACATACACGTACACACACACACACACACACTGCGTATGGTAAGTTGAAATGGCTACTATTGGGGTGCTTGGGTGGTTTAGTCCGTTGAGCGTATGACTCTTGGTTTCGGCTCAGATTGTGATTTTAGTGTCCTGAGATCAAGCCCCGCTTCAAGCTCTGAGCTCAGCGCGGAGTCTGCTGGAGAGTCTCTCTCCCTCTCCCCCTTCCCCTACTGGTGTGCATGCTCTCTCTCAAAAAACAAATAAATCTTAAAGAAAAAAAAAAAAAAAGAAATGACTACTATTGACTGAAGATCACAGGGCAGATTATATATTCTATTTGCATAAAATTCTAGGTAGCATATTTCCTTGATCTTAAGAAACATAATTTGATAACATTTTCACATTTTTGAAGTTGAAATGCAACTTGTAAACAAGGTCAAAAGAAACCTGGCGGCTGCTAACAGAGAAGGTTCCACCCTTGTCTTTGTCTGTACTTGTGGGAAAGTCACCACGAGTAGATTTTAGCAGCTCACCTCAAAGTCTCCTCAGTCGAGCTGAGTTACTTGGATTGGACAGCCTCTCATGATTACATCTGAACTTACATTTGGATCCTTCCTTCCCCTTAAAATACTTTTTACAAAAGATTCCTTCTGATGCAGCAATAAAGTGAAAGGTTATTGTACACAGGAGATAAAGGGTCACATGTCAGGCTACGCAACTGTAGGCAGGAGAAACAGCCACATCCTTTGTAAACTAAATCACAGACTTTTGAAAGATGGGGCAAGTAGGTTATGACCGAACTATGAATCATGAAAGAATATATAACTCAGGTGCTAAAATTGTATCTGTCGAAAACTCCTAGACGACTTTTGAAAAAGCTGTTTACCTTTGGCAATTTATAAATCAACTCGGGAATCCTAACGCAGCTAAAACCCTGGAATATTTTATGTGCCTCCAACTTCAACTATCAACATCAAAGAGAAGAAAGAGGTCAAGGTGATCAGCATGCGGCATAAAACCCTAACTGCTGATGGTTGGAATTGATTTAGATCCTTAGACCACATTCATATTCTGAATATGAAATAGGTTTAGACTCAATTTCTAATTGTTATACTTAAGATGGTGACCTGCATTTGGTCTATTAATGTTGCTAGAAAAAGTGTTTTTCTACATTTAATGAAGTTTATCTTGCACCCCCAAAATTGTTATTAAACCAGTGGAGCATATCCTAAAGCATAGCCTTCTGGATCAAGTAAATGTAACACACACATGTGTGTGTATAGATATAAACACAGAAAGGCTTTTCTTTAAGATTTTTCATCAACTGTTAAAAATGTCATCTCTGCTAATCTCTCAAAAGTGTGATCAGGGTGGTATTTACTTAACTTTTTTTTTTTTTTTTTTCAGTTGTAGGATCTTTTTTCCCCTTCAGCTTTATGGAAGCATAATTGAGAAACGAAACTGTAAGAAATTTAAAGTGCACATCATGATGATTTGATATACAGATACATTGTGAAGGGATTCCTCCCATCTAGTTAATTAACACATTTATCACCTTACACACACACACACACAACCCCCCCCCCACACACACACAATTTGGTGAGAACATTTAAGTTCTACTCTCTTAACAAATTTCAACTGTACAATACAGCACTGTCAACTACAGTCACCATCCTACACAGTAGATCCTCAGACCTTATTGATGATATAGTGGAAAGTTTGTACCCTTTTATCAACTTCTCTCTATTTCTTCCACCTGCCAGCTCCTGACAACCACTTTTCTATTCTCTGTTTCCGTAAGTTTGACTTGCTTTTGTTTTTGTTTTAGATTCCACATATAAGTGAACTCATGCAGTATTTGTCTTTGCCTGTCTGGCTTATTTCTCTTAGCAAATGCCTTCAGGATCCACCCATGTGGCTGCTAACAGAAGGATTTCCTTCTTTCTCTGTATTTACTCCTTACTATATACTTTCCATATTGTGTGGCTTTTAAAAAATAATGTGCTTAAACCAATTTCATGACTAGAATAAAGGAAATTATGAGCTATTTTAAAATACATTTGAATGGCATGGTAGACATTATCATATGTTAAAAGAATGCATAATTTGAAAAATACCCACCACACATGCATATACATACACAGTCACATCACATGAAAAATGTTGGAAATGAAATATACCAAATGGATAACAGTGGCTATCTATAGTTATTAAATACAGGCTATTTCATTTTCTTAATATTTTCCTGTTTTTCTAAATTTTCTAATTTTCTGTTTTTCTATATTTCTAAATTTTCTATAATGAGTATAACTACTTTGGTATTATGGCTAAAAATATAAACAGAAATTGGGTTTTAGATCTTAAACACCACTGAGGTTTCTGTATTTCTCCTTTATTTTTGTGAATGATTTTTTTTGTTCTTATTAAAAAGTGGATGCTGGTGATTTTGAACACTACTAAAAGTTATTCCCCTGGGGACTGATGTTTATGAATGGAAACGCATGAAGAATGCTATTGTAGTCTGATGTATCTGAAAGCCTGGGATTTGAGCTGCCAATTTCTTGGGGGATGGGCTTTGAGCAGAGTCCAAAAAAGGGCAAAATCTAAGGAAAGGAATAATCACTGTTAAATAACTCACACTTCCTCTTTCCGGCTTCATGCTTAACAATGACTGCAACTCTCAAAAGTCACCAAAACATCCTTGAAAAATTAACATCACCCTTGCTCCTTTGGGACACTTTTCCAGAATAACCTTTTGTGCTTTTTCAGAGGCGTATTTCAGGCCTTTAACTCAGATCTTAGGAGAAGGCATGCTGTAATTATTCTGAATATAAGACCAAGAAACACAATGGTAAATAGAACATGCTGTCTGTGTGAAGGTGTGCCCACAGGAAAAGAAATCCGAAGGCCATATTTACTCACATCCTCTGATGTGGTACCAAATAACTAGCAGAAGTGGAATTAGTCCATGAAGACTCCCGACTGCCAAAAGTCCACGCTCTGGCAGAAATTATTGCCACATGTGTGTTGCAAAATAGTTGAAGACAGAAAAGGGTGAAAATCTTAAGAGCAATGGCTTCTCTTAAGGCTCTGTCTTCAATGCCGTATCTTGATGAGCCCAAATCAATCTCAGACTTACTAAATGAAGCAATGAATGCAAACTTCTCAGCATGTTGTAAATATTCATTAATGCCAAGTATTGTTTAAGAAAATGATTACATACATCGCTTCTTGGCCTTTTGGCTAAGATCAAGTGAAGAAAATGATTACATGCGTATAGTACTTTATAGTTTACAAAGGCCTTTCACAAAGGACTGACTAATATCTCTTCAGGGTATTTATGGTGTTGATTAAATATATTGATTCCACATCATGAAGTGGCTTGGAGATGGGAGATTCTCTTGGGTCTTGACACCACCTCTTTGAATCATTTCTTCATTCATTATGTCAGCTTTCCTATCTGGAAGGGGTGGTCAGCTTTCCTCTCCGGAAGGGGTGGTCAGGGGTTCTTCTCTGTCTGGAGTGGCCAGAGTCCAGAGTACAATGGATGGGCGGCCTTAATTTATGGAGAGCTCTTCTTAGAGGACACGTAATAATAATGAAAAAAAAAAATCTATTGCATGACGAAAGTTCACAACTATGCAAAGGTAAAGCAGCTGCCCCCTGGTGATTCTCAGCTTCTCCATTCTTCGTCTCAGAAGTTTGAAATTACTTGTCAAATCTGCTGAAATGCCGTGATTTACAAACCCTTTAATAAAAGAGACGGTAACAGATTTTCTTCCAGCATCTCCCATCAGCATGAACACAGCACCCCGAGGAGCGTACCACCAGCCAGATCATTAGTCTCTGCAAGTCATCTTTAATGATAGGCTCTGGTGGAGGCGGGGGGTGTACAGCAGGGAGGATGCATTCTGCTTCCAAATCATTCTCTTGCTCCATAAGCAGAGGGGAAAAGATTGCTCCTTGTCGGTGATGACAAGGAGGGAGCCCATGTAGCAACTCACAGCCCACCAAGCTGCTACATGTTTTATGTGGAAGAAGGCTTGAGAGCTACAACCCAGGCTTCTCCAAAGCAGGCACAAACTACACAGAACCCTGCCGTGTCACCAGAAAAGGGAGTGTGAAGTTGGAGACTCGCGCTGGCAGCTAATGGTTGTCGAATGCCTCGCGTGCTCTGACCTCAGTTCTTGACCATTCCACCGTGACTTCAGACTCAGGCATGAGGTGTGATTGCTATTCCAATTTCCATAGGAGGAAACTGAGACTTTGAAAAGTTAGGTAACTTACCAAAAGTCGCACAATGCTGAGGCTGTAATTCAGACCTGGGGGGCTAACTCTGGAGCCAATGCGTGCACACACACGCATGCGCACATGGACACCTTTTCTCTCCATATATATGTATATATACATTCTCTTTCATTATTTTTATAGAACATATATTATTCTCTTTGTGTGTGTCTATGTGCGTGCATGTGTATGTGCTGAGAGTAAACTGATATAAAGTACTCGGGGACTCTTTTTCTATTTTTAGTATCTAGGATAATACCCAATATACCTGTAGGTTAACATTTTTACATTATGTAAGATTTTACATCAGTACTCTAACTCAGCGACATTTTATATTTCTTCAGAACGGACTCTGTGTAGACTTAAATACCACTCTCATCTTTTCCTTTGGAAGTTCTCCCTAACTTCTAAGCTGGTTAAGTCTCCCTCCAAAATTGAATATAACTGTCTCTGCAAATTATTGTAACTACTTGTTTAATGCCTGACTTCTATGTCCCATGAAGGGAGAAACATGTCTTTCTTATTCACTACTGTAAACCCAATACCTTTTATAGTACCATGCACATAGTAGGGACTCAATAAACACTTGCTGATTAAATGAATACATCCGTAACCATATCTGTCCCTAGAGCAATATTATCAAGGCCTTATTCCACATATTTGTTCATTGTTTTCCCCAACAGATACCTACTTATTGCAGAATTGGTGAACATAGAAAACCATAGCATTTTGCTATGCACCCATCATAATCCATTTCACTTATGTGTGTGTTATGTGTATGTATATATATACATATATATAATATGCAAATATAGACAGTCCTTATGAGCACATCAGAGCATATACATATTGAAGCTGCCATGAGTATTTTAAATCAAACTCTGTAATATCATAAAAGACAACAAATTCCTTATTTTGAGCATGACAGATATGGCTATAAGTTTATTACATTACAATATTTTGCAAGAGCCCCTGCTTTATGGAAAAAGAAAAATGAAGCAACCTATAAAAAAACAATTTTCTTTCTATTCATAAGCAAGGAAATACAAAATTTATTATTCAATTATTTTTAAGATTTATACAGTCATTACATTTGTTTGATGTACACAAGAAATCTTAATACTATCCTCAGTCTCATATTATGTTCAGTTTTGAGTGTTCATGTCTGCATGTCAGAAGGAAGAAAAAGGAACGAGTAAGACACCCGAGAAGGCCACATCCCCAAAGAGGACAGAGGCTTTAATGGGAAGCAGTTAGGGAAAGGAGGCAGTGCGTCATCTCTGTGTTGACTTGCATCTGCAATAATAGCCGACTAAAAGCTGGTATTTTCCTTCTAGGCTTGATGTCTGCAAATTTCCTATCTGGTACTTAGGTTAACAGTCATAACGAGTGCAACTGGGTGAGCCAGTTAGGCTTTCCCTAGAGCAAAAACAACTGAGAGGTGGAAGATCAGCAAAAGATCTAGGCATGTAATACATGCCACAAAAGCATATCTACCGAATATCATGCATTAAAAAATAATCACTAATATTCTGTGGCTATTTAAAGAAAGGCTACAATAGAGAAAGTTCCAAGTCACAATGCATTCTTTTTCCAATCTGGTTTCTGAATGCAGGCTTACCCCAAGTTTAAACCTTTACCTCCATGGATTCAGTCCTTATCTCTAAGTAAATGATTCCCAAATTTTTACAATCGATTTACTCCTAGATTCATCTACATGGAAGGTGCAGGACCTTAAAATTGAGAGGTCCCAAAAGTAACTCATTTCTTTCTTGTTCTCTTGGATACCCATTTCTCCTGGTTTAAAACAGCACCTTTCTCCCTGTGTCTCAGGATGGAAGTTTTCACTCCTTTCCACATCCTAGTAGATTTCAAGTGATTCTACCTTGATGATGTTTTCGGAATCTCAGGATGAAAACGGTACTGTCAATCCCTTATTACTTCTCCTGAAGTGCTTCAGCAAATTCCCAAATTTCATCAGTCAGCTCAAGCCCCTGTGCCTCCAGAAGTTATCCCAGATTCTTCCTGGTTAAAATCTATCCACTATTCACTCATTCCAGCACTTTTTTACATTCTATTATGACTGTTGCTATAGTATGCATTTGTAGGAAGTGCTCATCTCCTCCATTTCGTGTAAATTCCTAGAAGGCAGAAGCATCATTTTCCCCCATCATTCCTGCACAGGGGCTTAAGAGCTCTGAGGACATCATGGAATGCTTAGTGACTACTGGAATGGAGGAGTGCATGTGTGAATATTCTTTATCTTTTCCCTTCTTTTCATCATTGACCCTAGTTCCCTTTTTCTGCTCTGGAGAACAATTTACCTACACTTCAGGTTTTAAAATTTTCTACACATAACAACTCTTCTTTCTGGGGCTTTGTGCTGATCTCATTAGTTCTCTATCAGGTAACTATAGTCAGTGCCCAGGCATGTGTAATTCAAACTCAGGGTTCATCTCTTTTACTGGGGAGTAAAAGTCTTCGATCTTGAGCAAAGCAAGGCCATCTGGTATGCACACACACACACACACAAATATATATATGTATATATATATATATATATATTTTTTTTTTTAAAGAGAGAGATAAAGGGCTGGGGGAGGGGGAGAGGGAGAGGGGAAAGATAGTCTTAAATAGGCTCCACACTCTGCACGGTGCCCAACTTGTAGCTTGATCTCACAGCCCTGAGACTGTGACCTGAGCTGAAATCAAGAGTTGGATGCTTAACTCACTGAGCCACCCACATGCCCCTAACATTTATATATTTTAAACTTATTGAGTTACTCATTTTCTTTCGACTGAGGGACACATTCAGAATCAACTATGTATTTTGGGCTGTTATGGCCCTAAGTGAGTCTCATGGAGATACAAGAGAAAACTCCCAGGCTTAGTCGGTACCAGAGACCAGAGAGATTACTCTGGAGACAAGGAAAATAGCAGACATAATAAACAGATGCATCTTAGGTACAGAAGCCAAGCTAGACTTCTGGGGATCTTCCAGTTTGGTAAACACGTCAAGGTACTAGAACGACGGCATTACTTAGGGCGTGGAAGCTCTGTGCCCCTTCCCCAAATCTTGCCCCATGTATGTCTTTCATTTGGCCGCTCCCGAGTTGCAGCCCTTATAATAAACAGGTAATACAATGTAAAGCTTAGTTCTGTGAGCTGTTCTCACAAATTACTAAACCCACGATGGGCGTTTGTAAGAACTCTCACTTTATAGCTGGTCAATTAGAAGCACAAGTGACAAAACCTGGGACTTACAATTGGCATCTGAAGTGGGGGGGGGCAGTCTTCTGAGACTGAGACCTTAACCTGTGGGGTCTGCACTAACTCCAGATTGTTAGTGTCAGACTTTTTTAGGGTAAGGGGGGAAACGCATACATCTGCTGTCAGAAGTGTTGTGAGTAGTATAGAGAAAGAGCTTCTCCTTCACTGACTTCCTGCTCAATTTCCAGCATGCCAGCCATGCAGTAAACATGAGTGAGACAGGGAAACTGCCTCACAGAGCAAGAACCCAAGTGACATATCAGCAGTTGGTCAATCTGGAGATCTTCAGAACCAGGCAACTAATTTCTTATGAAGCAACAATGTGAATTCTGAAACCCTTAGCAGATCTGCCTGGTAGAACATTTTGCAGGTTCAGTCTCACTTAGCTCTTAACAGGCTCGGTCTATTTAGAAAAACTCTCTGTGATCTTCAGTTATTAATAGAAAGGATTTTACATTTCATATTTGCCATGTAGTTTCCATATAAATATTCAGAATAACTAGGGAGTGTGATTTTCCTATTTTTAATGAAGATGGTCTTGCATCACTGTTTTTTTATGTTCCTATACACTTTTTCTTAACCTGGTCATACTTAACACTGTCATTTGCTGAGGTGGGGACTCAATAACTTTACCACATCGTTGACTACAAAGGGCCTACCTACAGAGGGTGGGGGGTGGGGACAGTTAGTGGACACTTCCCACTTAAAGAATATTGAGAAGTTAACAAAAACAGTTACTCCTCAGAAAACAAATCACACCTTCCAATTTTCCTTTGCCTAGTGACTCTCAGATAGATAAATTAATATCCCCTGGCCTTATGTGAAAAATTTGACCCGTTTGCTTCTTACAGGATGTGATTTCTATGTCATGGTAAGGAAAGTTGTGTTGTCCATGACTATGATTTTGTCTTACCAATTATCAAGTAGGGATATTTAAAACCCTAATAAATGAGGTCAGAAATTTAAAATGTCCAAGAGTCAACTTTTTTCACATAGACAATGTAATTCCAAAGAGGAACATGTAACTAACTGTTATTGTAGAGATAATTAAAGTCATTACAGAAACAGATTTTTCCTCCAAGGGGTCTAGAAAAGAAGTTGGATGCCAGGTAGTGCTAGTGCGCTGAGCATGGGGTGAACAGGAGACCAAAGGTCTTCGTGGGGTCAAAGACAGGGTGTAGTTAGGGAAATCCAGAGCTGGGGAATGGTGGTCAGGAGATTTGGGGAAACCCACCAGAACCCCTGACATCAAGGGGCTGTTGCAAAGACTGAATGACGTCATGTATGCAGAGCAGAACATCATCTTCTGTCTCCAGCTAGGCCACCTGGGTTCAAATTCCCACAGTGCCCCTTCCTGGCTGAGGGATCCTGTGAAAGTTACATATATTCTCTGACTCTTAATTTCTTCATCAGTGCAGATGAAATGACATAATACAGGAATGTACTTTGCACATAGTAAAGCACTCAAATAATATTTATTTATTATGACCCACTATTTTTATACCCTCAGGTTCCCCTATTTAAAATTGCAATCTCCAATATACTCCATTGAGAGTGTATTTCCCTATTTTATTTTTCTCTGGAGAACTTACTAACATCTCCATGCTATATATATTTTACTTATTTATCTCCTTATTTTTGACCCTCCACATTAGAATGTAAGCTCCCTGACTATAGGGATATTTTTCCATTTTGTTTCCTACTGGGGATTGCTTACAGAGAGTACTAGCACACAATAATCCTCAATATATATTTGTTAAATGAAAAAAAAATCATTGTCTAATCTAGCCTTGGTATATAGAAAGGATGACAAATTGTTGGTTATGAAATAGCCAAAATGACCTTGCCAGTGGGGACCATTTCCAAGATCCAAGATGTGGCCAGAGATGTGGATTACTGAGTAGCATGGAGAGAAAGTATGTTGGAGCTCAAGAAGTCAAAGAGACCCTAAAACCAGGATGTTGGCTGGATCATCCACATCAGTCTATGTCACAGGATAAAGCTAGGAAGCAAGGTGAAGAAGAGGGTAAAAAGGGGCTTCCTGCTTCTCTAAGCCTGCAGTTAAATGCAGAAGAATGTGGGTCAGCAGTGAACAGCAAGAAGGAGAGGTGGGCGGTGGAATCAGCAGGTGGGCTGCACACAAGCCAACAGGAGGTGGTCTGGAAGTGCCAACAGGGAATTGGGAGAATTCAAACAGTGCCTTGGAGCCCCATGACATATGGCCCACAGAAGACTGGAGAACTTTCCAGGGAGTGTGCTACAGAAGCGATGGTCTCCGAAGAGAGCTGGGATTCAGTTAAGGAAACAGGTGGGCGAGGTTGGCAGAGAGCCTGCGAATGTAGAGGAGGGTGTTGCTAAGGATGTGACATTCCTGAAGGCGTGATAGGGGTGAGAGCACTAGCAGGAGCACAGAACAGTCTAGAGATGGGTGTGCAAGAGGCTGTATGCACAGAGGATGGAGATAGTATTCAGACACAAAGACACTTAAGAATCGTTACAAGGTTTTTTGTTTGTTTTTCATTACCAGATAGATACAAGATGATTTTGTAGTTAAATAAGCTAATCAAGGAGAGGGACAGCAAATTTCTGGAAACATCTTCATGTTAAAAATGCTCTAAGGATTTGTTCAAATGTCTAACAGTAACATCTTCTGCTTGTTATGGAAATATCTTTCCCTTCCTTCCATCTCAGAAGAATACTTGATAGCTTCAATAGGATATACTCTTGGATGAATTAATCTGAGTCATTACCTTTCGCAACTTTTATTTTTTTTTAAACTCAACTAAAATAGATTACGATATTACTGAAATTGTTTATCAAAGTGAAACATTAAGAAAAGCTTTGGAACTCTTGTGGGTTAGAACTGTTGTTTAACACTTTTCTATCTTTCCTGTTAAGTCAAATTTGAAAGGATGAAGCATATCATGTTTATATCCAGATAAATTCATAAGCCAATGTTCACTAGTTGGTTGGTTGGTTGGTGAGTGGCTCAAACACTTACTTACTGTAAGAACAAAGGCACTGTAAGAACAAAGCAATGAATGAGACCAGCTAAGGTTTTGAACACTATAGAAACAGTATTTAGATGCCAATAAATAATTATTTAAAAGCTGTTTAGAACAAGTGAATAATCTGATAATGAAAATGATAGTATGAATAATACTATGAATAATACAAGAAAATGATAATATGAATAACAAATGTGGGCAAAACCAGAGTGCCCTAGGAGAATATGCTAGCAGTGCTATTGGATAGAACATGTGGAATGACTGTCCATTGGGAGTTTAGAATTTGGGTTGGGGGACTATTCTCAAGGGGACTTCCATGTCATTTATCATCACAGCGGGAAATTTAAAAAATCCTTCCAGCTTGCACTAGGTAAAAATACCTGAGGCTAGTATATGTAAATGGTGAAAACAAACCTTCTCCATTTTTTTTAAAAAAGGTTTTATTTATTTATTTGTCTATTTTGGGTGTGTAGAGCTAAGGGGGAGAGGCAGAGCCGGAGAAGGACAAGTGGACTCTGCGCTGAGCATAGAGCTGATGTGGGGCTAGATCTTATGACCCTGAGATCATGATCTGAGCTGAAACTAAGATGCTTAACCAACTGAACCATGCAGGAATCCTACCCTTCTCTATTCTTAAGACAGCCATTCTCGTTCAGATGGCAAAGGGTCAGGTTTAGTTTCTCCTAAGTCCTGAAGTTCATTTTAATGTACTTTTATCTGCATAAGCATTTCTTAATGAGATAGTAGGGGCAAATATTTGTGATATGGCTGCTCGCACAGTCCCTCTGGAAGCCTTTTTTATACTTCTTTGACTTGTGCAAAATCCAAGATGAAGGTAACACGGTACTAGAGAAATAAATACAATTTATTTCTATTAAAACATCTTCTTGCATGACTTTCTTGATTTAACAAGATGCTTATGAGATACAGATCTTACTAATTAGAATGGCTATGTTACCAACTTTAGTTGCCTACTATTATGTTTTATATTATATAATTATTTTCCTAAAATAAAAAAAAACCGTAGTTCACATTGATATTCCACACAGTTACTAATACTTATATCTGGTTGATAATATATATTTTGAAAACAAACAGACCAATAACTTAAAATTATCTTTAGATAGGTATCTTCAGTAAAAGTCTCTCTCTTTATTTAAAGAAACCCAAACTCAAACACAAGCAAACGAGTCAATAGATATTCTAAAAGCAAAACAAATGGAAACAACAAACACGTGGAAGTTCTTTTTTGGTGGAGCCCCAATTACTTGAGGCAGGGTTGACAATATCATATTGTTCAATTTCCTCATTAAAACAGGGCCAACTATTCTGCTGCGGCCAGCCTGAACACGAGAGAGGGCCTTTACATAGGCAGGTACTTGCTGTACTTTGGGATTACCAACCAATTCAACTGTAGCTTCTCCTTTTGAGATGTGCTGATCAGTAAAAAGACACTTGGGTACTATTTAATTCCATCTAATTCAAATAGAAAGTTTAAAAGGTCATGAGTTTGTGGATTTTGCATCTTAGTTATTACAAAAGTAATGACCCGAGGCAATGAAGACTTCTGATATCATGTAGGAATCATGCATCCTCCCCTGACGACTGCCTCTTCACCTGTCCTCCACCTGAGCTAGGACGGGATATCAGATATGTGAGAAGCTTTAAATCAGATTACTCTTTTCTGCTGCTGCCCAGGCTACTCCAGGCTAAGGACTTCTACTTCTAGGACCATCTTGCAGGGAAAATTCACCCTTGAGAGAAAAAAAGCCACACCTCACAAGCTACTTAAAAATCTTTATCAGTCATTCTGATTTTTAAAGTTGCAATAAAACACGCACTCATGTTGGAAAAGTTCTTTTTGCTATCGTAAAACACAAAGACAAGTTCAATGTTTAGAGTCGACTCTAGAATAGAATACATTTTGGCCAACTTTTGATCCTAGGAAAAATTTAGTTACTTAAAATGGTAGGAAGTAGAAGCTTAAGTGACACATATTTGTGGGTGAGACCACCCACAATTAAATTAAATTATTTAAGTTTTCCCTACAATTAGCTTAAATAGTATTTTTTATCAAATGCCAAGCCTATTAAAATGATTTAGAATTCAACATAAAACAGAAGAATGCTAATCATTAATTCAGAATATAACAAATTATTCAACAGTGAGGTTAAATATCTGGCATTATCTTTATGTAAAGTCACCTTAATCTTCTAAAATGACAAGTCCAGCGATAGTTGTACATTTTCCTACAGCCATGTCGGTTGCAATTTCAGTAGATGCAAATAGAATTTACTACAGTACTCCTTTTTGCTCTTTTCCTCATTTTTCTGATCTCCTGTGCAGCATTCCTTGTCATAAGACTATGTATACATATTTATGTTTTACAATAACAGATGTCATATCTGAAATATTAGTTATCCAAAACAAAATTAAATGCCAATTCCAACCAAAAAGTCCTTACATTTGTCATATTCCTGTTGTATTTGCAAAAGAGTCTGGAAAGAGCCCTGGTTGACAGAGTTAAGTTCCTTGGCCAAAAAAGGTGTTTGTTTGCTTTTTTTTTTTCTCCAATTTAACACAGTGAATTAAGTAACCAATATTGACTACAAATTGGCTTGATTTTTTTTTAATATGAAAAATTGAAGATCCCATACAAACCAAATTCATGTCATATTTTCTTTAGTATTTCATATTTTCTAAGTAGCCATAGCATTCGTATATAGAAGGTGAGACCAGGTCTTTTGGAAAGAGAACTGGGATTTGGAAATGCAGATGGGAAAAAAAGGATGAGGGGTGTAAACTAGAATCTGGTATGCTATGTACTACTTACCTTCAAAAGTCAAATAAAACTTTCCTCTGTCAAACCAAACGAGGGAAGGCTGTTCATTCTCTGTATGGCCAGGAGTTGAAGCGGGATGGGAAAGGTTAAGGAGAGGGAGAGAGAAGGACACAGTATGAGTTACAGGTCATTAATCTTACTATGGGGGAGGGCGGAGGCACTACATGCCATTAGCGTGCAGGAGAAAGGGAAGGCTGGTAGTCTATGTTTTGGTTTTGGTTTTTAGTTCGGGAAACAGAAAGCAAAAGCAAAGCTATGGAGGCCTAAAGGGATGGGCACGTGTTGTTGGCAGCTTGATACTTGGAGCTTGAGCGCATGGAGTGGAAGTCTTCCTGGCCATGCAGGGGCGTCAGCATATTTTAACTGCACTAGTTAGGGCAAATGGTCATTCAGCAATTGCTGTATCCATTTCATCTTCAGTGTCATCCCCTTCTATATTTTCAAAAAGATAAACTCGGTGTTATGGGTTATATCAAACTTAGCTTAGGTTTTAAATGACATTGCATTTCAATTTAAAGTTCATGGAAGATGTCACACCATCTTCCGCCCCTCGCCTGGAATCACCTTAGGCATCCAGACACAAAGCACCCTTCACCTACGTACCAAAGAGAAAACAAGATTACTGACATTCTTCTACTGTATTTTAAATCAAAAAGCAGTCACTGGACATGTAATTCCGAGCAGTTAAATTATTCCTTTCTTTGTAAATTCACAAAGCAGTGGCATCTCACCTTTTTCAAACCTTTTGAGAAACTGTCATGCAACCTGCTGCTTTTTAATATGTTCATTTAAAAAAAAAATTGGTGGAATGAGTTCCACAATGAAAAATAAATAGATAAGGTGCTTCTGAGAGGCACCAGACACTCATGAGGTGAGTAGCATGTCCATGAAGTTTACAGCATTCAGATGGCGTAATGGCTTGGATTTTTAAAGTCTGGGTACCTAGACATCACTCGGCTAGCACCATACCTGCCAGCGTTTCACAGCGCCTTTCAAACGAGGGCAGTTTGTCATAAAAAACATCATCTTCTGACACTACGAACCAAAGAAATATAAAGGAATGGAAAACAAAAACACAAATACAAACCCCAAATGAAATTAACAGTACACTACACTGGTTGAAACACAGAAATGATATTAATGGAAAAAGGAAACAAAACCTAATACGCTGGGATAAGGATGAGAGGATACAAAACAAGTGATGTGCTTATTTTATGATGGTTCTATGAGAAAAAAAATTAAAAATTTTAAAATTAAAAATTCAGTATCTGTGAATTTGGCTGAAGTCAGATCCATGGAGGAAATCACGTTCCCACCTTTTCAGGGAATTGTTAAAGGCATTATCATTAGTAATTGTCTTGTGTAAGTGCATTTCACTCAGACACAGTTCTCAAGTGGCCAGACATATGTCCATCAATAGAACCTCTTGGTACACAGGGTCACTCAGAATACAACTTCTCTCTGCCCCGATGGGTAAGAGTAAGCTTTCAACAAGACTAAAAAAAAGCAGCAGTATAAATCTGAGGTTGCTGAATGAAGTATCCCATTTCAAACTCATTGGTATCCAAATTTAGTTTGCCTTGAGCCCGTCTTTAGTTGTTATGGCCTAATAATTTTGGACAACATTACTGTAATTCCATCTTTGGCTATGGTATCCAGCTATGGCCAAATGTCTTTGTAAATTGATCATAACAGTTGCTCTGGATCCCAACCATTCCAGATCTTTGCACATGGTCTCCTTTCTCACCAACTAACAAACACAGGTAATTGGAGTTCTATGCTTTGCGATAAAAAAAAAAAAAAAAGCGCTTGATTCCACGGGTGTTAAGAGTATTATAAGAGCTTAAATTAGGAATTGAATAAAATCTATACAAACAGCATAAGGGAGAATCCTCCCTACAATGTAGAGAGGATAAGGAATTTGATGAGGGTAGTAAAATTATTCTGTAAACATTGTTTCTTGGAAAAAATATCCCACTGGCTTGCCTCCTTGATTTAGGAAGCAAAGCAGGAAAAGAAATTCTTTGTCAGTTTTTAAGGTTCTAGGATAGCACCTGTCAATCAGCATTTATTATACAGGTGGCTTCCTTGGTGGCTAGAACAAGTTAACACAATGCATATAATATTCATAGGAGAGGAACAGGGCATGGCACTAAGAAGGACACTCCATAATCTGTCCAGAAAATATGAAGCAAAACAGTTACGTTGACAGTAACTGAATGTTGCAATACTCTTTCATCATACCTGTTAGTGGGAAATGATGGAGGATATTTCTTCCCTTTGAAGAACTAACTTCGTATTTACAATTTCTTTAAAATGAGGAGCCTCCATCATGATGAGCACTGAGTAATATATAGAATTGTTGATCACTATAGTGTACACCTGAAACTAATATAATACTGTATGTTAACTATATGGGATTAAAAGAAAAAACAAACTTTAAAAGAAAGAATAGAAGGCAAGAATTCGCATACCCCCCAAAATGGGCCTCCAATATTGCCATTTGGTTTTTGAATTGAAGTTACAAAAGAAGTTACACAGAGCTGAATAACATGCTCATAATTTTTTTGTGGTGGTTGTGGACATTGAGGGCTTCAAAGAAAACATCATAACTAAATTGGGAAACTTAACAGGTGAATTATTGGATGGCTCTGTGGTTGCTTTAAATAAGGGCAACACTCAAATTAAGTACAGAAGAGGGCGCCTGGGTGGCTCAGTGGTTTAAGCCGCTGCCTTCGGCTCAGGTCACGATCTCAGGGTCCTGGGATCAAGTCCCATATCGGGCTCTCTGCTCAGCAAGGAGCCTGCTTCCGTCTCTCTCTCTCTGCCTGCCTCTCTCTCCATCTACTTGTCATCTCTCTCTGTCAAATAAATAAATAAAATCTTTAAAAAAAAAAAAAATTAAGTACAGAAGAAAAGAATTTCCTTAGGAACTAACAATGGAAATTGCCTCAGATTGATCTGGGATGGAGAAGTCAGAACTAGAGACATCTTTCAAAAAAAAAAAAAAAACATATATATATATATATGAATAAAATAAAGTAAAATAAAATAATATATATACATATATATGTATATATATAATAAGAATTTTTAGTTGAGACCAGGGATATCCATCTCCAAAGGTCTTTCTGTGCAGAGTTATTGGCATTAATACAAGTATTTTTAAAAGAATGTTCATCCAATTCAGAATTGCCACCCAGCCTGGAGGGACAAAGACTTGGATAAGATATTGTAAGATTTAGATGTTACAGCTAATATTCCAGTACCAAATATAAATCACTTTTGCTTAGAGTTCTACACCAAAGGAAACATCAAAATCCACCTACGTTTCCTTTGATGCCTGTAAATGGTTACTTTTCATTCATTCAGATTTCTGAGAGGCTGTTAAAGATGCAGTTGAAACTGCATAGTTAACAGAGAAGGAATATAATTAACAATATAATTAATAATATATGTATTTTTTCATTTAACAATGAAAAAATTGTCTTCATGGTATTGTTACTACATTTGAGTACTAAAAAGAAAAAAAAAAAAAAAACCCTAACTCTCAGCCGTAGAAATAAGAAAAAAAGTAAGTAAAAAAGTAAGAAAAATGGATATTGAAGTTAGACGTAACTCTGTTTATCTCTAAATGTCTAAGAGTTTGCTTGTTTCCTAGACTAATTTTAAACATTTTTCTCTATTCCTGTAAAATTAGTGGGATTTCCCCCCAAAAATCAAATAGTGAAGGTCTTCTGAGTGTTTCTAGTGCAAAAGGAGTATACTATACTTCATTGATTCTGATATGTGCACTTTTTCACATTTAATATCTCTGGAATTGGAATGGGTTTGAGAATTAAGTGTGATAAGAAAGCACTGTTAGCTTAGTTTGAAGTTTTCCCCTCCCTTTCTTAGTCATATATAAAATAATAATGTATCTTCTTAAATTCAGAAATGCACAGAAAGTCCTATTTTCAGGTGCGTCATCAGATTTTCTACTTTATAATCACAGCTTTCATGAAACATTTTATGTCCAAATTTTGGGAGCATATTCTTTAAAAAGTTTAGTGCTTGGATTGCATTCCACTATGCGATAAGCCAGTACAAATAAATACATACAAAATTTCCACCACACTTGACCCATTGGCTCAGATGTCATAGGAAATGTCAAAAAAAGTATTGTGTGGTAGCAGGGAAATGTTGAGCCACCAATCTCAAAAGTTTGCTGCTGAAATTCTCTATCCCCCGCAAGCCATTTGACTGCATGAAGTTGACATTCCAAGTCAGTCATGAATAGTCAGCTCTTTGGTGCTGAACAGCCAAAGCACATCCTCTCCAAAAAGAGATAAACAGCAATACATAGGAGCTGCCAGGCACCCATCTGACAGGACATTTACGTCAGAGGGAAGTGGCTGTCAGGTGACGCACAGCAGCAGGAAGTAAAGAACAGGATCGTGAGGAAGAGGACAACCAAAAAAAACAAACAAAATACAACAATCCCCCGCCCCAAAACCCCAGAATCAAACAAATCAGAATGGTCCTCAGCAATGAGGCAATATAAGTATCTTCTTAGGGATATATATATATATATATATATATATATATATATATATTTATATATATATATATGAAATATTATATTATATAATTAACCCCTCTATCATTCATCCTGAAAGAATGCATACTGGTTGTGCTAAGAATCAAAGTCACTGGCCAGGATTTGAGACTTCTTTGGCAGGGAGTATAAAAACACATTGTATAAAACATGGACACAGTTCAAATTCTCTGTGTGTGTCATTTTCTCTATGAATCTCAATGAGTTTAAAGAATATGTTAGTCAGTCATCTGAGGTCAGTTGAGGTCTCCTTTGCGAGGGAGAGTTTATGCTTCTTACTTTCCTCTCTGACCATCTAGGAAAATCAGAGTTGGTGGGACAAATAGTCTTGGGGAAAAACCAACCCCAAACAAAAGCCTCCAAATAAAACAAAAACAAAAACAAACAACAACAACAACAACAAAAAACAGAGCAAGAAGGGGAAATGGCTGTAGCAATTAGGAGTATTAAACAGTGTCCCCCCAAAGTTGGGACATTACAGAACAAACAAACAAAAGACTCCAGAGAGAACTGACTGAACAGGCATCTTAAAATAGGAAGCCCCAAGTTACCTCAAAGGATGATGCAGAGAAAAACGGAACTTGGCTATATTAATAATGTTGAATATCTGTTCATGAATAACTGACTATATTTTTACCAAATTTGAAGGATTGTTCGGGGCTAGTCTGATTAAAAATAGAGAACACATGATATAATTGAAATTCTATTTGGGGCCCCTATGAGGCACACCTTCATTCATATCCCTGGGAAAATAGGGAATTCTCCAGAAGAGCTTCAGGCTTTGATCAAAGTACTTCTCACATGGTCATGCTCTTCTTGGGTAAATGATAGCAGGGATTTATTCAGCTTTGAGTTAATGATTCTCCCAAGCAGTGCAGGAGGGGCCAGCTGGTTGACAATATGGAAGACTTGGAGGGGAATTCAGACAATAAAGGAAGCCAGTGGGAGAAAATGGAAGGGCAGAGCCCCAGGTTAGAGATACCATGCAAACACGAGAGAGACAACTGCTTATGGAAGACGGGTAAAGAGGTCCAGAGAGATGAGCCTTGGGAAGAGGAAAGATGAGGCATTTAAACCTGGGAAAACCAACCAGCTGAGCAGCCAGTCTCAACTCTTGACTTTCATCACACCAGAAGGAAAGAGGCACAAAGGCATTTACTGAAAATGCCAGCAATGACTTATTTCTCAGGGAAAACTGACCACACATCACTGAAATGCACTAGAAAAGAATGTCACAAAGTTTGCTCAAGTCCCACAATGCCAACACTTATACCATCTGTCAACATAAGGACAACCAAAAGTGATGAAGAAATGAAAGCTTTAAGAAAATAAAAGATTGAATTTTGTGATTTCTCATGTGGTACACGACTAGAACTTAAATAAACATTCCTCCTCAAAGGAGACTAGTTTTATTATAGTAATAATATGCAAATTACAGGACCTTATTTGATGATTTTTTCTTTACTTTTATGAGTAGCTCTGTATGGAATAGCATAAGAGAATTCCTGCAAAATACAGGTGTAAATGATCTTTTATTTGTTTATTTGCTTAGTTGAAGCATTTTGCCTCCTTTGCTGAGAAGGTGCTTTCAAGAGAAGAGTCAGCTGATAGTAGCAGAACACAGAGCAAAACAATTTCAACCAGAAGTACAGGGCCTTGAGGTTTTCAGATCATACAAAATAGCCAGTCAAAACAACAAACGGATTAAAAGACAGGAGATAATTTTTACCAACTGTGGGAGTGGTGGCTGCGCTCAAGGAATTGGTGGATGATATTGAAGAGGTACTTTCAGCTCGGGCAAGGGGTGCTATCGGAGGAGGGCTGGAAGAATGTATGGGAGGGCTAAAAGGTCTGGGCTGCAGGAAGAAGAAAAGAGAAGAAAATTAGATACACTTGTTCTGTGTTATTGACACCTTCCAGCCCTGGATATGACAACTCAGGTTCTTAAAAGAGTATAGGCGACACCATTTTTATTTTGAAATTGATTCTATCTCTACAGGGGCTTGTGGATGGAGTTAGAGGAAACACAAACCATGGTGTGATAGCTTATACCCATTTAAACATATTTAAATACAGTATACTCAACTGAGCTAGCTAAACCAAATATTATGGACATCACTAGTTTGTAACTTCTGTGCATGGACAGCAAAGAAACGGTCCTCTTCCAGAAGTCTCTTAATTGTTCACACAGAATGTTTGTCACCTCTTCAGCCTTAAAACATGATGCAAGAAACTTCTGGAACAAATTTATCAGGCTACCATCCTCCTCTATATTCACATGGTGTGCTTAACACCAATAAGTTCTCTTAGTCTGGGGACGGAAACCAGGACCTACCTCTTTTGGAGTCTTCCCAAACCAGATAAACAGGGTGAAAGGAAACCTCTTTCTTTCTAAAGGACTTAGCACAATTGAGCATTACTAATTTGCCTCAGATGCACTGTAGCAGAACTGAGAACCCCAGCCTCCTAATCCTATCATTTTAGATCCCGACTTGAAAGATGGTAGAAATTGAGGGAGGGAGGGTTGAAATGTATACCCATGCTGCAGTGACCAGATGCCACCTGTCAGGGTCATTCGTACGAGGCCATGGAGGTAGCCTGTGTGGCAGCATTTTGGCTTCTGTTTGTCATTCTCACCGTGAGTCTCTGAGCAAGCAAGGGCAGAAGGGAACGTACCACATCTCCAACTCCAGGTTTTCCTGGAGGTAGCTTTGGCCGAGATGGAGGCCGGGGAGGTGGCGGCGGAGGGGTGGTGCTGCTGCAGGGAACCAAGGGAGTGGCTGGTCTAGCTGGCGATGACGCACCTGAAAAACAAGCTGGTATTAACAGTGGCCCTAAATGCGTGTGGCTGAGAGCAGTCATGGCCGAATGCCCCTTCCCCTTCCTCCCAGTACAGCGCCAGCCCCGGACACTTTTCTTCACCCCAGCAGTTAGTACACTCAACACTCTAGCATCTAGTGTGTATGTGTGTTTTTTTCTTTTTTTTAATAAAGAAAAAAAAAATCACTCCGTTGAACTAGAGTTGATGGCAGAAGCTGAAGCTTATTGCCTTTTGTTGTCATGTGACACCCAGCGAAAGGTAAATCCGATTATTCTCTGTGATGGAAAATACGCTTTCAATCCCTTTCAGCCTGGTGGTGGGGACCTTTCATTTTCACCACATACACACCAAACTTCTAATAAATTCTCTTGTTTTGACATATTCAGAATTTATGTCCAAGGTGAAAGTGGAGGTTAGACCTCGAAGGAAGGTGAATGATTTTTCCGCATTATATATATATATATATACATATGCATACATACATATACATATATATATATATTTTTAAACATGTATAAGAGAATTATCCTTTTTACTGTGCTTCAGAATATGAATGCAAACTTTAATAAATAAAAGTAAACACTTGATGGCAAGCAAAGGACAGAATATAGGAAAGAAATGTTACACGAGTAATTTGCAGTTAGAATCTTAATAACAGAATTACACTAAATTTAGAGGATTGTATTTTTTGAAGGACGCTGTTTAGGAATCTGTTCTACGTAGAGTTGGCCCATGATGATTTTTGTGGTGATTTTGAAAAGACCCTCTTGGATTTACTTTTCTGGCTGTCAATGACAAACATGGGAAACACAGAAGACACACAGAGGCCGGCATGCACACTAATCAGCACACCATAGGGTCTTGAGACTCAGGGGGTCAGACTATCCTTAGCCAGATCACTAGGGGGCGTGAATTAACTACTTGATTCCAAACCTGAAGAAATTCTGCTCGATATTGCAAACAGTGCTTGTTCAGAAAAGGTCCAACCAACTCGGGAGGTTTTGTCACTTCGGTTAGAAGCACAGGTATCAGATCATTCCAAGAAAATTCTAAGAAATCCCGCCTCAGGAAAATAACTGCCCACTCCTCTCCTCCCATCCAACATGCCACAAAACTGTGCTTTCTGGAGAAACCCAGATCAGCAAGATGCTGGTCTCCATCTCCAGATCTTCGGATTCCCAAAGAGCTTTGAAGTTGAAAAGCAAAACCCATCATCTTGGAATCTGCTCTCATCTTAGGAGAGTCCCTGGGGGGTAAACCTTGCTCCCTTTATTTAAATACAACCTGAAATTGTGATTGTGCTGTGTTTCCATGTGCTGTTTATTCTATGTGTAGTTTCATTAGTGTGAAACCCTACTAAAATTACTGTCCTCTCCATCCCTATCTCTACTGCCTCTCCACCCCATCACCTTTTTTCTGTATTCTTACTTTTTATTTTATTGGGTCAAGATCAATGCTAGGCGCTTCACATGCATTATTTTATTTTATCCCACACCAAGTTTTGTAGGAATGTACTATAGTTACAACCATCAGAGCTAGAGCTCAGAGATACTGGGTAACTTGTTCAAGGTCCCATAACTCGGATAGTTGATTTAAGTCCAAGGCCCAAGCTTTTAAATGCAGTGTCTTGTAGCTTTAGATAGAATGTGAAGTCCCACATTTTGCACAAAGTCTGCCCTCACTTTTGCAACAGCAGCTTGAACATATCTCTTTCAACGTAAATATTTTTAGTCTTTGGCTAATCTTTTCTTGAATTAAAAAAAAAGAAGATATGTTTTGACAGGTCCCACTACAAAGTTTCCTTTTGACTTAATAGACTGACACCCAGGATGTTTTCAAGGAAACAGAAGTGACATCAGAGAGATGGAAAATAAACCTTTAAACAACAAAGTCGTTGTCAGGAAGTTGCATGGGGCTTTTTCTAGGTTCTGTTTCATTGGAAAACCACGCCATAGGAATGGTTCAAAATATCTATCCATGGTTTTATTTCCAAGAAATAGTCTTCTGAATCAAGCTCAGGAAAAGGTCAGCTGCTTATCTTTTTTCTACATGTTCTAAGAGGGAAAGTTTTGAAAATCCCTGTCAGTAGTGCTTGGGAAAGTTAATGAAAAAAACTGAATGAAAAGGCAGATGATCTGAGTTCTGGCCTTGCCTGCCTCTTACTGGCTGTGGGATCTTAACCTCTCGGAACCTCAGCTTCTTATTTTAAAAAATGAGACATTTCTACCTTACAAGGTGGTTGTAACAGTGGAAATGGAAAATGCATATCAAGTGTTTATTAAACTATAAAATGCTACACAAATAAAAGGAAATAGATGTTGACGATGATGGTAAAGACTGTCTTTTCCTGTAGACACAACTAAAAGCAAAGAAAAAAGTGGCTAGTTAACTGTTTTCCACTTCCTCTCACTTTTTTCCTAACTGGATTGATTTAACTGATTTGTTGTGCAGTTTGAAAGACACTGAGGCACTGCTTAAGAGGCAAAACCCTCTTGACAGAACCCTGAGGTTCAGCAGAGGGTAGTCAGGGCCTAAGGGGAATTTTATAACTGAACTGAGACTTCCCATGCTTTTGTGAGATCACACAATTGTTTCATATTCTAGAAGACTATTTGTAGGTCTCTAGCCTCATTCTTTGACCTGGAATTATACCTTCATTTCTTCTACAAGCAGTGTTTACTCCCAAGAGCTGTGCTGGGAAAAAACCTGGACATTCGCTGTTTCAGATTTAACTTTGAAAATCACCCGTATGTTATCTGAGTTTCATAAGTTCAAAAAGTTGACAGCCATTGACAGGCTTTCAACCCATTTGCTGCTTCAACTTGAAGTTCTAACATAGTTTTTTTGGTAGCCACATAATCACTGCTTCAACTTCTGTCTTTCTTTGTTGGCTAGTGGCTTCCCTATTTGGACTCTGCCACTCTACAAGACTTGTAGTTAGGAAATACATTCTTTAGGTCAACCCCAGTTAGCTCACACTCATTTGTTTATAAATGTGTGTGTGTGTGTGTGTGTGTGTGTGTAACATCTAATATTGCCTTAGTTTCTCATGTTGGAAAGTGTTGCACTAAACATTCTATCTTTATGCACACCTCTCCTTACCTGGTCTCTATGGGCCAATAGAACTCTTTCTCTGTCCCATTCCCTGTCACACCACCCACAAGGGAGAATAAATGGCCTTTGCCAAAAGAATCATCATCTCCATTCCAATAAAGCAAAGTTCTGGCCAAACTAGGTATTTATAACTTTGCCCCAAGGAAATGGAAGTTCTTGGAACAAATTCTTAACTTTCAATTGCTTTTCAACATCAGGTAACTCAACTGATTCACAAGGCTTCATGTAATGTCTGCACTTGGTCAGTGACCAAGTGAGTGAAATTTTAAAATTAAGCATAATGGTGCCTAGTTAAATATAGTTTGAGATGTACAGGAAAACTAGTGTTATCAGACTAAATTTTATAAAAAGGAGGTCTTGAGAAGCATGGCTCATTTTTAAAACATGAGGCCATCTCCCATTATCTTAATCATAAATTTACATTTCTGCTAGTCTGTGTATATTCCATCAATAAAACATTAAATGGCAAATAAACTGGGACTTAATTAAGGAGATAATTGTGCAAAGTTTTATTTATTCATGAGCTTCATTGACCCAGTTCAATCTTCCACTTAGAAATTCAATCTTTTATCTGCAAAGTATAGGGTTTTTTTTTTCCAGCTCAATTATTAAGAATCAATAGTCTTTACTGGTAACACCTAAAAATAATTTCAAATGATTTATGAAGCTAAACAGAGAAATGACAACAAAATTCTTGAAGATTTCAGAAAGAAAGCTAAGGCTCCCTTCTTCACTCATTAGATCAGTGGTCAATTCAATTAAATATCTTCCAGAGTCTTGTGGAAGGTGATGGAAGAAACAGTTGAGCAACAACTCTGCCCTGTCCTCCCTTCCCCAACTAAACCTGTTCATTTTGAGGCAAGCACAGTGACCCACCACTGGAACAAGGGGGTTATTCCTCTAGAAGTCTTTTCAGAAGACTGAGAGCCTCGTTCTGGGAGGAGAGCACCATTAAGACTCTGGAAGCCTTTGGTGAGTGCTGTGAAGTGTGTAAACCTGGTGATTCACAGACCTGTACCCCTGGGGATAAAAATATATGTTTATTAAAAAAAAAAGACTCTGGAAGCACTCCCCTCTCTGACAGGAGACAGGACTGAAGTTTGAAATGAGAGCTTTAATTACGATTCTTTTATTACCTTTACAGTTAAGTAAGGAAGCTTATATCTCCAAAATGATCTAAAAATGCAACAGAGGATGAAGGTGGGTGCTCTAACCCTTTAGAATTATTGAGAGGTGCAGAGAGAGAGGGTTTTTAGGGAATTGTTGGTGACCCTGTTGATGACACAGGTCCCGACAGGTGGGTGTCAGTGGTCAAATAAGTTTGGGAGATTTTGTAACTAAACTTTAAGAGTAGTGGAGCATAAGAAATAACATGGAGGTCATGGGGAGATGGAGAGAAGGGAGTTGAGGGAAATTGGAAGGGGAGATGAACCATGAGAGACTATGGACTCTGAAAAACAATCTGAGGGTTCTGAAGGGCAGGGAGCCAGGTGGTGGGTATTATGGAGGGCACGTATTGCATGGAGCACTGGGTGTGGTACATAAACAATGAATTCTGTTATGCTAAAAAGAAATTAAAAAAAAAAAAAAGAGTGCCTGGAGAGCCCTGGGGTTAAGAACTCAGGCTTAGAATCAGACAGACCTGAGTATGACTGAGTATCCCAAGTCTGTCACCTGTAGCTGTGTAAACTTGGGAAAATTACTTGACATCTCTGAGCCTCAGTATTCCCAAGTTCACACAGCTGCAAAACAGGAGAAATAAGAGAGCATTTATCACATGGGATTGTTGTAAGGACGAAGCAATGTGCACATAGGATTAAGATGATAACCAGGAAAAGAAACTATAGCTGTTATTCTTGGCAAATTAAAGGTTCTCAGGGGTCCTGTGGTAAAGAAAACTGCTAATTTTGTTTTAACACAATATGCCCCAAATTTATTTGCATATTAGGTAGTTGTCCTTTTTCGGTGGAGGAAGGCACCCGGGACACAGGCAGTGATAGAAAAACATTGATTTTGTGTGGGGTACAGGTGACTCTCCAGCCCTCTCCTTGATCAGACTGGATGCTTGAAGCACAGGAATTCTTAAACACAGAGCAAGCCCTGAACTACTCCACTGAAAGAGGCAGCAATGATTAATGAGTATTAGAGTGGAGACAAATGTCTTTCCTTCCGGTCTCTTACTGCATCGAAATAGCATAAACTTGGTCCCCTCTTCCAAAGCAAATGAAAAACAAAAAACTCATGGTACTCAGAAGGTGCCTAAACTAAACCTACAGGTACAGGAGGGAAGGCCCTGGGGGCAAAGGGGGCTGGTTCTTGCCAGATCAATGTGAGCAACAGTAGGAGAAAAAATATGGAAGAAGAGACATTAGAAAATCTTCATCTTTCTTCAGCGTGCATGGCAGGTGTTGCCATCCTCTTATATGATGGGAACTCAAAATGAAGCTTCAAAGAAGGGAAACCAAAATGTCAGGTTCAACATCAACCTTTGCATAGAAAGTCCTAAATGTCCATTTCTGACAGACTTCCCCATCACCTGTCACCATGCTTTGAGTTTACTTCACAGCTGATGAGCTCACCAAGATAAAATCAGAGAATAATTTGTCTTCAGGGGCAACTTGATACACTGTGGATGTAGTAAGGTACGTTCTTTTTGCTGTCCCCTAAGAATCTTATTTTCAAACCTTACTTCTTTTTTTCTGAAGTAATTAGAGGGGTTAACATGGTTCTCCCTCTACGGAAAAAGAAAGAACTGGAAAAAAAAAAAAAGTAGAAAAAGAAAGAACACAGTGACCTACCTACCAAAATTAGGACCCTTGGGAAAAAAACAGTATAAACCTTCAGTTATAAGATGAATACAGTCTGAGGAGCTAATGCATAACACAGTGTTGTATTGTATAATTGTATTGTATGATTGATGACACCATATTGTATAATTGTAATTTGTTGAGAGAATAGAGCTTAATGTCCTTGCCTTCCCCCTATCCAACCCCACCCCTCAAAGGTAAATATGTGGTGTGTTAATTAACTCGATGGGAAGAGTCCTTTCACTATGTATATAAATCTATAGCTCAAGTCAGTCATCACACTGTACACTTTAAATATCTTATAATTTTGCCAATGATAATAAAGCTGAAAACAAAATAAAACAAACTAAAAAACGTCCTTGTACAGGCATCTGACAGGGAAATTAGACACTTAACATGAAACTCTAGGCTAGGAAATCTGCCTTTCTAGAACTTTCCTGAAGTCCAAACAATGACAAAGCAGCTTCTTTAAAAAATATGCACTTCCTAACAGCAGGGTGGAAGGCAGGGCGCTCCCAAGGAGCGCTGGGACCAGGGTGCAGGGCAGAACACATCACAGACTTGCACTATGAGGGTGAGCATTCGATGCACTAGGACATGCCATGGGGCCACAGAACACCCAGACCAGAGGAGGGATGGCTGAAGCTCTAAAGCCAACTGCCAGGCAGGAGGAAGGTGTTGCTTACGCTGCAGCAGCCACGGCCATTCCCCGTCACATGAAGCACACTCAAACAGTAAGACGTACCACTGGTGGTCCCCGTACCACTGCCCGAGCCAGGTCCAGGGGATGAAACCACAGTCCTGTAGGTGGGTGGTGGTGGGGGAGGTGGGGTCGCTCTCTGTCCCAACCCAAAATCTTTGGGAGATGAGATTGTTTCTAAGTAATCATCTTTAATGAAGGTCTGCTCAGCGATTTTCTTCTGGACTTCTTCTAAATTGAGCGGCGACGGTACATTGCGAGGACCACCAGAGGGTCCTGGGGGTCCCGGGGGGCCTGGAGGGCCCGGAGGGCCCGGAGCTGGGGAGTCAGATGGGTTGTCTGATGCAGCTGGTGGGGACACCACCTTTTCCCTTGGAGTCAACTCTGGAGTAACACGTTCCGGGGACGTATCAGAAAAATGGACCCACTTTTCTTCAGCATTAACAGCAACAGACTTGGGGGATAACACGGGCCCAAAAATGCTGTCCAAGTCATTGATTGATGGTAGTTTTTCAATTTTGGCCTCTGTGGCTGACTGGTCATTTCCTGTGGTTAAAGTAGTTGATTTTTAACTTTAATCGACTTGGTGAAAATTATTTGTATGGGGCGGGGGCGGGAGGGGTGAGGCAAAGCATGGTAAACAGATTGCCCAGCAAGGTGTGAAAATAACCCGGATCAGAGCTGAAGGCGAGGAGAGCATTCTCTGCCCCCATAATGTGAGCATCACTTTTTTAGATTGTGGTTTTACCCTTTCTGCTGGGTGACCCCAGGTAGCTACTTTTACCACCGTGGGGCGCTGAGCGCTCTTCCGCTCTCAAAGGCTGCTCACAAGAGTGCGGCGAAGGGTGATCCCTTTGAAAAGGCTGCGCTCGGAAGAGGTTCACAGAGTTCAGGCTCTGGAACTGCAATTCCAAAAGGGAGGTCCCTTCAGAAAGTCTAGCCTATAGACAGCCCCGTAGAAAAATAATTGACAGCCGAGAATCACCCTCATATTTGATCAAGACTGTCTGTTCCAGCTTATTAAAATGTATGCCGAATCTAAGAATATCTGTTAGTTTAAAAAAACTATTGTATCAAAATCAGCTGTACATCCCCTGCCTTAAAAACACCAGAAACACAATACAAAGTTCATTTAAAGAAATATCCCCACACGTATATTTACAAACACACACATATACATCCCACATTCAACACACACAGGTTATTGAGAAGACATCTACTACTTATCAGAACTGTTACCTGTATAGGTATTTAGTAGGGAGGAAAACTGTCAAAACATCTTGATCATTTCTTTTCCCATCAAGTCTAAGCTGTGAACATTGTAGGTATAACTGTGATCTACATCTATCTGGAGCCATGAAACAGAAAAGTCTCGGTTTTGCTACAACATCAGCCTCAGCTCTTCTCTTTAATTCTTATCAGTGATAAGAGACAAAAATTCAAAACTATCTTCTACACTTGGCAGGAAATGTTTGAAAGCAACTGCAACATGAAGCAGTACACTTTTTACCCACTGAGGTTATCGAAATTAGAAGCTGTTCCCTGAGTGATTGCAAAGCATGAGCTGAAGCATCTTTAAATAACTCATTGGTTCTAAGAACTGGCTTGGTTCTTCCATATTTCATGATAGAAAAGAATTAACCTTCAGGGCTCCAAGGCTACAGATAAATGGGGTAGCAGGTTGCATGCCCCACACTATTTATAATATTGTCGCTGGTAGATTTATTTATACCTAAAGTATTTATGGGGACACAAGGAGCCAAAATGATTTGAACTTGCAAACACCTTTACCTGTGACTCTCTGGATGACTCTTCGCTGGGTTTTAATCAATATGAATTTCAAAAAATGACTATGCATTGCACTTGGTCTTGTAGATAAATACCTACCCTGTAGCTATCAAACTCACCAGGCTGCAAAAATAGCAAAGGACAAAGCAGCAATAGCATTCCAAAGGGGATAAGGAACCATATTCGAAGGGCCCAGACACATCACATAGCAATTACTGCTTTGACTTCCTGGCCCAGGAGGACAAGGTAGATTATAAATTGCATGAGTATGTAATATTGATTTTAATAGAAGGTAAAGAGATGCCCTAGAAAAGGTCTGTCTAAAGACATGTGGCAATTCTTTTCCATATTTCATTATCCTTACACTAGCTCTTTGCCACAGGATAATAATGATTCCTGGGGGGAAAAAATTCCCCACCTCCCAAGCTCACCCATAGACTGTACATCCTGGGAACCATTCTATGTCTTTGTAGCTTAGGCAGTTTTAATTCTAGAAAAACAATGATTGGCTCTTGGGAAAAATATGAATTGTGCCTTGAGATTTTTAATTTTTAAATCGTTAACATGAGATCCAACAAAGGGAAATGCCAATTGGACGAAGACTTGGAATATTGAGATTTTCTTTTTCTTTCATCTCACAAGTAAATGCAGCCTTCATTCAACAAAATGATACCGAGGAAAAATGAGTTGAGAAAGAGAACCTTTTTGTGAAACCAGAAAGTGATACTTTAAAATAAGTCTGCATAGTAAATTGTCATGGAAGGAAAGCCCAATGCAAATTTTTTCATCCTGGAGTCTCTACAGCTCCTGACACGTCCGGGGCAGGTTGAAGTCCAGGGCCACTGCTGATTGCTGTTATCCTCCCAGCACCAAACAAACTGAAACTTACCGGGTGCAACTGTGAGCGGGGAGCCTGTTCGGGGTGGGGTGGCTGGTACATTTTTGGGAGGCAGTGGTGGAGGTGCTGCAAAGACACGAGAAACCAAGCATCAATGATCACTTTCTCTGTAAGTTACAAATCTTCTGTAGGTAAGCAGGATTTGGGTTTTCATTCATATCCCTGCTATTGGAAATGTTATAACCATTAGTGGTCTAACTGTTTCTCAATTCAGGGCGAAGAAACGGAAGCAAGACCCATTCAGATTCAGATTCTTCCCTCCCAGGATCAGTTTATCCTATTTAATTTTATTTTTTAGTTTATCCTATTTATTTATTTTTCTTAATTTTTAATTTTGTAAATTTCTTTTCAGTGTACCAGAGTTCTTTGTTTATGCGCCACACTCAGTGCTCCATGCAATATGTGCCCTCCATAATACCCACCACCAGGCCCCCCCAACCTTCCACCCCCCGCCCCTTCAAAACCCTCAGATTGTTTTTCAGAGTCCACAGTCTCATGGTTTGTCTCCCCCTCCAATTTCCCCAACTCCCTTCTCGTCTCCATCTCCCCATGTCCTCCGTGTTATTTCTTGTTCTCCACAAATAAGTGAACCCATATGATGATTGACTCTCTCTGCTTGACTTATTTCACTCAGTATAATCTCCTCCAGTGCCATCCATGTTGATACAAAAGTTGGGTATTCATCCTTTCTGATGAAGGCATAAACCAGATTCTTCCAGTTAATGATGAAAAGAATCTGTCAAAAGGATGTCAGGTGATAACGATACTAATGTCGTCATTTTATTCATTCATCCCTTTATTTGACAAACTTCAAGCACCGGCAAAGTTTCATATTGTACTAGGAACTGGGGGCACAGGGTTGAACAAAAGAAACCTCTGTAGGTTAAGGAATTTATGATTGAATGGATGAATACCACGTTTACAGATGATCACAATCCAGGGTATGGTGAAAGGAATGAGAATGGCTTGATGGAGGCTTGGGTGAGGGTTTTTTTGTTTGTTTGTTTGTTTTTTACTTAACTTATAAGGTATTATTTGTTTCAGGGGTACAGGTCTGTGATTCATCAGTCTTACACAATTCACAGCACTCACCATATTGGGTGAGGGGGTTTTAATATAGTCAGGATAATATTGCCTAGATTGAGTCTGGAAAGATGTCTTAAAGTTATACATCTTAACTTTTAGTATATTTTTAAAAGTTGAGGCAGTATCATTGGGAGCAGCAAAGAATACACAGATTCCCTTGGTAAAAATGATGGTGAACCAAACCTCTTGAGATAGAAAAAGTACTGTCTTATGGCCCCAGCCCAGAGACTCAGCCTTCTGAACTGGATTTGTCATTTTGTAGGCAAAGTTAGGGATTCCTGGGGTGCCTGGGTGGCTCAGTGGGTTAAAGCCTCTGCCTTTGGCTCAGGTCATGGTCTCAGGATCCTGGGATCGAGCCCTGCATCGGGCTCTCTGCTCAGCGGGGAGCCTGCTTTCTTCTCTCTCTCTCTCTCTGCCTGCCTCTCTGACTTCTTGTGATCTGTCTTTCAAATAAATAAAAATCTTAAAAAAAAAAAAAAAAGTTAGGGATTCCTGTTTCAACAGGTACTTTTTTTTTTTCTTACTCTCTCTTTAAATGCATGCTTTTCTGTCACTGGCTACATTTGGTAGATTCAAAGAGTTCACATTGATCTCATAAACTAGACACAAGTTTGTCTGTGAATCTTGAATGTAGTCCAGCCTTCCATAACCTAAAAGCGGAGCGTGTCAGCTGGGCCCTGGCCGGAGGGAGCACGGCAGTACCCTTTGCCTGCTTGCACTGGGAAGAGCTCCTTCCTGTCACTCCACCCCCACGTGACTTCATTTAACTTAGAGACCATCCTGTCTTTCTACACGACAGGCATGACTGACAGCAGCATCCTAAAGCACAGAAATACGTGGTTCCTAATCTTAGGTTAGGAGCTTCTGAAACTACACCTCAATGGGTCATGCTTTTCCGTAGAAGTTAGGAGTCCATCAGGGGCTCTGTTTTTGACTAAGCTTCTCCCCGAAAATTGAGGTCATAATCAACAAAAACATAAAACACTGTAAGACCCTAACAATTTAAAATAGCAAACTTATGCTGCAAGCACAAAATGAGCAAAGTATACAATACACATCGATTATACAACAGCTGTACTAAGTGTAACAATACCTCATAAAAATCGGAAAACTCGAAAATGCCAATAATGGCTCTTAAAATCAATACCTCATCTAGGTAAACATTTCATTTATGGACTTTCCTGGCATTTAGGGCGGGTTTTCTAGGAATAAGCTGGATGGCTCAGGTCTCTAAAGAAAGCTTTTCAAGGAAGTTAGAGCATTTTCACTGGATTTATTTCCCAGTGGCAGAGAGGAACATTCAAAATCACAGCACTGGGGTTCGAATTCTTTCAAAGCACACCTTTAAAAGTTCAGATTTTAAAATAGCTATTGGTGATGCAGTTTTTCCTATCCTGTTTTATGAGAGAAATATCTTTGCAAAGACCCGATCACATGGTTTTATAGCAGTATCTCCAGCAAACAACCTCTCGGGCCTTTGATCAGGAATCCCCTTGGTTAATTCCAGTGATTATTTGTAGGCCCCATAAAGCAGAACCCTGGGCATGCTGAACTGGAAAAGTATTAATTGGTGTAGATGTGAGCTTCACAAAATGAAAATATCCTCTGCATCCCACCATCCCTCCAAACTCCTTTCTCTGAGACCGAGTCTTCCTCCCACGGGCATTTTAAGGAGTGCTTTTTCAAGCACACATGCTATGGGAAGTCCACTGAAATGAGAACTCAAGAAATCCATCAAACAGGTGGCTTGACGGGAGGAGCAATCCATTTAAGGCCAAACAGCCCAACCCGCTACAGGTGAAGGGCCATCTTCATCTTCAGGAGGAAGTGGGGAGCATCCTGGAATGGCAGTGCTCATGGCCCCTGGTTTGAGACAAGTTTGTCCTGACCTCCTGTTTCAGCTCCCCACCAAATAGCATCATTTCTCTTGCTCTCCAATTATCCCTCTTTCATCTCAGTGTGTCTTTTCTGTCCCATGCATCCTCCTTGTCCTGTAGGGCTCTCAGAGGCCATCTGATTTGTTCACTTCTGTGTTGTGTGATTGTGTGTAGCTGGAGCACTGTAAGTTTCTTTACCTTCCTTGCTTCTCCCTGTTATAGATGCACCTTGAATGAATGAAGGAAGGAATGTGTCTATGGGATGTCAGAAGACATAATGATTCAAAGTTAATAATTTTATTTTGATATATTATTCTTGCCTTGACAAACTGCCCTAGGCCCCTTTAACTCTGACGCCTATTAGAATCACATCTTTTTTTAATATTATATAATACAAACGTTGCTTACGTACTTTCTACAAGTTGCCTAATTTCACCATGCAGACAGACAGTAAAATGAGTCACTTATTTTTCCAGACAGAGCAGACACATAACTTACTTCCAGTGGGAAAAGGCCTTGTTAACTTTGGCGACTCGATGCTTGGATTAATTGGTTGGCCTGAACCCCATATCTCAGGCTGATCTAAAGGAACTGGAAACATAAAAAGAAAATTTCCCAGGGTGAGATTTAAAAAAAAAAAAAAAAAGTTCCTGGATTTTAAAACGTAAAATTTCAATGTAAAGTTGAGCTTTGCGAAATTATCTCCCACTTGCCTCAGTACTAGCAAAGTAATTTAGAAGTGGGCTGCTCCTTGTGCCTTTCAAGCGAAGAATGCAAATGGCAGTGGAGTGTGTGTGTGTGTGTGTGTGTGTGTGCGTGCCTGTGTGTGTGGTGATGGTGGAGATGTCTGTGTGTGCACACATACCTAAATAAAAATTTTCAAAATACAGCATCTGTATTTTCTTCCCGGTTGGTCACTGAAGAACTTTCTGAAAGGCAGAACATGGACTAGCCCTATTTCTGGTGCCCATTTGAAGGTTCAGGCATTAATCCCACGGGCGGTCATTTCAAGTTGGTTTATTTAAAGTTTGGTGTGAATATTTTTCAAAAATGAGAACTCCTGGGTTCTGTAGAGTGGTTTGTATCTTTAAAGGATCATATAGTGTCTTTAAATAAGCCTTTTCCATAATCATAAAGAGAAACAAAATTATTCTAAAATGTTCGGTAAATATCTTAAGAGAACCAGAAAAATAAATAAGGGCTTCAACACCCAAAGTAAAATCAGAGAAATTAAGGCCTATGGGTCTAATGACATTGAACTTAATTTGTTTCTATTTCTTCTGTCTCCTTGTTTTAATTTTTTAAATTGCTATGGTAACCATGTGAACAACCAGGTCTCTGCACGTATCCAGTGCCAGGATTTATATAGGCACTGCCTGTAATTCATTATGTGCTAAATTACAGGCTGGGAAGTTAGTGGGATGTGGATTTGAATCCAGTATCTACAGCTAGGCTGTAGGGCCTTGGGCCAGTTGTGGCATCTCTGAGCTTCCCTTCTTTCAGTGTAGAGATAATAAGAGCAATCAGAAAGTTACTAAAAAGGATCACAGGAGATAATACATATAAATAAATGTATACAAACTCCATATAACACACTTATCCCAAGGCCAGTAGCTATTATATTAGATATTCTAATCTGCACACCACCACCCAGTGGTGGTTGATATTCGTACCAATTTCAGCAGAGGAAGCGAAGCGAAGATTAAAGTGATTAGATAATGTGCCCAAGATCTACCTTGTGAGGTAGAGGAGCCAAGATCTGATCCTGGGCATGCACACTTGACTCCAAAATACATATTTCCTCCCCAGACCTTTTATTTATTTATTTTTTTAATCCCCCCAGGCCTTTTTTAATTAGTGATGTGAGAATCAATAAAAAGAAGTGAGAGCGAGTAGATCTGAAAGGTGAGTGTGGATATTGAAAGAGCTAGTGTACTTGGTGCAAATGTTGAAACTTTATAGAACTTTGGGGGATGAGACCACCTCAAGACAAAGCAAGCCAGGTCCACAGATAAGTTCAGGTGTGTATCTCCTCTCCATCACAAACCCAAAGACGGTCTTAGTTCTGTTCTGTTTTAACATGAAAGCAAATATTATCCGAAGATGTGATTTGATCACGGAGTTGATGTGGGACACCACCTTGATTTTTTTTAAGAACTGTTCTCTATTTTGTAAATCCAGTTTCCATACAGTCATGGATTCCTTTAATAGATAGATTCAAAGGCAACAAATCAAATCCCACCTTTAGTCACTACACAGTTTAGTCATTTAAAAACAAAACTGATCATAGTTGAGTTAATAAGACAACCAATAGCCTCATTGCAAGGTCACCTCGACTTAGGATTCTAAGTTGTAGACATTCAAATCCCTGAAGGAGAAATTTAGGGATGTTCCTGACACATTTTCCTAACTAAGTTATTGAAAAATGTTTTGATGTGGTTGACTGCTAGCTCTCTTTCAGTATCGATTCTCCATTCTTCTGCTGTTAAAAAGTTCTGTCTGGCCATACGACACTGAATTCTCTCTGAGTAGCTCTGGTCAAAGTGATGTATGTCTCTCCCAGAGCTTGCTCTCACGGGAGTTGGCAGTGAGTATACTGGTCTTTCCCCCACTGCCTTCCACCGGCTCCTAACTTTATTCTGACTGGGAGATGATGAGAGCTGGATCAGCTCCTTTGGACCCAGAGAAAAAGGGTTAAGAATAGCAGACCCATCATACCAGTCCTATATTGTTTAATTTAGATTGTTGACATAAAACACAAATAATATTCTATATTGTTTAAGTCCCTGTACTTTGGAGTCTTTTTGGTTCTGTAGCTTAGTCTACTCATTATGTCTTCAAGTCCTGTTGCCTTTAACAGTTAGATTTGATTTCTTTGCCCAACGGTATACAAAATAACATCCATAATACATAAGCCATAGTGTTTTCAGATCAAATGATATTACCACACACCAGAGATACATGTACTGGGCATAAATACACTTCAGGAAGAAATTAGATCCCTTTTATAAAAAGCTTCATTTATGTCAGCAAGCTATACATTATTTATAGCCATCTCAAAAAGATGGTTAATTTTAAAAAGTTAAATATTTAATTCTAGGAGTAAATATTTAGTAGGTAAACCCAGTAATAATGGCCGAATTGATTTTTTTCCCCACAACATTACTGGTAAGTTGCTCAATGATTCAAGGTCATTCTTGGGTCTTGAGCCTGCAAACAAGTCTGTTGTGAGCAACCCAACTGACACCTCCACTGACAAGGTGGAGAACAGAGTAAATGTGGTCAGGGAGGTGAGGTCACGGTGACAGTGACTCTGCCTGGGAGTGTGAAGGTCCGGATCTACCACGATGACCGTCTGGCTCACAGAGCACTTACTCCCTGACTTATTCCCAGTGATCTGTATCCATTTGCAGTAATTCTTACTGACCACTTTTGAGAAGTGTACTTGTGAGCTACTTGATATTTCCGGAAGTAAAATTTCACATCCTAAAGTACTGGAGGTTTGCAAATGATATTCTTGTTCCAACAACATGCCCTAGATCAGAACTTTTCTTTCCTATGAGGATCTGATGGTACATGGCTCAAAACACATCTTTATTCTAGGCAAATTATACTTTAATGAAAAAAAAATCTATAGAGATACACATTTTTTTTTTTTTTTTTACCTTCTGTCTTCTGTTCATCAAAAGCCGATTCTAATGGTGGACCAAAGAGGGGAGCAAGGGCCACCGTGTCATCTGTAGGCTTTTTGCTAAATCACATAGATTAAAACAAAACAGAGAGAAAGGGAATATTAATGCTAAAAAGATAGACAAGCTTTCAAATATTTTTCACGGTGAGTCAGATAGACATGTGTGTACTTGTGTACATATGCAGGCATGTACGCAGGCCCCCATGGGGCTAGAAAGTATACGTAAGAATGTCAAATGTATTATGGACCAAGAGAATCACTAGGAGATTAGATCCCTGGTTCTCAATGGGAAACTAAAGAGATGGTCTAGTAGAAATGAGTTGAAAAAGAAAAACTCTTTCAAATCATCATGATTCTCTATACCTAGAAGAGGTAATACTAGACACAACAGTTTGTTTCAAAGCACCTTAGTCTCTTCAAATCTCAAAAACCATTTACATTTGTCCTTACCACATCTCTGTATTGAGCTAATGCCCTTGGTGATTAGTGAAAGTCAGGCATAGGGAGGTTAAATGACAGGTCACCCAAGAAGGTTGTATTTGAATCAGAAACTAGGTCTATTAGTTTCTAATTTCCATCCTGTCTCCCCAACCAACACACACAATAGACTAGCTGTAATCTCCTAATACCTTAAACACAGGCTATTCCAGAAAAAGAAGAACATTGAGAAATCAAGGGGAAAGGAGGGAATAAATTAAAATCTTACCCTTCCTCCCAATCATTACTTAAACTGATTATAAACAAAAGGCTCCATAATCTTCACTTCTTCCCAGACCTGATCCCCCTCATTGATCCAGATGAGTTCTGTGTATGAGTGTGTGTGTGTGTGTGTGTGTGTGTGTGTGTGTGTAGTAGGAGTTAAGAGGTTGAAGAAAGAGTGGGGCTGGAGAGGGAGACAAAATGAAAAGGATCCAACTTTTAAATAGAAATAGTAGTCTTGGGTGCCTGGGTGGCTCAGTGGGTTAAGCCGCTGCCTTCGGCTCAGGTCATGATCTCAGGGTCCTGGGATCGAGTCCCGCATCGGGCTCTCTGCTCAGCAGGGAGCCTGCTTCCCCACCTCTCTCTGCCCGTCTCTCTGCCTACTTGTGATCTCTGCCTGTCAAATAAATAAATAAAATCTTTAAAAAAAAAAAAATGAAAGAAAGAAAGAAATAGTAGTCTTCCTGGAAAACAATCCTCTTTTGTACAATATTAACCCAAAGAACACACAGTGCAAAATACAATGCTTTGCTAAAGACAAAAAAACAAAATAGAAGATTCTTTTGGTGTATGACAGGTGCAATGTATCATGAAATTGAAACCAACTGAACAGAGTATTCTTCATAGGGCAATACAATCATGTACCCTAAACACCAAAAGACCTCTTCACACAGACTCCAACCCTCCCATCAGTGAGGGACCTGCACATGTCTGATAGTCACTCTAGGTGATTACACAGTACTTCCCCCTATGGATCTCCCTCCAGCTGCACTTGTGAGAAATGGTAACATACCTGAACCATGCTATGGACTTAACATATGAGCAGAGCCTTTACTAACAGAAGTTGAAAATTCAGCCTAAAGGAGATCTGCTGAATTATTAACAAGGAATGCTTGCATGATGCCTTCTAGGAAACACAATTAAAGCCTTCCATGCTCACCTTACAAGTTCCGGCGTTGGTGTGGAACGCCTGGGTCTCGCCACTTCTTCACCTGATGTACAGGACAAAGAAAGCTTTTAGGCATACTCTTACTATTTCTTTCTCCTATGTCTTATGAGCTATGTTTGGAAACACTTAGAGATTTAAGTTCCATCAATAACCAACTCAATATGAAAATTTTGCAAAACAAACCCTCTACTTGGGCAGTGTAAGAGCCACATATCAAACATATGTAGTACCATTTTATCTGGCATTTGGAAAGCCTAATTAACCAAGGAATTACCATGATAAGCTGTCAAACAGAAGAGCTGGATATTGCAGAGTTTACCGGAGTAGCCTACCATTCTTCGAATGTCTGCCGCCTCGAGCAGTTCCGCTTTCCAATTACCATAAGAGAATACTAAGCCAGGCCATATGTACATAGTACAGGAATCCAGCATTCTTTGCCTGTTCTTTTCTTGAAATGCCAAGAAAATGTTACATGAATTTAGAATTTGCTAGAATGTGCTATATGCAGCAGAGGAAAATCATGCCCTACATAAATTATAACCTGTATTATATCACTTTGGTTGACTATAATTTTTGTATCCGATAACATTAGGAATGGATTAGTTGCATCTATCTTCAGGCCCTTCTGCCCTTCTCCTCTCCCCACCCCTTCAGCAAACACACACTTGATTAACTTTATTTGTAAAGGCAAATGATAAAGCAAGAATTGACAAATCTAGGAAGAAGATTGCAATGTTTTTCCAGAAACATATTCATTTCAGGATTTAAATATTAATCACTCAGAACCCACGAGGCTCCTTTATCATTACGAGATTTCTTTGCTGTAAAAGTAAAGCATTCATGAGCCTTAAAAATCAAGCCCAAGAGTGTATAATGCAAATATATATACATATGCTCTAAGATCCAAGGAACTATTTCTCCTTTTAAATTTTACTCTATTTCTGGTAGCTAGGATATACTTACTGGATAAGTTCCTTTTAATTGCACCCTAGAATTAGAAATAGACACTATAAGGTTTAAGACCACATATATGTTATGTACAATATGTATATTTCTGTCATTGCAATTCAACTGAACTCAGAAATGCAGATGGGGAAAAATGAAATCTTTCTCAGAACTGCATTCAAGTTGGAAACTGTAGACACACACATATAAATCAGTTTTTCATTTTACTCAAGGATTATAAAGGGAGGGTAATCATAAGTCTCCTGAACCAGAAAAACCCCTTACCTGGGTAGATTTGGCAAATTAAGCAAACACTGAATAGTCTATTAAAAAAAAAAAAAACCAAACTTGAAGTCTATCAGAAATAAATCCAAGATTAATATATGTTTATATGTTTGATGTTTGAAAATAATAGAATGTATTAGGAGTATTTTCTGCTTTTATCAGGGTAGGGGTAGTCCATGAATTGTTAGTAAAAATAGTCATTATTCTACTAATGTTATTTGTAAAGATCTACTCAACAAATGTTAAAGGGAAGGAAAACTTGTGGAGGCATGGGCCCTGGATATTCTGCTGTAATCAGGGGCCAGGGAATTCCATTCTCTCCAGCTGCCCTCCCTACCCCAATTTTTTCCACCTGCCTGCCACAGGGCTCTCTGCCACCTGGAAGTCATTCCTTTAGATCAAGGCATTGTGATACTGTAGGAATACAAACAGCCCTGACAGGAATAATTTGAGAAGGTCATGCCTTGCTCTTATAATACCCTAGCAGAAATTTATTTCCATCACATTTCCATCATGGAAAGATTGATTAGAAAAAAAATCTGATTCAAAACTGCTCTGAAGTCTTCTAAGCATGGGATGCTGGCAGAAAAGGAGAGCCCTAGACAAAGAGCATCATGGGTAGGACATGACTGGAGAGGGCTTGCCTTAGGAGAATGGTGGGGACTGGTGCTGGGGGTGGGAAAGGGCAAGTATTGGAAAGTATTCCAGAGGGTGTGCCCAGGGCTTGGTGGCTGGTCACAGGTAGATCTCTTCTGTCACTTGGCAACATTAACAACACAGGACCAGACGTAGAGTCTCTGTAACAGACCTGGAAGAAACTTCTTATCTTCTTTCCTAGGACTTATTAGAATTTTCTGTCTCATTTTGAGCTCATTTAACAGTAGAGGGGCAGTTTCAATCTGAGCAAGAATTCACTAGATGTTTTCTAGTGAATGGCTCAATTTTTCAAACTTTATTTTCTGCTTGTCTTGCCTAATAACACGATCTGCGTATCTGTCCCATTATAGAGAATTATTCCATTATTAGAAAAGATTTTTTAAATAGATATTTATTTTATTTACTTTAATGAATAAACATTTTAAATTCATATGTTTAAGCTAACATGTTTATTTAAACTAATAAGCATTTAAATTAAATATAGTCATTAAATCAGCTACAGTCATTAGTATGGGAGTTTGGATACAGGTTGGCTTTTAGAAGATAAGGCTCTATGGACAAAAATAAGAGATCAAATCATCTAAATGAATTAAAATGTTTTTCTTGGTTTCAGAGCCTCAGATGGTCAGATTTTCTTATGGGTGTGTGATAAAGATACCGAGTAGCCAGCCACAAGGTCATCAATGAGGGAACCAGATTCATCTAGAATTACAAGACCTGAAATCCAAGAGATAGGGGACCCCAGAGGCAGTATTGAAGATCTTTCGGCTCCCTATCTTACCCTTTTTATTAAAAATGTAATGCGTATGAAACCGAAGAAGGTACAAGACTTCTTTTGTACTCAGTGGTTCCAGGTGTATTCATGCATTCAGTAGCTGTTTATTGTGGAGAGGATCTAAGCAAGAAGGCCAAGTAATATTCTTATTAAATACTCCTCATGAATAAACAATCACCAGTTAAGTGCAAGCAAGGTACGGCAAGAAAACTCTGTTGTTGAGACATTAGGAAGAAAAAAACAGTATCACTTTAGAAAGGAACAGATAATGGGAATGCTCAGCAGCAAGTCAGCAGCAACAGACAAGAACATGGCCCCAGTCAGCTGGGTCATGCATGCAGCTCTCTGGAGGCCTGGAGCGGCAGCGTGGCAAGTCTAGAACAAGGTTAAGGTTTTGTCCACCACACAAACCACAGTCAGGAAAAAGCCCATTGAATTAAAAAGTCGTCTCCTTTCCAAAGGACCCCATTTTCCTCTTTTTAGTGATTGTTGCTTACATGTATGTTGTGAATAAATCACCTTCATTTTTAATTAATTTCCTCTTTTTTCTTTAAAAAAAAAAAAAGAACTTGTCATAATCTGAAATGTTGCCTATATGCTGGGGAGGAGTCATTCACACCCAAACAGCAGTCCCTGGGCGTGTTGCCTTTGATCATTGGCTACAGGGTGGAAACAGAGAACCACCGGCTTTACCAGCTGGGGCAGACTAGTGGCCTCACCTAATGATTATTCAAATTGGCATAGGCCCAAGGGCATTGTTTTCAGTCCCATTTCCCTGTTACAGAGGGGGTCATTTCAAACATAGCAAAGACCTTTCTCTTTTTGTTGCTTTTAATTCATCAGACTCTTCACCCTGGGAAAAATGACCAAGATTTCACTTGGAGCAATGCAAACTCATAGTGATTCGACTTCGGCTGGTGAAATAATAGATTTATGTGACAGTGAGGAGTGTTGACCTGAAAACATCTCTCTTCCTCCCAAGATGGAAATTATGATTATATATTATTATGTAATATCAGTATACTAACCAAAGTAAATTGTGGTCCAGGAACTTATCTTACATTCAGGCTTAAAACAATGTGGCTTAAAAATTGTTTCCTTACTTTCCTTATAGTTTTCTTAGTCTTTAGTATCTTTTTGCTGTAAACTTCTACGTGCTTTCTGGCCAGTCTCCAGGCCTTGCATACACACACATACACACCCCCCCCACTACACACATTGTTCAAATTTGGCACTAGGGGTTGGGTGTCTATGTATTAATTTAGTTTATTGTGGAAAAGTGTTCCGATAATTCTAAAATATGCTCTTGATGCTTATAGGACCAGAGGCTTCCAGCCAGTAAATGTAACTCATCTGCTTCATTCATACTGAATTACCATAAATTTAATGGGAAGCCAAACCTGGCCACCTCACCCTGGCAACATTTTTCTCTATGCACGTTCAAGGTAAAAATGGTGAGAGTTCTTACCGGGCTGCGCCTCTGTGATCAGCAAAAAGGAAGAGAGAACAGATACCTAGTCAGAGAATGATGGATCAGTCAACAGGATTTGGGTAATAGAGGACTTCATCAACAGCCAACCAAACATACACTCCAAGTAACCAGGCCAAAGGAAAACGGGCAGTGGCTTATTAAACCATAAGGAGGTTTGGCGAACCTTAAAAGAAGCTCTCTGTGGTACAAAGTAGCTTCGCTAGTGGGGCGTACCATTTCAGTGATAGGCACGCAAGAACGAGACAGAAACATCCAAGAAAACTTCACTGACAACTTTTCACGTTTTGTCATAAGGAGTTTCTCTCCAGATTATTTGCAGAGGAGGTTTTAGAGACTAGGTATGACAGAGAAAAGTAGATTTCCACACACGACGGGGTGTTGCCAAATGCCATAGGTGTAATTCATTTCCCACATGATTTGGACTAAATTGGAGCCTCCCCAAATCAGAGAGCAGGGGTAGAAAGACCTCTTCTCTGCCTGGCTCTTCTCTTTGGTGTACTACGGCACGAATGCTGATGAGGACTTTTTTTTTTTGGTAACTATTTGTTCTTGGCCTGGTGATTTGGGCAGCCTCTACCAAAGGGTAGAGCTGTGATGGGAAGGGAGAGGAGCCCCTAACAAGGACAGATGGCAACAATGCAAACTGCCCAGCATCAGTAGAACAGTGGTGAGCAGGCGATGTCTGGAATAACACAAAGAGCAGACATAGGACTTCTTTCTTTCACTTCTCACACCTGGATTATGACTGCTATCGGACCCCAACAACCTCTGGTTACTCTCCCTCTCTCTTCAGAATTTTTCTTCAGTAACAATCGTGGCTATTTTGTGAGTGGGGGAAAAGACGTTGCTTCAAGTTTTGCTTTCAAAATATGAAGATACTAAAGGCTACCTGGGACCCAGTATTGCCCAAATCCCCAAACCCAGGCCAGGAGCACAAACATGTAAGTATCTAGAAGGTTGCTCAAATGAAAAGGACTGTTCTACTCTAGGACCAGACAGGAAACAAGCCTCTGGTGTTTTATACCTGGGAGGCCTCCATGCATATCCGGTCCAATGGTCTATTGATAAAGAGGGGGAATTGAGTCTCTAAGATCCACAGCTAGTGAATGGGTTGAACCAGAGACTCTTACATTATATTGTTGGAGGGCTCCTAAAGCAGAGAACCATGAATGGTTTTGAATGTTTTAAATGTTTTGTAACAGAACTCATTATTTTAGGCATATTTACTCTTGTCAATTTTATTTCTAATATTTTAGAGTTTCTCATTTGCCTGATTTTCCAGGTTCTACTCTACGTTGTCTCCACCTTTCTTATACATTTGTCGGTTATCTGTGGATGTAATTTATATAAAATCAGAGAAAAAACATTCATGAATATATATTCCTGGGCTTAAGTTCTCTTACTAATTCATACTGTATTTTGAGAGGAATTCAGTATTTTATATGAAAATTTAGACTTTATAATTCTTTTAATGACCAGACTAAAATTCTTCTCTAAGAAGAAAATGTGGGAATTTATGATTTTAACTTCGATCTCATAACAAAAAATTCACTTTTAAAAGTAACAAACTATAGCAAAGAGAGGATTAAAAGTGACACAAATTTCCCTAAGATGAAATTATGAAAACTAATGCAAAATAAAATGCACATCGTACCCATACAGAGGTAGAACCTTATATTCAAAGAAACTTTCTTAAGATTATAGAGACCACTTTTTAAAATAAATTGTCATATTAACTTATACAAATTAAGCCATATTTTAGTCTCCAATGAGTTAAAAACCTATATTTTAATTAAAAAATTTTTTATAAGTGTATTTTCTCTTCCTTATGGTTTTCCATTTATTTATTTATTAACATAAAATGTATTATTTGCTTCAGGGGCACAGGTCTGTGAATGAAACATCCGTCTTACACAATTCACAGCAATCACCATAGCGTCAACAGTTCCTGTTTGTATTTTTTTTTTCTAGCAAAAGACAACATCATAAGATAGCATTTGGCTTGCTGGAGGGAGGTGACGGGAGGAGGGGGTAAATGAGTGATGGCCTTGAGGAGGGCACCTACTGGGATGAAACCGAGTGTTGGATATAAGTGTTGAATCACTGAATTCTACTCCCGAAACCAACACTTGACTGCATGTTAACTAAGTTGTTTAAAAAAAAAAAAGCATTTTGTAAACTCCACTTGGAAAATGCTTTTATCTGGGGAAAACTGTTCAAATTCATGCAGTCACAAGCATGAACACAGAAGGACCAGCTAGAAGCTGTGGAGAGGTCAGACCTAGGAAACCTCAAAGCCCATAATTAAGAGCTATTTGAAACTCTCGAAAGAAAAAGAATTCTACACATCAGACTGAAGGGCTCCGTATACATTATTTATCACCAGTAAGGTGCATAAAACACCTGTAGGCTCCGCTGAACAGCAATTTTGACAGCAAAATCTATGAACTGGAGAGGAGGGCCTTTGCCTGTTTTTTATTTTACTCCCTCTCCTCTCATTTTCCAAGATCTTTGAAGCCTTTAGTGTTTTATCTTTGTTCTATCAATATATAGAATTTGCTTCAAAGGTGGAAGGAAAGTCATTTGTATCCCGTCTTGGTATATTCTGGTTTAGATTTTTTTTTTTCTTTCTTTCTTTCTTTTTTTTTTTTTTTTTAGAGAGAGAGAAAGAGAAACAGTGAGAGAGCTTGTGGTGCAGGGCCAGGGAGGGGAAGAAGGAAAGGGAGAGAGAGAATCTCAAGCAGGCTCTAGGTTCATCATAGAGCCGCCCGTGGGGCTCAATCTCACAATCCTGAGATCAAATTTTGGGACCTGAGTCCAAATCAAGGATCAGACCCTTCACTGACTGAGCTACCCAGGCAAACCCTGGTCTTGATGTAAGCCAAACACTACACGTTGAGTGGCAAACTCAGAAGCGTACAGGGCAAGGAGAGGGGTGCCATTGGTAAGGGCATGTCTTCACGAAGCTCTGGGGAATTCACCACGACTCAGGAGCTCCCATGCCTTCCTGGCAAAAATTTGGGCCTAGCGCTGCCAGATCTTCAAAGTTGTTGAGAGAGAAGAAGCATATCCTGATTTTTTATTTTTTTAAATTTCAAACATTCTGGTTTATAAATGGGGCTAAAGTTGTTTTTAACTGCACAAGCAAACAAAACACTTACTCCGCTGTTCAGAATCTGCAGGTGGCCAATCTGTCTCTGATTGCAGGGATCTGTGTCACATATAATAAGGTCTCAGTAAATTTTATCTACTATTCTTATTACTTCATCTGATTACTCAAACAGGGACTTTGCAATCGGTCTATTCCCTTTCTGAACAAATCTCCTGTGTTTCTATTTAAATATTAATTGCTCAATTCCTAGATTTCTCTTAATCCTCGGATACATTCCGGAAAAGGTTTTGGCAACATTTATTATTCCCCCATTTCTATTTTGATGTTCAAATAAGAGATAACTCTTACTTTGTACCTTGAGGTTATTTTCCAAAGTGGGTGTACATTAATAATTTATAATTTGGTCACTAGAATGAAGATCTTGGGTTAGAAGATATTATATTTCTAGAACATATATAATTTGCAAATATGCCTCCCTAAAATAATATTTCAGCCTATGTCCTCATAGTTTCTGCAGTGTCCTTATTCCACACCAGTTTTGCTTTGTTATTTTTTGCACAAAAGAATTAATTTTAAGTCCGCCTACTAGAATACCTTAGTCTTAGCCAATGAGGGTAAGTGTTTTAAGATATTTATAAAAAGAAGTAACCAAACACAATCTGTCTTGCTCATCAAAATCACTAAGTCAGCCTCAGGTTTTGAAGTTTTACAAGATGCTAAATTCAGTGCTATGGGGAACAGGAGGAAAATACGTGAAAAGCTACCAAGCACCAAACAAATATTTTTATATAGGCTAGTAATAGCAAATTCAGTGATTCATGTTAGAGAATTTTCTAGGAAAGAATTAGAATATGTGATCATTATGCATATTACTTTGATTCCAGCCCATCTTCTTACTTGCTTTTTAATGCTGATGGGGAAGGCCAGCTATCAGGCAAGCCCTTAACCCCTACCCCCATCCCTAGTAGGTCTTTATCTATATTTAAATTCATTCTTGTATCCATTACAACTCAGACTACAGTGAATACCTATCATGTCCAATAGAACCTAGTTGAGAGGATCTTCTGAAACGCCATTTGGGAAGAGAAAATAAAGACCTCGCTACTAACCAAGATAGTCATTAAGACTCAACCAGACTGAGCAATCAACAAGAGGATTTCCAAAGGAAAATGAGGCCAGGGAGTGACAGGAGGACTCGTCCTTAAAAACACACAACTCAAAATGACAAGGCTTACTTGCAATTAAAATTGAAGTAAGGACAATGGGGGAAAACCAATGAGGAGGAGAGCTTTTTGGGGTTAAGTTCACCACGGGTTAAGTTCAGGCCACCCAACTGAGTCAATTTTTGAAGTGGCCAAATCTGGATAATTCAAAGATTCAGAGTCAAGAATAAGGGCATTTGGCAAAATATAAAGAAAGGCTATTAAAGCACACCAACCAAATTGTATGCCACGTAGCATGTGATACAATAGAGACGCTCAATTACTCAGAAGTGGCCATTCAGTTTAGTAGTAGCTGTAGTAATAGTAATAATAATAATATGTTTATTTTATTTTTAGAAACCAAAAGACTTGGGGTTTGTACTTTGATGTGTTTTAGTATTTTGATCCCATTTTTGTTCTTCTATGTCTTCCACTTCTCCTCCCTCCTATCACACAGACTTGCCACGGGTGGGGTAGCCTGCAGGTGGTACAGAGACTGCCAGGCTGGGGGCAATGCACGGGATGACATATTGGAGCCCTTACTGCACCATCCACTTAGGTGCGTTAAGGGCAACCAACCACCAACCATTTCTCAGTGCTTGTTAACGTGGAAACACAGATTTCCATGATTTTCTGTGGAGAGGTTACCCGTGATAGCTGAGCCTTGGCATGCTGGAAACACTTTCCCAATATACCAGGTAACCGACAAGAGAACATTGAATTTTTTTTTTTCTAGTAGATCTATTTCATTGTTGCTAGAAAAAAAAAAAAAAGATGTAGGTACATCATAGCAGATTCGTGCTACCACTAAAAATCACCCACTGGTACTAAAAAGGAGTGTGGAAGAGTTGCTTTGCACTTTATAAAGATCCTCTTTCTCTGTCTCTTTGACAACTCTGGAAGCAGATATTTTTCTGATTAGCTGAAAAATAAAAGAAGGAAGACAACTTCCCTCTTCTAGGCCAGCTTCACAAGCCTTCGTTTGACGGATGATATCATGTTGGGCATTAAGCCAGAAATTAACTTAAAAGGTTTGCCTAGCTCATGGTATGTATATGTAGCTTGACCAATCCAAGGGGAAGCTGCAATAAATGAAACTTCATACCTAAAATATTTAATCATATGCCTTTGATGGAGGCAGAGGTGAATCTTCCCAAAATTACACCATGGCTCTTCATAACAGACTTATAAAATCACTTAGCAACCGACTTCCTTTTTACCCCATGGGACATAATTAGACCTTGTCCTGGTTCACAAAGGTTTGTTTTTAAAATTCAAAATCTTGTTTAGATGTTAAACACAGTCAGTCATTATGCAGATGATGAAAATGAATAGAAGTCACATTTGGCCAAAATGTGGAAAGGACTTGTTTCTTACCGGACTTTTCCTCTAGAAAGCGTAGGCATGAAGAAGAAAAAGAGAAAATGAGAGAGGTGAAATGTATTTTCAGAGAAACAGATATGGCTCAGAATAATCCTCCTCAAAGCAGCTCTCAAGGTACTGCTCTTCTAACGGCTTTCTCTGGGCATCTGACATAGTCATTCCCAGGTCACAGGCTTTAGCTTGAAGGGTGGCAGAACATGCACCCCCAAATCTGCTGCTTCACTATATTGATGATTTTTGAACTGTAAGCATTTGAAAACGGTAAATGCAAGGAGACTCTTTCTCTGATCAACCCTAATCTACCTAGAGATATATTGAGAATTGTCATAAATCCTCTTCCCAAGAGTGTTATTGATCAGGGAGCCCTGAGTCTTAGCGCAAGTGAGGAGACCAGAAGTCAATACCTCACCGAAACAAATCTGATCACACAATATTCTTCCCACCTATTTTTCCTAAAGATCAGCTGCTCTCTCTTCAGAGGCCTATGTCCCCTCCCTTTCTCTACATAGCGGTATTTAATTCAAGATTTTAAAGCCACCTCTTTGAGTTACTTTATTTTTCTGGGGTCTCCCACGTATACATGAAATGTACATGCTACTACACTTCTGTATGTTTTTCTCTAATCTGCCTTTTCATTAGAGACCCAGCTGAACACCCAGGTGGGTAGAGATCACATTGTGCCTCCCCTACAAATTCAAGCTATAGAAGGCATTGGTGTGGCCTCCCTTGGAGACACTCTAAGCTCTCTTTTGAATGCTTTGCTTCTAGCAAATAGATTTGTGCCTTGAAAATAGAAAATTTTGCTTTGTGATATTGAAAGGATTTGGAAGATGTCATTATTGCAATACAGTTGAGCATGGTCATAAACCTAAAACATGAGACTTTCCAGTAGCTCCAACTTTGTCAGGGAACCCGGTACCTGTCATCTCCTTTCAGGATACCCTGGCTACAGTCACCAATTCTTCCATCCCACTCCCCATAAACAATAGCAAATTATTGTCCCAGTGAGTGGTCCCTGGCCCTCTGGGAAAGCTCTTTTATTTCTTGAGCAAATGTCATGGTGAGGGCCTCATCCCTGGTAGAAAGCTGTGCTCCATGAGCCTTCTGTGCACACTTCCTAGCTGATGGTCCCATTTCCACTTTCACCCCCTAAATTCATCCTCTGCACTACCTGCAGAATTATTTTTCAGAATAGTGAAGTGAATATATTACTGTGTCCTTAAAGAGCCTCCCAATTATTCAGAAAATAGAACACACGCTCCATTCTACGTCAGTTGTGCCTTCACGATGGGCTCTAACTTACCCTCACTCTTTATCTCCCACCCCCCACCTCCCACCTATAGGAAGCCCACACTTAACCGCAGAGGCTCCTGGCCATCTGAATGCTGAATCCCCTCACTCACTTCCCTGCCTTCTGCTCAGGCTGCCTCTATAGCCCTCAGTCACAAGTTTACTTATTCTTCGGGGCCGTGACCGTTTCTTCCATGAGGCCTTCCCCAAGCTTCCCCATTCAGAATGGGTTGTTCCCTTTTCTTGTCTGATCACAGCACATTCCTTTTCTTCACAATAACCACGTATAATTAAAGGTCTTTCTGTTTGCCTGGTGTTTATTAGCCTTGGGGGAAAACAAAGGTCCACATTGCTAGCATATTCTTTGCAGTTCTTATTGTCCTGTGTCATTTAGGTGTCTCCACTCCATTATTGCTCACAGTAATGGTCACGAATGGACTTTTTCTGGTCCCAAACATAGTGCTAGGGACACAGGAGGCATTGGAAGCAGGTTTAGTAATTCCCTTTTGGGGGGCCATTAAAACACTAGAAAATGTTTGAAGCATCATGTCTTTTAAAATACAGAAAGATGAATTGCACTCTGAAATAAAGTTGAATTGTATATGCCTCAAGGGATGTGGCCCCAGTTGTAATGTTCCTTCACCAGCTCCTCTAAATGTTTCACTTAGCTCCCACTTAACTGTTGATCTCTCTGCCATTAGTGACCCAAGGGGCGAATATATGTCACAAAGGTTCCCAGGAACTAGCACTGCTTTGCACAAACAGTATATAGAACTATGTGATCTGATCTCCAGGGCAGAATGTTCTCTTATAGCCAAAAACTAATGCTTCAGGGTCAAGATAGGGGCTGACTTTCAGCCCCAGACCCTTGGTAAGTAACACAGAGAAATGAAAATTATTAATGCCCATGTTTGCAACCTACAGACAAAAAGAAATTCTTGGGTTAAAATCAAATAGCTTTAATGGAGTTGTCCCTGGAAAGAGGAGCAGGAGCTTTTCTATATTTAAATTAGTTTAACCACTTATTTTCTGGAGGTCTTAGAGCAAGATGTCCTGTGCCTTAATTCAGTAATTTCTAAGGCAGGGCTACAGATTTGTTGTAGGAATGCTGTGAGGATTAAATATTGTGGATGATATTGACAGCTAATGTTTACTGAAAACTGCTACTGATTTACCTTATGCAGTTGGTGGCCTTTTACCACTGAGGAAAAGGAGGTTCAGATGAATTCTAAGACCACACAGTTACAAAGAATCAGGGCTGGGACTGGTTTCCAGTTAATCTGCCTCCCCTAAGCCTGGCTGGGCTGGGCCCACAGAAGAGACCAAGTTCCCTAAAGAGATTAACCCAATTTCAGAGCCTTATCAGCATTGGGATCTAGAAACAACATAGCTAAAAGCTCACAGATCACAGAACCTGGAAAATAACCTTGGATCTTTCCAAAGGAGAGTTACATAGATCATGTCTATCTATCATAGCAGGTCTCAAGGGATGAACTTTTCAGAATGTGAGTTTGTATTTCTAGGTATGATTTCAGACATTGGAATTAAAGTCTGATTAGAAGGTAAATTTCTTAGCCTTTTCTTAGAATTAAATGCGTTATATTGAATTAGAATCAGAAGAATAAACATGAACATACAAATGATAAGGTTCTTTTCTCCTCCCCACACCTTCTCATTCCAGGCTTTATGGTGATTAAAACTTTTTTTTTTTTTAAAGATTTTATTTATTTATTTGAGCGAGAGAAAGAGCATGAGCAGAGGGAAGAGACCAAGGGAGAGGGAGAAACAGGCTCCCCGTGGAGCAGGGAGTCCAAAGTGGAGCCCAATCTCAGGACCCTGGGATCACAACCTGAGCCAAAGGCAGATGCCCAACCAACTAAGCCACCCAGGTACCCCAGGCTTCATGGTGATAAACCAATATATTGTTTTGCTTTCCTTGTTAGCAGCTGCCGACACCTAGGCTATGGCGTCTTGGCTTAAGGATTTCTTCAGAATGTTAAACAAATAAATAAAGACAAAAAAAACCTATAAGACAATTCTCCTTTGGGGAAAACAAAGATATTTCTTTATTTTAAATGAACTCATAGCATCAGAGTTCATTTTTAACTGTGGTAAAGATACTAAGAAAATTGGAAAAGAGATATATACCTTTAGGTACACATGTACATAGAAACAGAATGAATGAATTTTTGGACTAGACAAAACATATACCTAAAATATAATCCAGTGAATCATCTCTAGTGCAGGGATTTTCCTGTGCTAAAGCCTAAGAAAGTATCATTCTTTAACTTGCAAGCCTTGTTGAAACGTAGCTCGTCCTTATCCTAAATCACTTTCTTTTGCCAGCAGTCATTCAAGTTAGGTCTTGAAGCCTACATTTCTGCATAAGGGGCTCAAAACCAGCAGCATTTACAGTAGAATTTAAGACCCAGAGCCAAAGCTAACAGAGGTGAATGAAGAAAAGTATACACCAGAATTTAGTGATCCTTGTCCAGAGGTTTTGTGCTCTAAATTCATCCCTGCACTCTTAACAAGGAACCGGCTGCCATGAAAATTTTTGGCTTCAAGCTTCATAAGAATGAAAACAAAACACAAAAAACCAAGTCTCACCTATAAACTTCTTAGAAGTCTGCAACTGTTTAACCTTACATATAAGATGGCTATATTTTGGATCTTTATATTTAATGAATGAGATTTTATTATAAATATAACCACTTCTTATCATTTGTGTCTGGCAACAGAAGCACAAGGATAATTTATTCATTTATTAAACCATTAACAGATATTTACTGGGTGCCTAATAAAAACCAGACACTATTCTAGACATGGGTGAACAAAACAACAGGAACAATAAACAAAAAAAAACTCTGATGAGCTTATTCTGGGGATCAGAGGAAGGAGATAGACAATAAATAATAAGCATAACAAATGAAGCAAAATATTTGGTATTTTAGAAGATGATAAATACAATTTTTAAAGGCAGAGCAAATAGAGGTTTGAGAATGCCAAAGTAGAGAGTTCCATGATTTTTAATAAGGTGGTCAGGGTAAGCCACTGAGCTCATGACTTGAACACGCAGCTGAGGTGGAGAGGAGGATCTCACACTACAGCTTTCTGGGGGAAACGGGCACAGCCAAGGAGCCAGGGAAGAGTGGAATAAGAAGGGAGAGTGGTGGGTGTTAGCCTGAAGGTTGGGGGTGTCCACACCATGATGGTCTTGAAGGCCACTGCAAGGACCCTGGCTTTACTCTCTTCCAATGCCGCTTACTGCTCTCCTTTCTTAGGAGTTCCCCAGAGTGGAGGTTAGTCATGGTTGGTTGCTGAGAAGAGGCATAGATGACATAGAGGAAGCAACCTCAGAGAATGCCTGCTTGTGACATGAACCGCCATTTTTCATTACTCTTTGGAAGCTGACTTTGATTTCCCAAATATCAAGTTAAAACAGAAGACAGAGATGGGTTTCAAATAGGTTAGGAAGTGGAAAGGGAGTTTGTGCTGAGCAAAACCGAGTGAGGCCACCATTCCAACTTTCCTTCCTGTCTGTTGGTCACTTAAGGACAAGTGGTTCATACAGGCTCACCAACCCTGTACTCCCGCTGCGCTCGTAGCCAAGTCAAATGATGTCTCCTCAGGCCCATGGACAGTTAGTAGCTATGTTTTAGACAGAAAGAAATCTCACTTCATTCTGTTCATTCTGAAATTTCCCCCAGTCTCCAAAGAGACATTTTCTGACATAATGAGTGTGAGTGATTCACACTCTAAGGGTTTTTATTTTTTTTTCCCTAAAACAATTAAAAAGTACATCCATTGCTGTAGATTATTTCTGGCCCTAAAAAAAAAATTATCCTTCAAAGGACAAAGGGATAGATACTTTTTTCTTATACTGTTATATTTATTTTTGTACTATTATTCATACACTTATAGAAACTTCTTAGGACGAAAATAAATATATTATTAAAAAGATAATACAGTGTGTACCACTAAGTGACTGAAACACGAGGCCTTAGGAGAACAGACATCTCACTAGATATGTGGGATCAGGAAGAGAATTATGACAAAGTGCTAGCACTCCCAGAAAAGAAGGGCACATTAATAAACTTAAAAAAAGAACTTGCAAGCTGGAAGAAAGTTATTGTTCATATTATTCATCCATCTAATAATGGAGAAAAGCAGGTGAATCGAAAGGGGAAGGATCAAAGAAACGGAGAGCCATAAATCTGCCCTTTTTCTAAAATACTGTGAGGGATGTAAGTTGCATTTTTGTGACAGCGAAACACCAAGTACCATATAATTTCTCACAGTGAAGAGCATCTACCCATCCAACCAATCTGTAAGTATTTTCTAAGCTCCTGCTCCAGGCCATTCAATGTTGTCTAAGTTCTTGAGGGAAGGCCCCCTTCCCTCAAGGGGGGTTTGAACCTGTAGCATCTGGAGGCAGGATCACTTATCCTAAATCCAACAATTACTGAATTGTTCACAAATTATGCTTCTGCTAAACTTATTTTCCAAATTGATTGCTTCATTACAGAGCCCATTCTACCCTGATTATGGCCATTGGCTAATAAAAATAGTTTTAAATTCTAAATTCTACACCAATAGGACTAACACAGCCACGACAAAAGAACGATATAAAAATTGGCCTTTTTGATTATGATCAGCATTATAATTAAAAGCATGTAATTAAAAAAAGAAGCATGTTATTCAAGAATTTCCTGCCTCCTGTCAAGGACATCTTCACATTTTTATGTGATAAAATTGTGGGTATACCGTCTCAGATTTTAAGCTGGTAACAGAAAATGAGGCTTTTAGGTCTCTAATCCTGGTAGTCAGGTTTCCGTCCCTCCCATCCCCCATTGGGTCACGTTGTCTGAGATAGTAGAACAAGATGGAAGAATCTGGAGTTATGCAAGGAAATTTTGATTCTTACACCTCACAGAGGGGAGCAAAAGACCGTGTGCTCAGAGGGCCCAACTAGCAGTAACTGAAGAAATAATGACAAAGGCAATCCAGATTGAATTCATATTCTGCTCATTTTCAAGAAGATCAAAATATACAGCGCAGAGATTTCTTCTGACCAGCACAGGATGGGCAGGAAAGGTATGGAAAAAATGGTATTTTTATTTTAAAGGTCAGGAAATGGAAGCAACAGAGAATTCACTAGGAAAAATATAATTGGTAACGAAGGAAAGAACAAACACATCTCAGATATGAAACTAATTCTTCTGTAGATAGTCATGGCCTATCAGAATGCAGGAAAGAGAACAACATATATTGAAAAAGGAAGGTCCTACCCAGTTCTCCATCTATACTTCTCTGTAAGGCCTAGAACAACAGAAAAAGTGTTACATCTTGTGTGCCAGCTGGAAGATTTTGGTCAGACTGCCTGTAGTTCCGTCTGGAGGGGGCATCTCAGACTACATTAGGGATATGGAATCTGGTCACTGTGTTGGCTGAGTATTTGGAAATGGGGAGTGGCAGCTCATGTGCCCCTGTGTTTGATATCCCTGGTCTAGACCCAACCAAGATCATGTTTGCCCTCTGAAGCTCTCCTTGAAGAGTGGAACCCAAGCTGAGCCTCTGGTCTCCCAACTAGCTGTGCTTGATGTCTGTGCTGAGCACTTAGCATCAGAATGCATACAATCATTAGCCTCCCTTTGCACCGTGCAGCAATCCTACCAGGAGCGCATGCCAGTGTGTAGGAGACTCAAGCTTTCCTCCCCCACAGATGACTCTTTGTTTTTACTGAACTCAATGGGGTGCTGAACCTTCTGCCAAAGTGAGGACAGGAAAGGGGGTGGTGTTACCAAGCAGCAGCGAATTCATGGATTTTACTCACTGGCAGGCTAATTTGGGGGTGGCAGGGTGGGTGGGCCACCTGGAATAGGCAAACAGTACCAGACTGTCTCCAGTTCAAAGCTATCTCCCTCTCCCCATATTTTTTGATTAAATAACCCCGTTATGGATTGCAAATCACCAGGAACAAGCTTAAACTAATAGCTCCTTCAGAAGGTCGTGCCATAGGGGAGAGAGAGGAGGCACCAGCAGCCATGCCACCTAGTCCCATATCAGTTCTTTCTTCTTTCTTTCTTTCTCTTTTTCTTTTTCTCTTTCTTCTTTTCTTTCTTTCTCACTTGTCTTTTCCTTTTTTCCTTCCTTCCTTCCTTCCTTCCTTCCTTCCTTCCTTCCTCCCTTCCTTCCTTCCTTGTAGGCTCCAGACCACTGTGAAGCCAAGTGTGAGCTCAAACTTATGACCATGAGATCAAGACCTGAGCCAAGATCAAGAGTTGGGCACTTAACCAACTGAGCAACCCAGACCCGCCTTTCACATCCTCTCTATCAGCCCTCTTCTCCTTGACTTTGCTCAAGTCTTCCCTTGCTATTTTTATTTTATTTCTCCCTCCCACAAGTCTCTTAATTTAAAGAGAAGCAGAGATGAAAAGGGAGGCCAGGGAGACAGACAACTAACTGGGCATTTTGCAGCACAATCTCATGTTCTTTTTATCAGTCCTGACAGGATGGATATTTTCCTGTTCCCATTTTACAGACTTGGTACTGAGGCTCCATGTTAAGGAACTTTCTCACGAACGCAGATCATAAGATACAGACTCAAAAGCCTGTGCTCTTCCTACTTAACCAATATTCTTCAAGAAAATGTTCTCTTTCTTGGTCCCCTTACCATATCCCCAACTTGCCCATAAAACAGAGCTTCTCACAGAGGCTCTTGAGTCAGAAGAGTATTCATACAGCAAAGTATTCATACTGAGAGGGATTTAAAGACAACAGAATCATTAGACTGTTAAGAACACAGTAGGTTTTTAACTTGGCAGAAAAGAGGCAGATGCTGGAGTTCAAGTCCTGGTCATCAAACCTTTAGCAGCCTCTCGATCTTTCTGAGTTGATTGTTTCTGTAAAATGGGGTGACCCCCCCCACCTCTCTGCCTGTTTAGTAGTGTGGCTGCTCATTCCATCTTCCTGATCATGACAGCACATATAAAATGTTAACTATAATTATAATGAAACTTTAACATAAAAAATAACTTTCTTGCTTGATTAGGGGAACTGAAATATGAGTCATAGAAAATGAGATCTCATTTCTTCACAATTAAAACGAAGGTGTATGAGGTCTTAGTATAAAATGACATTTAATAAAGTAGAAATCACACATGACATGACAGTAATCAAGGCTGACTGACCTGTCAGCCCAGCCCATTTACGAAACATCTCCGTTGGGCTTTATATGCATAAAGCTACTTACAAAATACTAAGCACTTTACTGTCTTACTTCTTAATCCTTGCTCTCTTGTCACACAGAATGGCATAGGAGGTACCACAGAAGGTTAGGTCTATGGATTGGAGGGGGGGCGGGGAGAAAGCCTGGGAGGTGGGCTTCTGAGATGGGATCAAGAGCCCTTGAGGGACCATCAAAGGGATAGCCTTCAAAGGGATTGTGAGTCCTCAGAAGCTGTGTGTAAGATATTTTAGAGGAGATAATGAACTTTTTATTTTTTCCTGGAAAGAGAGCCAATGACTTTTATCAAAAGTAGGATAGTGTATAGGAGTTCTGAATTAGAAATCAGAACTTCTGGGTTTAAATTCCAGAACTTTGCTTATTAGTTGTGACATCTAGGGTGAGTTTAATTAATCCTTCCATGCCTTAAATTTCTCACCTGTAAAAGGAGGGTAATAATAGTACCTATCTTGTAGGGTTGTTATGAGGATGAACGAGTTAATACGTATAAAGCATCTGACACAGTTACACTCAGATATTCACAGCTGCCACCACCACTAGCACCATCACCATCATGAGTTCTCAGAGGGTCCATGAACTTAAAGGATGTTGACGAGTATTCACCATGAATACCCTGTTGTTCTGATTCATATTAGTTAGCATTTATGAAACACCTCCGTTGGGCTTTATATGCATAAAGCTACTTACAAAATACTATGCACTTTACTGTCTTACTTCCTTAATCCTTACACAGACCCTATGAGGTGAGTAGTAGCAGTGTTAACCTCATTTTACACTTGATTAAGTCTTGACTGAGGCTTAAAGGTTTAAGTAACTTGCCCAGGGTCACGTGAGTAATGAGTACGGAGCCAGGATGCAAACTTCATTCTGACTTCCTCCATAGCCAAAATTCTCAGTCAGTACAGAACTGAACACTTCTGGTTCAAGACAGCTTCTCCAGGTCAGCCCACAGTGATTTGTGGCTTACCAAAACACAAACGTAAAGGCAGCAAGGGCAGCACAGGAGAAAAGGAAAAGATGGCCGAAGCAGCAAGAATGAAACTGTAACATTTGTCTTCTCACGTCCCTGAAAGCTGCGGGAACCACAAGTTTCTAAAGGACCTAGTGAGCGAAAAGCATGGCTGGAGCTATGTGGGAGAGAGTGTTACCTGTGGGTGCCGGGAGGAATAGAGGTGTCCACATCTGAGCCCTGGGGAGTGAGTGGTGAGGAAACCAGGAGGCTCTGCCGTGGAGGCCAGAGGGGAAGCTAGCTGCAGAAGACCATAACTTCAATCTGGAAACTGAAGTGAACACAGGAGGGGGTTTGGCCCAACCAGGGGAAGTTCAGCTTCTGTGTGCTGCCAATGATGTTGCTTAGACATTGTTTTCTGATTGGTAAGCAGACGCTTACCTAGAAGGTTGGATAAAGCTTGCTCATTATTTGTGACTATTAGCCTTCAGTTCCTGACACATGGAAGGTTCTTACCAAATATTTGGTGAACTGATTTGAAGGGGAAGTGGGAAACGATGTCAGTTCTCTCTGAAATAGTTTAGTGGGGAATGCACAGTACAGGATGCCAGTGTGAATGCTGGCCTTCAATAGTCTTCTCAAGAAGCACCATACCTGCTCGGGGAGTTTGATGGTATTCAGAACAGTTTAGGAATGCTTCAGGAATTTCCTCCAAGATAAGTTCACAGGAGTCACACAAGAAACAGTTATTTTATTCACTTGCCCAGTGTTATGCACAGGGCTATTAATGGACTTGGCTCTAAATGATTTTTGGCTATTTGGGCTTCCTGATTTATCACTATCAATGATATTATTTAAACTGTGCCCCAGGCTTTGCAGATCATTCTGAGAACGAGGGAATGATCTCTAAATGTAGTAAGTATAATGATACTTCTTACATGTATTAACTCATTCAACCTTCACAATAGCCTTAAGGAGCTGGTACAGGAATTATCTTCACTTACAGATGAAGAAACCAAGGCATAGGTTTTATAACTTGCCCAAGGCCATGCGTTTAAGAGGTAGAGACCAGTTGTTTGAATCACAGTAACATTATTGAAGAGTCCATCTCTAGCTCCCTCAAATGATCTAAAATGGAACTGTATTCAGTTGTATGTTGAGTTCTCATTTTCTTGCTTTTTGTAAAGGCATATTTTCTTAGAGTTCTATCTTCCACCCGTTATTTTCTTTAACCACCTTCAGAGGACAATTTTACTTTTTAGGCACAAAGCCATTTTTGAAAGATATAATGAAGGTGTGCGCCTACCCTGCATGTAGGGAGAGCGGTACAAAGGGAGACAAACAGCAGACCCACTCACCTCCTGTCCCTGTTTCTACCCCCTCCATTAGGAAGAGCGAGTTGTGTGTTGTATTCACGGAAAGGGATGGACATCCCCCCAAATCATCTTGTAAGGTAGATATATGTTATTCCTATTTTAGACATGAAGAAACTGAGATGCAAATAGGTTGTAGAACCTGCCTCAGCAGTACTATGAACCAGGGGTTAGTTCAGGTTGTCAGAGTCCATTGTCTTTCCCAGGATACACCAGCTCCTTCAGGGCATAAAGGTACAAAGCTTCTATTCGTGTTTAATGAAATATCAATCACAAATGTCCAGTATGAAAAAAAAAAACAAATCTGTCTTGAAGTTAGTTCCTTTAAAAGGTGGATCAGGTTTGGTTCTGAATTAAAGTCTAAGATACGCAAGAAATCTCTGGAACCCTTTACTGAATTCAAGCCTTGAGATGCAGATATATTATAATCCAAAACATGAAAACATAGAATGTTTTTAGGGCAGAAGACTGAAACTGGGAAAGCAAAGCCATGACTCTCAATCAAGGGAGAAAAAGATTTTTAAAAATTCGTATATATATATATAGACTAGTGTGGTAATTAATTTCCTATTTCAACTTGCCTGGCCATGGGGTACCCAGAATAAATATTATTTCTTGGTATGTCTGTAAGGGTTAGATTAGCATTTGAATTGGTGAATTCAGGAAAGTAAGCCCCCTCCCCTATGTGGGTGGGCATTATGCAAATGTATTGAGGGCCTGAATAGAACAAAAGGCAGAGGAAGGAGGAATTCACCCCCCTTTTCTGTCTTACTGTTTGAGCTGGAACATCTCACTTCCTTCTGCTCTGGGATCAGGACTTACACTGTCAGCTCCCCTGTTCTCAGGCCCTTGGACTTTGAATGAATTACACCATCAGCTTTCCCGGGTCTCCACTTGGCAAAGGACATCTAGTGAGACTTCTTAGTCTCCATAATGACGTGAACCAATTTCTCATATCAAATTTCTTTACGCATGAGCACACACATGCACGTACACACGTGCACCCTGTTGGTTCTGTTTCTCTGGAGAACCCCAACACAAATAGTATTGAAGAGCCAAGAACTGCAAAGTACTAATTGTGCATCAAGTACCATGACTCAGATCTTCTGCATGCTTTGCGTTGAGCATTTGGTCATTTATTAAATAACCCATGTTCTGCACTAAGCATGGAGTACAAAAAGCCAAAAAGATTTGACTTGCTAGAGACCAGCAATAATCTGCACAAACAGTCTGTAAGGACCATTATTAGCCTCACTCTACAGAAGAGGAAATAGAGGCTCATAATAATGATGGGGCTTTTCTAAGGTCACACAGGTAGAATGCTGTAGACTCCACAGCTGCTTCCTATTAACCCAAAATTCTAGAAAAAATTCTGTAGCTCGACAGACACAAAGCACTTGGAAAAGGTGATAACCCTAGGTGCTAGCACAAAGAAATAGTTACGGCAAATTAAACCCATCATTATCTCAGATAGGTTTTCTGGTCTGGCAGATTTAGGTAAAGCTGTAGACGTCTCTCAAATTCAGCGTCGTGTTTAACGAGCTTCCATCACTGGCTTGAACAAAATGGAAATACATGACCAGGATGAGAGCACAGGCAGGCAAACCATTGTAAGGGGACAAGGAAGAAACAGTGTGTTTTCAATGGATAAACAATCAGAGGCTGGTGACATGCCATAGTGTTCTGTCCTTGGCCTGGTCCAGCTCACACATTTGTTTATTCACTCACACACACAAGCTTTTATTGAATGGCAATGATATATAAAAGGCCCTAGGTCTGGTATAGAAAATTTAGGGTGGTCACCAAAGGTACCATAGATACTTCTCTTCAAAAGATCTTCTGGTAAATCAGCTGCCGGGAGTGCTATGGGCACAACCCTTTAGGCTCTGCCTCAGTGGCCGAGGGCCACCTCACCCAAGGTCATTCGCCTTCTGGGCTTGCCCGTATCAGAGTACAGACTGATGGGAGAGTATAAAGGTTATTCCTCTTGGTCAAACTCTGGACAGCTCTGAAGGGTCATTCTAGTTCTAGAGTTCCCTGTCTGGTCAGCTCAGTTTGTTGCTGGACATGCAACACTGCTTAACTTCTCCTTCTTGCCCATCCTACTCCACAGAAGTGGAGCCCAAGGTCACTCCTTAATAAATATCCTGTACAGTAAACTTGAAGGTAGAAAAGGAGTGTTTTTGTCCCTTGTTAATCTTCAAAACAGCACAGCTACTCTCAAGGACAAAAGTTACACGGAGATAGCATTTGGGTTTAATAATTTCCTTCAACAGTGAAACAGCCTGCTTCAAAAAGCAGTGTTCTTTGCAAGATACAGGAAGCGTTGTCGCTATTGGAAGGGTCAGTATCAACCAAACAAGCTGGTATTTTAATGAAATTTGTTTCTGTTCATTTGCTGCTGGCTAGCAGGCAGCACAGCATCACTCATGTTTAGAATTTAGTGATTAGAAATTTTTAAAAGGAAACATCCTGGGTTCAAAAGTTTCTATGAATAATTTGCAGGTAAATGGGGAAAAAATCCATTTCCTAATGAAATCCCAGTAAATGAGATTACTTAAGACACAGTGGAGAAACTGTCAGTGCCCATCACGATTCATTCACTCCTTTGTCTTTTTATAACAGAACTCTGAATTTTAGCTGGTTACATGTCTGTCCAGGCAAAGACTACATTTCCCAGACTCCCTTTCAGCTAACGTGGCCACGTAATTAAATTATGGCTTTGGTCCTGATGTTTGCAAACTCCCAGTAAAACCTTTAAAGGAAACTACTTGCCTTTTATTTTCTCTTTCCTCCATCCCAAAGCTGGACCACGGAGGTGATGGATGGTGGTAAGGCAGGCACAGGCTCTGAAAGGTGGGGCATTCATACAGAAAGTTTCTGGGTTCTCTAATAGTGCCTGGAGTAGGACTCTATCATGAAGCTGATGTACCTATTAGCTTTGACTTTTACAGGGGGAGAAAAGTAAACTACTGATTTTGTATAAGCTATTTCTTTTTTGGTCCCTGTTAAAGCAGCTTTACCAATATTCTAATTTGTATAGTTACCAACTCAACAACTCAAGTGTGAGTGCTGTTCATGTTTTGGTCAGTCAGCACAATATCTTACCAGGATACCATAAGATGGAAGGAATAGAAATTAACATCCTTTCCTGTGAGTTAATCCTTGCATTATCCCCTCTTCTTTTTTAGAAAAAAAAAAAAAAATCCCCTCTGCCCTGTCCCGCCCCACATTATACTTTATTCCTATATAAAAACCAAAAGTCAAGGCAAGATCTGGATTGAAATTACATTTATTTGTCTATACAATGGGATTTCTGCCAACAATTAAAACCTTGATTTTCTATGCTGCTGATGCTGTGGAGTAATTTTCAGATAGGTTTGTATTATGTATACACATAGCTATATATGATGCATTCATCCACCCATCCAACCATTCTTTTATGGAGTAATTTGGCCATGTAGTGTGTACAGGGAACTATTCAAATAAAATAAGAACCAATATATGATAAGAGATATCAAATGGGTTACAATTCATTGATTCATATTCACAGATGGATGAACAAAACAAATGAAACACAACTTAATCTTAAAATTCCTTAAAAGAAATAGAAATTAAAAATCCAACATAAACCATTGTTATGAATGACTTACCATTTGGAATTTCCTCTATTTCTATTAATGTAATGATTGATGCTTTTGTAGCATAAAAACCATAGCCTATGTGAAATTGATAGAAATTGATACATTATTAACTAGCATAGGCTCTGTTTCTCTTTTTGCACCTGAATTCAGTGTAGACATGTAAATGTCTGATTGGCTGGCTGGAAGCAACTAAAATTGCATAAGGGATTTGCCATTTTTGTCATGGCACTAACTGGATTTCAGAAGGTTTTTTTCTACTTATCTGGTTCCAGAGGTAACATACTGCATATATCATTTGTGAACTATAGGTACTCGTGGGTTATCTAGGAAAGGGTAAGGATTCTAAAACCAAGAACATGTTCTCAGTTACAAAGAACATGTTCTCAGTTACAATCTCTCTTTTTACTTACGTACAATCAGAAACACGTGTAACTTTTCCTAAAGGTACAAAAACAGCTCACTCCCCTATGCTAAATACCAAAAATCGCAAATAAGTGGGGGCGGGGGCGGGGATGCAGGGGTGGTGGTGGGTGGATCTAAGAGTCCCTTGGTTTGTGGCATTGCTGGTATGCAGAAGCAGCCTAACTCTGTAATTACTTTCCCAGGGTGTCCCCAGCTACTCTTCATACTGCTTTCCTGAAAATCTTTTTATCAGAGTCTTAACCACATTATGTCAAGACATTACCTTGAAAACAGGTGTTGAGAAGAGCTCAGACTAAACCTTCTTGCTGCACTGCCAGCAACATATCTGGTTGGAGAAATATCTGCCAGATGACTTGGGCATACGTATTCTTTTTGATAGAATGCTATTTGATAGAATCTATTCTTTTTGATAGAATTCTTTCTTCCCTGGACGCAACTAGCTTTCAGCAAATACATACAGACTGTCTTCAACTGTTCTAGTAAGTTTTCTTTCACGTAAATTTGTCCATTTAATTCCATGATCTTATCTTCTGACACTTACCCCAGCGAGCATCCAAATGCCCACTAACTGTATTAGACCCTACAGAAAAGTGAATATAAACTGGTTTCAGGTGTTTAGATAAATTTTTACAATTAACTTTAAAAATACAGTAAGTGAAAAATGATTTGAAATACGTCAACTGAGAAGTGAAAATGTATGCATTTAAAATTCTTCTCTTACTAGAAATCACTGGTATGACAGACCAGCCTATGAGTTTATAATCTGTATTTTCCATTGCAGAACAGAAAGAAAACCAATATATTTCATGCCTCTTTTTTCAGGGAGACCTTGAAATACCAAGTGAGTACGTGATTAAAAACTACCTGAAATATAATTTCCGGTGGTTGATTACTAATAGCAATCATTGTAATCATCACTAACAGTTGTGATAAAGGCCATTATAAGCCCTAAGTTCTAAAGAAGGGATCATTATAGATTTTATTCATCCGAGCCAGGCAAATATTCATTCTCAAAGGATAGATGATTACAATTTCTCTAGAAAGTTTAGCTGAGATATTTTTAAAAGCATCTCAGAAATCGTTCAGCATTTATTAACTACCTCTTTCAGGGAAGATGCTGTAGGAAGGTCACATCTTTCTGAAGAAGATGCCAAGAACATATTAGCTGCTAGTTTGAGAACCTTCATCTACACTTCACAGCTACTTTTAGAAATAGTTGCAGCATTTATCAAATACCACCGAGAATACAGTATACATGTTGGAACTCAGAATTCAGCAGCTACAGAAATCTAGCAGGTGTGAACTGGGGGAATGGACAACAAATTGTAGAAATATACCAATTTGAATAATATATGTATATGTATAATATAAGTAATGTATATGTATAATATAACTAATATAAGTAAGGTCTACCTACATTTTAGACGCCTAAAAGATGAGAGTATTTAAAACAACTTGATAATAAAATATAATAAATATTATGCATCTTAATATGTTTTTAGACTGTGATCTATGATATTAGATTAATATTTCTTGGGCGCATATAGCAATGGAAAGGTTGGGGTTTTAGCCTTCTTCTTTTTTTTTTTTTTTTAAGAAAAACAATTTCCTTGGCTTTCCTCGCATGAGTTTCTAGGTGTGGTACATAAAAAAGGGCACTAAGATATGTTTTTAAAAATCACTGTTAGTAAACATGTAAACTTCATATTGTTTTTAATTGCCTCAGAAGTAACTCTGGATAATCTTTTTGTTACTTTTTCCCTTCTTTTCAAATGCTTGCAGGAGGGTAAGTCAAAAGGAAATGTGGTTCCATGCATTTCTACCATTTTGAAAAGCACAAGAACTGCAATATAAAATCAGCATAGTTTTCTAACATAGAATGAGCTGTTTAAGGTTGACAAAGTTCATAAAAGGGTGACCATACGCAGCCTCCAGCTTAGAGTTTCTGATCTACTTAATGCATCTGAGTGGAACACAGCTGTCTGTGCAGACTCATCAAAGCTCGAAATAAAACCACTCACCACTGGTGATGGGGAAAGTGCGATGTTGCCTATGGATGCCTTCAGCTCATCCACGGTTGCAGTATTCTTAAGAATGTCTTTAGATTGCAATGGCTTAATCTTGATATTAAATTTCTTGTGGGACTCTTCTTCCTCTTCCGATTCGCTCGAAGAATAAAAGTGCTTTCCTTTGGTAGGTAGAACACAGTTAAAGATACATAACTCCTTTTCCTACTGAGAAACAATGATGAGTATAAGAGTGCTTGCACAAAGAGGCAGCAAAGGCAGCCTCAGAGGGCAGAAAAATCAAAGCAAAATACACAGACGAATAAAAAAGTAAATCGGAAAGTGTTTGCACTTATTCACCTCTCCTTGGAACATGATTAAGGATGGTGAATTTCCAGGAGCAAGAGTTTAATGTCCTACATTTTTGCAGCGGGTGGCCACTTGTGACGCCCCACTCAACACGAACCCTGACAGCCCATGTGAGCTTCCTCGTCTACCTAGAGAGCAAAGCCCGTCTCAGGACGATTTGTGAGGAATTTCAGTCTTCAGAGATGCTCTGCCCAGAGCTGGTTGGTGGGGAGGGCACAGGTGAGAGTATTTTCTAGCCACAACAAGTGACATGGTCTTATCAGGTTTCAGCAGACAACCCAATACCCGCAGTTTACACAATTGTTTCTCAGCACATTTTTCTCTTTCTCTTCTCTCTCTATTCTATGAATAGACCAAGGCAGAATGCCTACTTGTTAGCATTCAGGCTGTTCTGTGCTGTTTATTCATTTCTAATATTAGGGGCGACAGGGCTTGGGAAGCTTGAGTTATTTCAGCACCTTTTCAAAATCTGAACTTATCATACAGTTTTCTTAGAGAAAATAAAGATTATAATCAAAAAATAAAGAAAGGATATAGCCGGGTTCCTCGGGTCTGATGCTGTAGCCTTCTTCATCCAGCTCAGGGGAGTTCTACAAAATATAAGCACAGATTAAGCCTTTATTATTCTGACAATAATCAAGGAACTGTTCATTTTCCTTCTAGAGACTTCTATTTAAAGACATAGCTATGTGTCTTATTTTAGAAGGTGAGGATTTTAACCTTTGAAAGTGAATGCTGAGCAGTATATGTGTAGATATTTACTGAGGGATACTTGGAGAGTCTTCCTATCAGAAAAACAAAGGATCCACTGTCAATGAAAGAAACATTCAAAGAGAATTTCTCATGTGTTTCTTGTAAGCCAAGGACGGTGCTAGGCAACATGGGGGAAGACAAAAGGCAAACTATTTTTCCTCTGGAAAATGGAAAGGTATTTTGGTAAACAAAACATTTTAAAAAGTGAAATATAATACACAAATCATCTGTGAAAGGAGTCTGGAGGAAGAGGAAATTAAGGAAGCTTGAAGGAATCCAAGGGGTCTGTCTGTGCCTCTCAGGACAGATGGGGAGGGCAGGGGAGTTGGTGGTAAGAAAGAGGCTGTATTGAGACACCGAGGCAGGAATGGGGGAAGGGAGAGGCAACAGCAAAGACGACTGCCTGGAAAGGAAGCTGCACAGTTGGAGAACATCGGAAATAGACCACGGAGAGCCAACGTGCTGGAGGAAGAATTCAAACTTGATGGAGCTACGGAAGCGTAGAAAACAGCTTCCGAAGGTGTTTTGGAAGTATGCTTCAGGATAGACTGAGGGCAGAAGAAACTGGAGAAAGGAGATCTCATTCAAAATACTTGTGTCAATTCAGGGAGGATGTGCTAAGAGTACAGACCACGTTGGTGATGGTGGGAAGCGATGGGAAGTCCTTACAGAAAGGACTTTTGTTATAAGGATAAGCTTGGTTCTTTGTAACATCTGTCATGGGAGAAAAAGATGGGGAAGGGTCAAGAAGACCCCAAGAGTTCTACTTTCAAGTCTTGACTGAACTGATTGTAACAGCAGAAAACTAACATTTTTAAAGGGAGGAAAGATTAAAAAAAGAGTTTGCATGATTGGGATTAGTATTACCACTTTTGAGTTCCTATTATATGTGAAGTGCTGTGACCCACACTTTATTTCACTGAACCTTCATAACAATACCATACAGAAAGAACTATTCCATTCACCAAGGAGGAAAGTAAGAGAAACAAGATGGCATTTCTCAAGGACACACACACTCGGCAAATGGCAGACCTGTGTGCCTTGACTCCAGGTATTTGAGACTATACCCTATCCCCTAGAAGGGTGAATGTGAAGCCATTCAAGGGTGGCTCTTCTAAAGGTGAAGTTATAGGCCTGGAAGTGAGAAAGGACAGAGCCAGAGAGAGATTTTGGAGTCACCGATGTTGTGAAAGTGCCATGACCATGGAGAGAAAGAAGGCCTGAATGCTATGGGAAAGCCACCATTTCCTAAGCATTCATTGTCTCCCTCTTCAGTACTGAAGTTTACTTTTTTAAAAATGCAAGTGTGCTGAGGTCATTTCCCTGCTAAAAACTTGTCCCTGGCTTCTCACTGCACTTAGAATAAATGCCCAGTGCCTCTGTGTGGCCCACGGCTCAGGTCTGAGAGTCCCTTCCCTGATGCCCCTCAGCAGCACGGTCTTCTTTCCATTGTTAACTTTTATTTTCTGAATATACAAGCTCTTTCCCATTTCCGGGGTCCTCACAAATGCCGTTCTCTCCACCTGGAATTCTCTTCCCTCACATGTGCAGCCAGTGAACCCCTTCTATACTTAAGGGCTCTGCTTAAAGGTCATATCCTCCCTGGGAGCCTTCCTTCTCTCACTTCTCTCTGCCAAAAGCAAGATGGCATCATCTCTTAAGAATAAAACCTTTCTTATGACTTAGAGAAAGTGGTGTCTAATATAGAATTACCACAACAATTCCTTCATGACCTAATTAGTTTTCAGGACTGAAGGAATATGGGGGAAGTTATGCTTCATTTAAGGATTCACATGTTGACCAGAGATAGCATTAGAGTGTAGGGTTTAGATGTGTTAATATGTGATTTGATGAGTAATGTGGTATTTTTATTGTTATACTTCTTGTTTTCTTAGTGTATCCCGAAGGATAGAAATATTTTGCTTGTTTGCTTAGGGTATTTTTGTGTGTTAAAGAATCCTGCAAAATACAAAAAAAATCTATCTAGATAAAGAAGGATTATCTCTGGGAAACTAAATCACATTTTCTTAATATTTAGTAGTTTCTCTTATAACATTAATTGTGAATTATTTGGATTTAGGGTAACATGGGAACTGGCATAGATTTTAGGGAGCTGGACTGCTAAAAATGTCTAAAAGGTCCCAATCTTGGGGAACAGATTTGAGAGGATCAGGTGATAGGGTTGACAGAGTGACATGCTTCAGAGTGGAGGGGTGGGAAGCATCAATAATTTAACCTGACCTAGCTTCAGCTTTCTTTTCTATGAAATGCAAATAATGTATTTGACTTTTAAGATGGTAAGGACTTCATAGCATTTAATATTATGACTGACTAATAGTGACTATCCAATAAGTGATGGTATTATTTATTGTAAAAATAAAATGATCATTAAGAAACGTGCAAAAGCTTTAACATCAAGATTAATTCTATGATAGGAGAGATTGGGTCAAGACATTCATGGATATACATGCAAAGGCATTTTGTGAGGTTGTGAACCTGGACACCTGCTATACAATAGAAATGATCTTTGATGTGAATATGATTTATATATTTTATATGATTAAAAATCCAAGAATGACTATGGCTGTTCTGTTGAGGTTGGTGGAGTAGGTGTTGATGATGTAAATCAGTTTCTGGGGAAATCAGGTGGAGCGTTTAGGTCTCATCTGAGAGTCACCTTCACTCCCTGAAAGCAACAAGTGATTACCATTTGACCTAGGAAAGAGTCTGTACCTTGAGGCTCTAGTAATTGTTTTGTGCTAAGGTCTGAATGTTTGTGTTCCCCCAAAATTGATATGTTGAAATTCAAACCCCAAAGTGATGGTATTAGGAAGTGGGGCCTTTGGGAGGTGATTAGGGCATTGGGGAAGAGCCATCATAGTTGGGCTTAGTGCTCTTGCAAAAGAGATCCCAGTGAGGTTACAGCTAAAAGGGGCCATCTGTGAACCAGAAAGTGGGCCCTCAACCCAGACACACCAGATATGAAATTTGCTGGCACCATGACCATGAACTTCTCAGCATACACAACTGTTAGAAATAAATTTTTATTGCTTATAAGCCACTAAGTTATGGTATTTTTTGTTATAGCAGTCTGAATGGACTAAGACACTATGGAACCAAACCCCAGAAGTTAACTGACGTGACTTAAATCTCAAAGCCACTTAGAAAAAGAACCAGGATGGCAAAATCTGGAGATAATATTTTAAAAAGCTTTTTTTAAAAAACACACATCACAGGCTAGGCAGGTACTAAAATAACCTGCAAATAATTAGCTCATTGAATTCTTTCAATAATGTTATAAAGTAACTACTGAGTTAATTTCTGCTGGTCTGCAAACAACCATCCCAACAACCATTCCATAGTTGATATATGGAAGGGCTAGGTTTTGAACCCAGTGTAACAGACTCTAGTGCTCTTAACCTCTGTACCACCCGAGTGTGTCAGGCACTGCCTAATGAGACAGAGAATGTTCACTTATTTCTATGTTCTATGAAAAGATCACCTCAACTCATTTTCAAATTGTGAAATAATAAAGAAAAAACAATCTGATACTCACGTATCTTTCCCAGTCAATTTCTGCATAAAATCCATTTGGTGCCCCATTGCTTTTCTTCTGCAATAAATTTGAAAATAAATTTAGAAGAGAAACATTTGAATTGAAAAAAAAAAAAAAAAGGAACAAAGAACACTTAACTCTTATCTGTATTTAGCAAGAGCTATCAAAATCCAGCACTGGAAAGACAAATTAGAGCAGCCTATTAAGCAACCACATTGGTGTAACTGAATGGTAAATTGAGCTGCCGTGACACTGCATAAAAGAGCTTACAGACTTATTTCACAAAAAACTGTAGGATACCAAAGTGTAGAGATGGTAATAGCTATCTGTTTAAATTTTATTCAGTAACATTAGAAGTACCTACATTATAATTTAATCTTCTATACCTTCGGGGATATAATCTTATATATATATATGTGTATATACATATACATATATATGACATTTTGACTTCTATGTTGTTCTCATGTACAATTGTTCCCAACATGTCTAGAGAGTGTTCAAGTCATTAACTTATCTTCCTTTAGCTCCTGTAACACTGACTCAACTTTTCCCTAACCACCCCCTTGATAGAATGTAAAGAAAATCAACTGCAAGTTAATTTGGCTCCTTGGTATTAAAAATGGTATTGATCTTCTTTTCAAGTGGTCTTTCTTATCAAGTTATTAAAATAGGATTCAAGGATTGATTGTGGATTTCTGTTGTCTATGCGTTCTACACCTCCATGAGCATACATCATTGAAAGATGACTAGATATCAGAATTACTCTCTCTGGATTCTATTCAAGTTCTACTTTAGCACCTAGAATAATCACGATAATGGCCACAAGCACTTGAGCAAGGACGTGGCATCTTACATGTGGAAATTTCTAAGATTCCTCCCTTTTTGTGAGCAAAGAACAAAAACACAAATCAGGTTGGTAATGGAGAGTCCATTCAACAACATTCCTGTACTTAGCACATAGAACAATGGTATGTCACCAAGCACTAGCAGATCTTAGAACGGCACATGTCAAATGGTGAAGCATGAGGTGTGAGGACAGGACTTCTAATTTTACAATCACAGATAAAGTCCACTGGAACTACAATGGGAACAGCTAACACTGAATTTGACAAATAGGTAGGAGAAGTAAGCCTTTCGTGTATGCATGGCACTAGAAAAGCCAATTAGAGGCAACCCAGTAACCATTGTCATTGGTTAGTACTTTTTGGATGTTGGACTGGGCATTCTAAGAACAAGCAGTTTTATTACGGTGAACAGTGGGTAAGGCATAGATATTGTGTTCATGCTCCTCTCTTCCTCTACACCAGAGTGTGCAAATACAAGAACTCTGCTCTTCCAGCACCCAGGCACATAGGCTCTGTGACTCTCTTCTTTATTTTGCTCCTGACAAAGAGTATATACATACTTTGTCAGACTATACCATTTTAGGCCTTCTCACAGAATTGCCTTTATTGGATTAGTGTTTTGGTGATATTCTCCCTATTTTGAACAAAGGGAATTTTTAAAACCTGCCACATCAACCTTGTACCTCTACAAGCTATGCAGCTAAGGACATGGTCCATTACATAATGTGCTATCTAATAATAACAGATCTCTCCCATGGAGAATGGGCATGGTTCCTATTTTCTTTTTAAATTCCTACTTCACCAATCTGTTTCCAAATGACTTCTTTGCAAAATTCTCCAAATCTTTCTTAACAAGTATATTAATAAATTCAATATAGAAATTTAATTTATAATAATGGGAAATAAAATGAATTAAGTTGATTCCAAAGAACGAAACTCATGAATTTTGTGATCACTGTAGTATTATTATTAATATATATTTTGGTTCTTAAACAATTTTTCAAAACAAAGGATTGTTATCTAAAAACCAAACAGATTAGGTAAATTACTGTGTTCAATATTCCAGTTGGCTTCCATAATAGTCTCATCTCCATAACCAAAGCCCTTTACAACCCAGATAGTTTGTATGTTCAGCTAAATAAATAAATAAGTGTGTGTGCATACATGTGTGTGTGTGTGTATGTGTGTGTGTGTGTGTATGTGTGTGTGTGTGTATCTTTCCTAAGAACATATATTCAACATTATGGATAAAAGTTCCTGAATTTTCTAGACCTGGGCTGAGTGAAAATTTTCCCAGTTTCCATGGAAACTGGTATGGAAGATTGAGATGAAGAGAAAGTAAAACCTATAAAAAGAAAATTTCTTTAAACTAGGAACACTTTCAACACATATACCAAACACGAACAACAAGTCATAAACCATACATTTTGGGGCAGATTCACCACATATGCATGCGCACACACGGCTTTATCAGAGGAACTGATAATCTGGACTCATTCACACTAGCAGACTCTTACAGATATATTTGGTTTCACAAGTGGAAATCATCAAGTTAAAGATTGGCTAGAGGCTGGCTGAAATTCTTCTGGTCAAACCCCAAGAGAAAAAGCAATTCTCCTGGTTAAGCCACTGAAGCAAGGAAGAGCTCATACTAGTAAAAAGGAAGGGAATGGCTCTTTCAGTTGGAAAACACTGAGGAAGCAAGAAAGAATACAACTACAAAAATATCATTTAAACACTAGGCTTCATAGTAAAAGCAATATTGGATACTCAGTAACACATAAACAGTGATTTTTATCTTGGAGTTGAAGTTGTGTTTTCTTTTACTTCTTTCTTTTCTATATTTTTTTAAACCCTACATTAGCATAAGTAACTTTTCTAACTTGAATATATGACTCTGATCTAATTGAGGCTCGTATCAATGTTAGTCATGCTTTAATAGGTATTTTACTTTAGCCAGGCTTATTATCTGCTCTCAGATAATATGATGAGCTAAATCAATAAGTGTAGTAATAATTGGGTTCAATTATACCTTCGTCAAAGCTCTCAGTTTCCTCTGTGAATGCTCCTCTTTTCCAAGGTCAGCTCATGGCCACATAGTGTTCCTTGGACATGAAGTATTAAAAATACAGGGTATACTACCCAAATATTATCTTTTTGTCACTGAGGCAAGATTTGAATCACTTTGTAAATAATCCTACAGAATAGCACAGTTCAATAGAGCTGCCTGTGAGGATGAAAACATTTTGTATGTGCACTATCCAATATGGTAGCCACCCATCACAAGTAGCTATAGAGTACTTGAAATGTGGCAGGTGCCACCGAGGAACTGAATTTTGAATAGGCATATGTGGCTACCATATTGGACAACGCAGCAATAGCTACTATATGGTCTGGGCCTGGATCAGCAGCCCTGACTCACCATCCTTTGGTCAAGCGCATTGGTTCCCACAAGCCAGGGTCCTGCCAGATTCCTGATGTTACTGAGACAGTGCTTATCCTCACAAACGACTACTCATTTCATACGGTGATGTTCATATTATAGCCAAAGCTTCCTTATAGATAGCATAGTTTTTTAGAAATGTGAATCCCTCTCCTTTGCCTAAGACAAAGGAAACACATGTCTCTTTTATACCTGATCACTCTTTAAAAGTATTTTCAGACGTCAGCATCTAAGGTCTATATGGCTAATTTAAAAATTGGTCCTGGATATTCAAGAGTAATTTGGAAATACCTAAGAAAGTCTTCTTATTGATTAAATAAATGCTACTGCTTTCTTCCAGATTTCAAATTGGGATTTTACTCACTGTTTCTACAACCCCTTGGAAATGTTTAAACTAAAATCTGTGTCCTTACCGAAACTTTTTTTCCTCCTTCACGCGCACACTCTGCTTTGTTATTGTAGGGTGGTTCATGTGGGCTGGGCTGCTGGAATTGATTGTTTTCATGTAGAAAAAAGTTGTTAAAGGATCTGTTTGTTCTTCAAGACACATATAAATAATCACATGGAGTCAGCAAACATACCATCGAAGAAACAATTTCTAGGCCGAATCGTAGGGCCTACCAATCTTGGCAGGGTTCCTTAAGCAAAGAGCGGACTTTGGGGCCCATAATGAGGCTCTATTCAGCAGGCCAGTGTGGCTGGGCCAGGAGAAGAAGGGAAAAGAAGGAAGATGCATCCCAGGCACTAGGTTTTCCGCGGATCTAGTCCTCATTCAGCCAGTAACTTAATTTACAGGTAGAGAACAGACACAAGGACACACCGAAGAGACCCAATAAAAATGCTCCTATTTCCAATAGAAAGAAGTCTGACAAGTCTAGCTCTACCCTATCTTCCTCTTTATTGAAGCCTTGCTGAGTGTTGGCGATATGTACAGCGTGAACAGCTGCCAGCTCCAAATCTGGGCCTTTCCCTGCACACGTGTTGGGGATGAGCAGAGATCTCCTTCCAGACGTGGTGTGACTCCCTGTGCTCCCAGTCTGTGTGCTTAGGAAAAAGTCTGAGTGCATCCTGCCCAAATTAGGGTTTGCCTCTGGGTTAGAATGCACTGTCACACGCAGCTGTCTGAAGTCTCAGACATGACGATGGGCGGCTCTGCTGGGGATCACATTCACCAGTGGGAAGCGAGAAGAGCCCACCTTTATACACGCAGCCCTGCCACAAAGCCTCAGGAGACTAAGCCTCGAAAGCCTTGTCACCAGCGATGGGCTTCGTTAAGTTTTGGGAAACGCATTAAATAATAATTCGTACATGGAACTTATTGCGAAGCCATTTACAAGCCTTAAGCATGTGTACCATCTCCTGCAGTTTGCAGAACCACATCAGTGAAACCATTCCTTCCAGTGTCAGATACTTTTCAAAAGACAGTAATTTGGAAGCTAAATCAGCCAGGTAAAAGGTAAAAGAAAGTACGCCTGGGTTCAGAGACACAAGGTATTAAAGACATCAGACTGAGTGTGAAACAAAGTCCGATTGAGATCTCCAAGCACTGAATGCAAACAGAATCTTGGCCTCCTGTAGCACTGATGTGATAAGGAGTTCTCAAAATTTGGTGACCCCAGTAAATGAGGAATATTTGGGGAGTATTTCCAGATGGTAAAACTAGCATCTGGCTAATAATTTCTGGTACTTAGGAATCGTATATCCTGCTTCTGAGAACATGGCATTTATTTCGAATGGAGCCTTTTTTTTCCCCCCAAGCAGGTCTGCTTTATTTCCTGAGAAATCAAAATTAAGCAATTCCTCTTTCCTAAAATCACGCCCAGTGATATTTATGGCACTTCCAATTAGAGGACAAGGAGGGGACAATGGTTGATAAATAACTTTACGTGACTTGGAATAGTGGCAGGGAAAGAGAAGTTGGGGAACTCAGGTATAAAGCCCTGACTAGGGTCCACACATCCACAGAATCACGGCTGGGCTCTTTAATACAGCGCATACTTATAATTGCCAACTGCATGCCAGGGCTGCGTATTCTACCAGAGAATTAAACTGGTGGTCGCTAGAAGGGCAAAGAACACGGAGGTAGCGATGGGGCCTCAGAGACAATAAAGGGCCAGGGGATGAGGAGGTGGGGGAGGGCAGGAGGGGACAGGCTTCGGAGAAAAAAGGATAAGCCTGAGTGAGGGTGGCAGAGCGAGAGATGCAGGAGATAGCAGTCCAGACTGGGAGCAGCGGGGACAGAAAGCAGAGAATAGCTACCAGAGGCTCGCTGAGGTGAGAATGAAGGGCACCAGAGAACCCAGGGAAGGGGCCAAGACAGAAGCAGAGAGAAGACATAGAAGCAAGAGAGTACCTGAGACAGAGTTAACGAGAGGGCTCTGAGCCAGAAGCAAGAGGTGAGGAGAAGCTGAGTCTTCTGGGTCTTTTTTTTCCCCTGCTGAATAGAGCCTTGATTATAGTGTTACCCAATGTCTGATCAATTTCAGTCTATTTTCTTAACATTTCATGGCAAGAACTACATGAATGCAAAAGGGACCCCAAAGCTCAGAACCTTGAGTTAAGTGTGGAAGAAAATCTTCTGCTGTCGCTGCAATTAATACCTTAATTTGGGTATAATAATATAAAGGGCGATTTTTCAAAAAAAAAATATTTTTAACCACCAGATTTTAGTTCCCACTCCAGCCCAATGAGTCTAATGTGAGTCCATTTTTTTTTTTTTCAGTAACAGCTGTTCTTTTGAACCTTCTGAATAGGCATCTGATTTAGATTCTAAGGAAGTCATTTTAGAAGTTGGTACAGACTCCCATAATCTCAACTCAGATCAATCCAAGCCCATGTGCCACAGACTTCTTAAAAAAGCAAGAAATCTGGTGGCCCACAAGAAGTCAGAGTTACAGTTAAACCTAAACCCGGTGGAGACATTTTCCTCCTTCAGACTGTAAATTCAGGGATAAGTGGTTTTGAGACCATTCCCTACTTAGGAATTTAATGTAGAAAATGTATCTACAACTCAACTAAAGGGGAAAAGCTTCTTTCAGTTTTATTGGATCTCAGCTCCATTATGACTTTGTGGTCTCTGTTGGAGAAAAACATTCTTACATAATGAGCTTTTATATCATTACATTGGAAATGAAATAACAGTTAATGGTAGCAGCCCCTGTAGGAACTATCTGGCTTCTGACCCACCATATTGATGAAGTTTGCTTGCCTACTCTGGGGCAGGGTTTTAGGTGAATGCAATAAATAAGTTTAACTTGACCAAGACTTCATTTGTATGTCTCATGCAATTACTACAGAAAATTACAACAGCAAGAGGTCTGAAAAGTCATTTAGGCTATTCTCTCCCTCCAGAAAAAAAAGGGGGGGGTGCTTAAGAAATTTCAACATAGTATATATTGAAGTGCAAACCTACTGAAAATGGTCATTTAAATACTTACAATTCCATCTCTATCTGGTGAACCCCTGTAATGACAAGAAATGGGTAGCTATTAGGAAAAGGAATCATTCTTGCTACATAGACTAACGTATAACAGTAAGATTCACAAACAATCTCTTCCCCCTCTCCTACTTTCCCATTCCAGTGAACCCAGCTAATGAAGCCAAAATCAAAATAAATTGGTTGAATGATATTAGAGCATGGGATGTGTGTGTGTGTGTGTGTGTGTGTGTGTGTGTGTGTGTGTGGCGGCAGGGTGGGGGGTAGGTAGGGTGGGACAGATTGGTGTCCAAAAGGTTGGTGTCCAAAAGGCACGAGTTGCTGGTGCAATGTCTTGGTCCACTTTTGAGAGGGGAGTTTATTAAGAACCTGTCCCGCTCAGCTGACTCCATGTAACTACCACAAGGAACGTAAACTGACTTGCTGGCTCTCATCTTCTCTCCTGGGAGAGGTCCTGAATTTCCCCCTACAGAAACAAACTCCTATGGTGCCTTTCTCTTCACTTTGAGAATCTATATTTCCCCCCTATTTCTATACTTACCTGTTCCTTTGATTATAGGGGAGCAGGAAATAGAGGACAATGTCTGCTAAATGGCTCACACTGATGGCCAAAGTCCAGGATCGTTAATCCACGACTGTGGGGTAGTGCCTAGAAGTAAGGCTTGTGGAGTAGGATGAATCTGGGTGTCCAAATTCTACCACTTATTAGTTCTGTGACCTTGAATACATTACCTAATCTCTCTATGCTTGTTTAAATAAGATAGGGTATATAAAGAACTTATAATGAGTTCCTGACACATACTATTTACAAACATTCTTTTGTTATCATTTTTTTCCTCTTTCATGATATCTCCTCACTGAGAACACAAAACTGGCCACTCGCAGTCCCATTAGACTTCCTAGCACGTAATATGACCGTTACTCTGGGAAACTGAACAGGGGGAGCCAGAGGAAGGGAGAGGTGTGAGGGTAATCACTGTCACTTTTTGATTTCCTATTTTAGCTAGAAAAATGTCATTCTATTAACAGGGAGATCAAGATTATGCTTAGGTGAGCACTTGCATTATTTGGAAGAAAAACTAAATGAGTGCTTGAGGGAGACCATGAAGTTTTGTGGAGTTCGGTGTAGTTGAAACTGTTTTTTATTCCTTGTTGATTGGGTGGGGAGAGACAAGAGGGAGGGAGGAAGAGGGAAAAGAGAGAGAGGGATGCAGAGAGTTGGTGGCACATTCTTTGGGTTCCGAGATGGGATTTTCCCCTTTCCCAGTAACACCCCCTTCAAATTTAGCAGGATATCCCATTTGGATTACAAAATACTTGGGGGAGGGTACATCATTTTTCATAACCAGCTCTGTGTCTGCGTGGATGCAGACGTGAATCAGTGATAGATAGGCTAGAAGCAGAAAGGACCCAGATTTTAGTTGACAGAAATCTTAGGGTCTTTGAACCTGGCTATGGGAATTAGTTGGTTCAAAGAAATTTCACCTAAAATAGAAGGGTAGGAAGATAAAAAATTGATAAAAGTTATCATTCACTGAACAAATGTTGAGTGCTTATAATGGGCCAGGCACTAGACTAGAATCAGGGGATGGAAATAATGAAGACATGCTCATCCTAAAAAGAATGAGACAGTTAAGTGTATCCAGTGGGTTACCATGGGCACAATAAGCCCAGGTTGGATAAAAAGCACAGAGAAAAGTACGGACCCATACTCATCAAAACCAGCTTTCCCTTTTCAGATCTAAACACTGGGGGGAAAAATATACACTTCTTACTCAGGTAGTAAACCTGTGCTAAAGGCACTGAGAGAGAGGTGGTTGTATCAGCTTTGGGGCAGGATATATCCAAAGGCACTGACCCTTGTGGGGATGTCTTTGCAGGCAGCAAGTCTTAGATGTAGAGAAGACAAGGCTCTGGAGAAAGGCCTGACTGAGGCGTTGCCCACTATGGGTCAAAGTACAAGTGTGTATCAACAGGGAATCTAAATGAGAGGCCACTTAACTTCTTGCATATTGCAGCTATAAGGATGGCATTTCAAAAATTTTAATCAGAAACACTGTAATTGTGCATGCCAGCATTGGGTCCTGTTCTGCCTTTGTCTTTACCATTGATGGAATGAGGCTGGTGCTTGCTAGCATGGCGGCAGTGAGTGTAGCAGCGACAATCACTGACTGTAGTGCCAGACCGCCTGGATTCAATCAACTCAGATGCCTAACTGCGTCACCTTGGGCAAGTCATTTCACCCTTTGATGTCTCAGTTTCCTCATCTACTAAATATCCATGAAACTGGCAAATACCCCATAGGCCTATTAAAGGATTCGATAAGTTAATAGGAGTGAAGAGCCTGGAATAGTGCCTAGAATATAGTAAACACTCATGAAATGCTATCTAGAATAAAATTATTATACAATTTGACCTAGAGTGGGGAGTAATGTTAGCAGTCTCAGACTCTTGAATGTGTTTCCAGTTCATTTCCTAACCCCTTTTTACAAAGTTTTAGATGTATTTTAGATTTTTTTTTTCCTTTTAACAGCAGATCCCTCATAATTACCGACGTCTCTTTTAAAACTAATCATCTACCTCAGGACCTTTGTGTCTATTTTAGAAGTGTCAGTTACCCCTTGCAACCACTGCCCCTTCTCTTTACTCTGGTACTGGTCTTGATGATAATTTTGCCCATCTAGTCTTTTTCTTCTGAGTGATAAAGAGTGGACACTTGTTTCTGGACTGGAATACTGGCTCCAAGTCTTACTTTCCAAATAGTCTTCAGAGAGTTACCTAATCCCTTTTGGCATTGATTTCTCCTCTCTAAATTGAGATATTACTTCTGACTTTATTGAATCACCCTGACGTTTAAAAAGGATATCAGTGCATAGAAAATACCCAGCACAGGGCCTGCCGGGGACTTAGGACCGGCTCGCTCCTTTCCTCTCTCGGCCACCGTAACAATGATCAAATCAGGGAGTGCTGGTCCTAAGCCCACTGTCTGTCTAAGGAGGTTGAATCAGCTGGAGCTGGGGCTGGCCACTCACTGTGGCAGGTTGCTTGGCAACCCTCACAGAGCTGTGACCGTCCTGAAAACGGTTTGCATCAACAAGCTTTCGATGACTGCAGATGAACCGAAGCATTGCCTAAACCTGAAGGGATAGCAAATTGCCAGAACATCTTCTCAACCTTTGGCAAGGATAGATGTATGACCCAATTAGAGAGCAGCGGTTCATGAAAAGCAAAGGTTTCCACTAAACAGCCTGTCCTTTGGCCATTATCACTGGTAGAACTAGTTGATGGCTAATTTGCTATCATGGAAGTAATCTGGGGGGCTCAAATGATAAGAAGTTAAGAAGAGATGGTTAGGATTTTATAAGCATGTGTCTTGAGAGGGTGCTTCAGAGAGATATAGGGTGTCTACCCAAAGCTTTGAGTAGTTTCCTTATTTTCACACCTTTAGAAATGACGATGAAGAGCAATGCTTTGGCCACTTGCAAATTAGCTCAGCCTGCCCTGGGGAGGTTGTATGATTCCTTTCCCCTTTTGAGGGAGATTTTTTTTTTCCTTTTGAACTTTCTTCACATAGCAGAGACTGTGTAAGCTGTTACAGACACTGCCTTCAAAGAAAAATGGTTTAGTGTTGTTTGCTAATGATGTTCTCCTGAGATGTGTCCACTAATGTCCCACATAAGACGTGGCACATAGTAGGTGATGACAGATGTCACTGAGAGATGAACTGGGACAGTGTCTGGCCCTTTAGGGGAGTCAGATTCCATGTAGTGTAAACTGAGGCCCAGGAAAGGAAAATTGATCCCAAAGGCCAAGGAGCTGTGGGCAGCACTGGAATGAGAGCCCCAGTCTTCTGCTTCTGGTGAAAGTACCAACCCCAATTCTGTCTGGTTAATTCCTAGACAATGACAATTTCTTAAGAAGTATTGGAGATTATATAATTCTCAGAAATACATTCCTAATTTAATCATTTGAAAAATTTGCAGGGCTAGGGTAAATGTAATTTCTATGCGATAATTATTTGTCTAAAGAAAAGCATAAACAACAGGTAAGAACAGGAAATTTTAACATGTGAGATCTAGACACACACACAAAAAGTAGCTTCCTCCCCTTACAAAATTCTTTGCACCATCTGGTTTAAAAGCCTTCAAGGCTTCAAGATTGCCCCTTGCCTAAGGAAGGAAGCCCAGACACCTCAGCCTGGCTCTTAAAGACCTTTCTAACTGCTCCTGATGTCCTTTTTAGCTTTGACATCCATTCCCACCTTTCCCTGTAGCCATCAGGTTGACAAACAGTCCTGGCTATCTTGTCCTGAACACCTACTTGACTTTCCCATCTCTCTGCTTTGGCTGTTGTTCCCTTTGCCTGTCTTCATCTTCTCCAAGTCCAAACTCAAGGCTCATCCCTCTCTGAGATTCCACTGATCATCTGCCCAAACGTGAGTTTACCCTCCCTCAAATTTCCATGAAATTTCATTTTTAATTGCCCATATGCAACTTACCACATATTAATTCATATTAGTAAGAATTAGTAAGAATCAGCGTCCGCTGCCATTTACTGAGTGTTTACTAAGTACTGGGTACCAAATGAGGCATTTCAACTATGTTATCTCATTTTGTTATATGAAAGATATTTCTTTGGTATGGTAGCTGTTTTATCCCACGATTTAGGAGTTCTTGGAGGACAAGGACACAGAGCAGTGTTTGGATCTTGTGCTCAAATTTATGCATGATAAAAATGTACAGAATGAAAACCTAAAGGTGAGAAATAAAGGTAGTGCTCTCCAGTTTCACCTGTGTCCCCAGAACTATTGATTTCCCCATTTTTTAACGTTCTTTTGAGGATTCTAGCTGAATAAGGGGTTTAACGGGCCCTTTATTCTGATGTGCAGCTGACCACCCCAGATGTGCGTTTCCACATGGCCATGTGTGGTCCCTCAGCTGCAGCTGAGCGCTTGTGCCCTCCCAAAGTACATACGTCGAATCAGTGTCCTTTTCTTTCTTCCGTATTCCAAAGGCCTTCCTTGTACGTTTTTTCAATCCTGTGGGAAAACAACAAAGGGTCAAGGAAATCTATTTTCTATTTGAGTGTTCCTAGCAACATTCAAGGGAATGATATTTCAAGTTCCGACACCAGTTAAATTTGAACGTTCAAAAAGCAATGAAAATTTTTTCATTGGTATGTATGTGTCTGTGTGTGTGCACGTGCATATGACTCATTATTATTTCTGACAGATGTTTATCAAAGACTCAGCACTCTAAATTCTTAGCACTCTGAACTACCTGAGAGAAAAGGAGAACAGGGCCAGATATAGAAAAGATTGCAAGCTTTTCTTAGATCATTGTTATTCAACACCAAATTGGTCTTTTGCCAAGAAACTAAATCATAGATTTAGATGAAGAGGAGTTTTGGGGTGAGACATATTTCTGAGACTAGGACAATTCCAAAACACAGGTCACGTGAACCATAACAAGAGAGCTACATCCATCGGACACATCTTGTGTCCCATAAACCCAACTAATCGTTTTCTACATCCTCAATTTTGTGCCAAGACTGGTTATTAGCCATTCTCTGGACATATTCCCAACATCTGTACTCCAGTATCTCTTTCTTCTATATGTGGGTCTTACCTCTGGTTGAAGTGCTTTTCCTATTTAGATATTTAGAACTTTAACTCATCCTTCAAGGCCCAGCCAAATGCCGCCTCCTTTGTGAGGACCTCGCAGTCCTAGTGGTGTCAGAAACTGACAATTCCATGACCCATCCCCCCCGCAAAATGTTGCTCTTAGATGTATTATAATATATCAAACTGTTCCACTTAGCTCTTATGTCAATTTCCCACATAAGCTGTGAGCTTTTCTAGGACAGAGGCCAGTATCCCTTCTATATGTTCCCTACATATACATCTGGTACCTAGTATAGGTACCAGATAGTCTTTGTGGATTTAAAATACCTTCCAGAAAACATCACTCAGGCAGTATTGGGGTAACAAGACCCCCTTCTTCCATCTTGGACAAACCAAACACAATCTTGGTTCTTCCATTTTTATCCTATCAAGGCTCTATTTGGGATTCCTATTTCCTACATGTTTCATAGTCACATATGTGGATTGTGGGTTTTTTTTAAATTTTATTTTTTCTGTGTTCCAAGATTAATTGTTTATGCACCACACCCAGGGCTCCATGCAGTATCACACGCCCTCCTTAATACCCACCACCAGGCTCACCCATTCCCCCACCCCTCCCTTCCCAAACCCTCAGTTTGTTTCTCAGAGTCCATAATCTCTCATGGTTCATTTTCCCCTCTGATTTATCCTAATTTACTTTTCCTTTCCTTCTCCTAATGTCCTCCATGTTATTCCTTATGCTCCCCTAGTAAGTGAAACCATATGATAATTGACTCTCTCTGCTTGATTTATTTCACTCAGCATAATCTCCTCCAGTCCTGTTGATACAAAAGTTGGGTATTCATCCTTTCTGATGGAGCAGTAATATTCCATTGACTATATGGAGCATATCTTCTTTATCCATCCACCTGTGGAAGGGCATCTTGGCTCTATCCACAGTTTGGTGATTGTGGCCATTGCTGCTATGAACATTGGGGTACATATGGCCCTTTTTTTTCACTACATCTGTATTTTGGGGGCAAATGCCCAGTAGTGCAATTGCAGGGTCATATGGTAGCTCTATTTTTAATTTCTTAAGGCATCTCCACACTGTTTCCCAAAGTGATTGCACCAACTTGCATTCCCACTAAGAGTTTAAGAGGGTTCCTCTTTCACCACATCCTCTCCAACACTTGTTGTTTCCTGTCCTGATCATTTTGGCCATTCTAATGGGTGTAATGTATCTCAATGAGATTTTGATGTGAATTTCCCTAATGGCTGCTGCTGATGAACATTTTTTCATGTGTCTGTTAGCCATTTGTATGTCTTCTTTGGAGAAATGTCTGTTTATGTCTTCTGCCCACTTTTTGACATGATTATCTGTTCTTTGGGTATTGAGTTTGAGGAGTTCTTTATAGATCTTGGATAACACAACAAGCATGCCTACTCTCACCACTGTTGTTCAAAATAGTACTAGAAGTCCTAGCAGTAGCAATCAGACAACAAAAAGAAATAAAAGGTATTCAAATTGGGAAAGAAGAAATCAAACTCTCTCTCTTCGCAGATGACATGATATTTTATATGGAAAACCCAAAAGATTCCAGCCCAAACTACTAGAACTCATACAGCAATTCAGTAATGTGACAAGATAAAAAATCAATGCACAGAAATCAGTTGCTCTTATACACTAACAATGAAAATACAGAAAGGGAAATTAGAGAATCGATTCCGTTTCCTATAGCACCAAGAACCATAAGATACGGGGCAGCTGGGTGGCTCAGAGGGTTAAGCCTCTGCCTTCAGCTCAGGTCATGATCTCGGGGTCCTGGGATTGATCCCCACATTGGGCTCTCTTCTCAGCGGTGAGCCTGCTCCCCCCGACCCGCCTGCCTCTCTGCCTACTTGTGATCTGTCTCTCTCTGTCAAATAAATAAATAAAGTCTTAAAAACAAACAAACAAACAAACAAACCATAAGATACCTTGAAAAAAACTAACCAAAGAGGTAAAGGATCTGTACTGGAGGAACTACAGAACACTCATGAAAGAAATTGAAGAAGACATAAAGATGGAAAAGCAGTCCATGTTCTTGGATTGGAAGAATAAACATTGCTAAAATGTCTTTACTGCCCAGAGCCATCTATACTTTCAATGTCATCCCAATCAAAATTCCACCAGCATTTTTCAAAGTGCTAGATCAAACAATCCTTAAATTTGTATGGAGCCAGAAAAGATCCCAAATTGCTACAGAAATGTTGAAAAAGAAAAACAAAGCTGGGGCATCACGTTGCCTGATTTCAAGCTTCACTATAAAGCTGTGATCACCAAGACAGCATGGTACTGGCACAAAAACAAACACATTGACCAACGGAACAGAGTAGAGAGTTCAGACATGTACCCTCAACTCTTTGGTCAAGCAATCTTTGACAAAACAGGAAAAGATATCCAGTGGAAGAAAAGACAGTCTCTTCACTAATTGGTGCTGGGAAATTTGGACAGCTATGTATAGAAGAATGAAATTTGACCATTCTCTTCCACCATTCACAAAGATAAATTCAAATGGATGAAAGACCTCAATGTGAGTCAGGAATCTATCAAAATCCTAGAGGAGAACATGGGAAATAACCTTGTTGACATTGGACACAGCTTCTTTCAAGACATGTCTCCAAAGGCAAAGGAAACAAAAGTGAAAATGAACTTTGGGGACTTCATCAAAATAAAAACCTTCTGTACAGCAAAGGAACAGTCAACAAAACAAAGAGGCAACCCACAGAATGGGAGAAGATATTCAGAAATGACATTACAGACAAAGTGGCTTGCGTTTCTTAGTATCATTCAGATATACTAAATGCCTCTGTATTTCAATACCTTAGACTTGTTGGGTGCGTAGGTGGCTCTGTTGGTTAAGTGTGTGACTCCTGATTTCAGCTCAGGTCAGGATCTTAGGGTGGGTAAGATTGAGCCCTTCATCAAGCTCCAAACAGTCCTGTATTGAGCCCTGCATTGGGTCTCAAGCTCAGCAGAGTCTGCTTGAGATTCTCTTTCCCTCTGTCCCTCCCCCTACTTGTGCACCAACACACACTCTCTCTCTCTCTCTTAAAAAATAAATAAATATTTAAAACAAAAACAAAACCCTTAGACTTGCTACTGGTGGTTTGGAAAGTCTTTTTGACAAATTGGAACTGGAAAAGTCCCTGAATTTCAGGATTTGTTTGGCACTAACAGGTGGAACAAAGGGAAAAACATTGACAGAATCAGAGACTTGATGACACCTTCTTCCAAAACATGTGAGTCAGCCCAAACTGCTCAGATTATCTGAGTTATTCATTATCAGGCTCTCAGGATTCTACTCATATATAATCCCCAAAATGTCTCTATTCAATCTAATTTTGTATTTTAATAGTCATTCTGTTTAAGATCCCTAGGTTTTCAAAATGTCAATGTTTGTTTAAAAAAGACCTCTTCCCACATTAGGCTAAGCTCTTCTTCATTAGTCTTCTTCACATGACTTTATAGGAAAACTTACTGACATTTAAAACTACCCACCCATAATATCTAGGAACACCTTCTCCTCATTCATTTTCAATTTGAATTGTTAAAAACTTTCTTCCTTCTCACCTCTAATTGCCTTATCCCCTTATAGGAAAAATACAGTGACAATCATCATTTCCTTATCATAATTTTTCTTGGTTTCAAGTCTCTTAACTGGCCTCTCCACGCTTTTAATTCAGGTTTGGGGTCACAAGGAATGCTATACTTCATCAATCACTACTGATTTCTATAGGACTATAATACAAAAGCTATCATTATTTTATGTATTCAAGTCATTTCATTTTCTGTAATTTGACCATGATATGAGAGATAGCATGCTCTACCAAATAGATCAGAAAATACACATAAGTTCCAGTAACTCTTGTATTAAATTAGTAACAGAACAGGCAATAGTAGTTTTCCATAAGCTCTGTCCTGTTTTTGACCACCAAATTTGGACAACAGCCAACATGAACTAGGTCATGAACATCAATGAACTGTCCTTTTTCCAGTGAAATGTGCACTGGATCAGGATTCAGGAGAAAGAGTCCATTTCCGGCATCATTTTTATTAAAAAAAAAGATTTCATTTATTTACTTTAGAGATAATTAGAGTGGGTGGAAGGTCAGAGGGAACAGGACAAGTAGAATCTGCACTGAGTGTGGAGCCAAACATGGGGCTTGATCTCACAACTCTGAAATCATGACCTGAGCTGAAACCAAGAATCAGAAGCTTAACTGACTGAGTCACCTAGGTGCCCCCAACATCATTTTTAAGTACATAGTTTAATATAAGTTATATTTCTTTGTGTTTCAACCTCTCAGTCTACAATAAATCAGTCAATATTAAGGGATGAAAGAATTTGCCCACATTCACAAAATCCTATGCCAATCTGTAATTTTAATTTCACAGAAAGTTATATTTCCTGTACCTAGAATACATTCCTATATATGGAATATATAGAGGAATATACTAGATGTGACAGTCCAAAAAAACAGAACTAATCAAGTGTCAAATAAAAGAAAACACTGGAAACATCTTTGCCCCTTGAGAAGTGGAAAGATTTGAGAAATTTGGGAAATTATGAAGATAATTCTAAAAGACTAATGCAACAAAGTAATGAGATTTAGAAGTTATTTATATCTTAAAAGCTACTTGAGATGATCCAGGAAGAAAAACAATCATACCAACTGTGTTAAAAGTAAATGTACATGTGTAATAATGACTTTTGAGAGTTCATTAAAAAATATTCCAAGAAATTTTTTGAAAGAGAGTAATAATAGTCAAAAATCATATAGGAATAACAAATTCAAGACATTATGTCTGATAATCTAATAAGCTTCAGAAACACAACAGCCACTTCTGATTCCAGAACTTCATAAAAATTTTAAAGTCAATTTCTACAGTAGAATTGTTTTTAGGCTGGGTCATGAGTATTTGTCAACTATACTTTACAAAAATAGGGGGTGGATCACTTGTTTTTAAGAAATAAACTATTCCCTTGTCAATACCAAAACAAAGAGCTATCAAGAGAAAGAACTTTTTGTCTTGATGATCTTGGGCAACGGTTCTCTTCCAAGTAGCAGAAGTGAGAATGCCCTCTTGCAGAACTGCAATCTTGGGTCAGTCACAGATGAAGTGTAGCCTGTGTCTCTAGCTCCTCTCCACCTAATTTAGATTTCTTTTAGTTTCCTTCTGTATTATGATAGGAGTCAGTCGTGTCTGGGAACAACAACAAAATTGAAAAGAGACTGATTTTCTAAGAGGGTGGGAAAGCTCATTTCAAAATAGGCCGTCCTGGATACGATGTTACCAGATAATAAAATAAAGCAGTAGGCACACAAATTGACAATAGTGATAGCACAAACACAAAATACAGAAGAAGTTGTTTTATCACTTCAACATTATTGGCTACCATTACTGAGGTTCTATTTATGGACCAGCTGCTTTGCATCTATGTGAAAAAGTAAGGGGTGTTTTCTTCTCAAATGATGATGAGCCTGAGGGTGGCCTAGGTTAGGTTTTATTATCACCATCTCCAGGGAGGAAATTGGAGGCTCCTTTACTCCTACTGCTTCCCAGATGCTGAAATTCTTCAGGACTTTGTCCTAGGTTCCTCTACACTCTCTCCCTGGGACAATCACGTGGTTTCACTTTCCCTCTATATGTAAATGAACCCTGAATCTATAGGTCAGGCCCAATACTATCTCATAAGTTTCTGAATATATAATACTTGTTACACTTAAGCTTCTATAAATAGATGTCAGATGTCTTCAAAAGCCTTTAGGCTCCACTTAGACATATGCAATTAAGCCCATAAAAGAATGTCTGATCATTTAGTTTACAATCATTTTCTGAATAAAATTCCTCTTAAAATGAAATGGTTCTCATAGTGACAGATGGTAACAACACTTACTGTGGTAAACACTGCATAATACATGGAATTGTCAAACCACTATGTTGCACACCTGAAACTAACGTAGCATTGTATGTCAACTGTACTATCATTATAATATTACAATAATAAAATTATTGTGCTATTCGATAATTAAAAAATTAATGGAATCTTTCTCCAGCGATAAATGGATAGATAAAATGTGGTTTGCCCATATGTAAAATATATTTCTTATGACAGGTCCAGAAAGTTTGAAAGTATTTTTTCAAACTTAAAAAAACCCTTTAAACTTAAAACACAAGTTGGGTTTACTAGTGTTTTTCTTGAAACTTCCCTGAGATAATTAAAAAAAAAAAAGAAAGAAAATCAAGATACCTTAAAACTTCCTGGCTTTAAGGGTACACAACTCTGTAGATAAAGAAAAAATAGTACAGCAGAAAAATATTACCTTTATCCATTTTCTTTCCTCCTGAGTACAGCTGTTCTATAGGAATTCATTAAACAAATACTAAATTCTGAATTTGACCCTTTAAAGGCTACAAAAACAAAATTGTTCAGAGGAGACTTCCAAAAAGAGTAATTTGGACTCTGTATTAATGTTAATGTATGTCAAACATCAAAATCAGAACCTCCAGGGTTTGGGCTTGCTTGGTTTTATGTCTTCTGCTTTATCATTTTTTTTTAAATCGCACTTGAAATATTTCTCTCCCTAAAAGTGAAGACTGGTCCTATCGATGGACAAGTTGAGGCAACGGTCCTGGAACTGAGTCCAGAGAAGGAGACATCAAGGAGTGAAAATCCTCTAGGCTGGAGCTGAGGACCAGCCACACAGAACACACAGAGACTTGTCCTGCCACATGGGAGTATATAACTGGAGTGCCCTGCCATTGACCTCTTCCTTTCTGACCTCGTCTACAATTCCTGCCGTTCTACTGCTAGCTGGTAGGACAACAACAAGGAGAGGCTGAACTTAGAACAGTCATTGTCCTATCAGCACGTTTACAGCTACTGGCTTATCCCCCGAAGGGGCTGAGATGGGCAGACAACCGGGAAGGGTGCAGTAGACTGGAGAGGAGCCAAGGGCAAAGCCAGGTTCTAACACTAGGGGAGAGTGGGCCTGTGGGGTGAGGAGGACACAATCTGTGTATTTGGTTGTTGGGAGAAAGAGCTCCTTGGAAGGCATTACTTTTTGGTTACCTTCTTCACTCATCTCACAATCTTGTTTACGTGGCTTTCACTGATAACTCTTCATTGTGTTAAGATACTCATATAAACATATTGCCTATGAAATTATTGAGAAGGCGCTACTTTTGGAGATCATCTTCCTGGGGTGTACTTGGTTCTTCCACTTCCACCTCTCCCAAAACGGCTTCTGAGCAGAGCTTGGACAAGGCAAGTCCTGGGCGCAAAGCCAGCTCTAGAGCGATCTATTGGTCTGGAAGAAGAAGGAGCAAGAGGAGGAGCGGTGGCAGGGACAGCTGCTTCAGGCTGTTATATAAAACACAGTTCATGGAGAAACATAGATCATGCCCTCATGTATCTCCCCAGGAGCCTGAACATGTTGCCTCCCAGAAACACAAGCAGGAGACACAGCAGAAAGAATCAGAACGCATGGAATTTGGAATCCAAAGACAGGGGATCAAACCCCAACCTGACCTATTGGTGGCTGTCACTGGCAGCAAAACTTATAGAGAAGCTAAGAGGCCCGTGTTATTTATTTTTTTTTTTAAGATTTTATTTATTTATTTGACAGAAAGATCACAGGTAGGCAGAGAGGCAGGCAGAGAGAGAGGGGGAAGCGGGCTCCCTGCTGAGCAGAGGGCTCAATGCAGGGCTTGATCCCAGGACCCTGAGATCATGACCTGAGCCGAAAGCAGAGGCTCAACCCTCTGAGCCACCCACGCGCCCCAGCCCGTGTTATTTTTAATGTAGGATTTATTTGACACAGGGCATGAGGTTTGGAGGGATAATCCCAGTTCCCCCACTGTGATCACAAAGCGGGGAGGGGCAGTTAGCCCTTGTTCACAGAGTGCCTCGCGTGTGCTTAGCTCTTTACACAGACTAACCCTTTCAACAAGCCTCCAAGTCATTACCAACCACCTATTTTATGGATTAAGAAACAGATTCAAAGTAATTAAGTTCCTCTTGAGAGTCATTAAAAATTAAGCAGTAAGATGATCTGAGCCAGGTATGTTTGACTCCAAAGCAAGGCAATGTCTCACGGGGTGGTCGTTAGGATCCCTGTAGTATCCAGAGCAATACCTGGGGTGTGCTGAACGCACCATCACTATTTGTTTAAAAAAAGTTTAACAAACTCCAAGTTTGTATAATAATTAAAACAAAACAAATGACTTTATCTGATATTTGCAATATACATTCCATTGATGTTCAGTTTTCTGATATTCATTCGTATATACAGAAGTATCGGGGAAGGATAAGGAGTTCCAACTACACAGGATGGACCCACCCGAATAAAGACTCGGAGGAAGAGTGTACTGTGACCTCACCACGTTTTTAGGTGAAGAATGTGTATAATGGCATATCAGGAGGCTTGGGGTAGCTCAAAATACATATCATAAATAAAAAATGAATCGATGTTATTTATTAAGTATTTATAAGGGCTTAGGAAATTCGTCAGGAAGCTCTTTATCTGAGCCCAATACAACCTCATAAGGTGGGAGTTATTACTGTATTGACTGTATTGATTCTATACCAGGAGGAGGGAGGAGGAACCAGTATAACTGAGAGACCACTCTCAGAGTTCCTTCTGCCCGACTCCAGAATCCACACTCTTCTGTCTTTGGAATATATTTAGTGTCCTTTGTCAGAATGCACTTTGTTCTCTTATTAAACAAACAAACAAACCAAAAGCAACTCTATTTTTTTTTTTTAAGATTTTTATTTATTTATTTGACAGAGAGAAATCACAAGTAGTCGGAGAGGCAGGCAGAGAGAGAGAGAGGGAAGCAGGCTCTCTGCTGAGCAGAGAGCCCGATGCGGGACTCGATCCCAGGACCCTGAGATCATGACCTGAGCCGAAGGCAGCGGCTCAACCCACTGAGCCACCCAGGCGCCCCCAACTCTATTTTTTTTTAATTGAAAGACATTTTTAGGAAAATTGAGATGTACATTTCTTAAACACAAAATCTGTATTTTGCATATTGAGATCTTTGTATGTTACCCAGCGAACATAAGGAGACCCAATAGATGTTTGTTAAACAGATTATTTCTGTAATAAATGTAAATTTTCAGCCTGAGCCTTCATCAGCTCGGAGGGTTACTCAAAGGTGAATCACATGTAATGGAATTATTTATTTTCTGTAGGAACCCAGGCCAAGCATTTAGTCTCAGTAATAAAAAACAGGCAAATTTAATTGCCTTGGGCACCATGCCCCATATTGACAGCAACCCTAGACTGGCAATATCTATTCATTATGATAGTCACTGTATTTCTGTCAGGAAAGATTAAGATGCTCTGCACATCAGCTCTTCCTCCAAGTTTTAAATAGAGGTAGTATAATCCAATTCAGATTCTTTGTCATAGGGTTTTACAGAACAATGTAAGACCTGTTAAGCTGGAGGTCGGTCCCTCCCATGATTTTTTTGTGATGTTTATGATTTTCAGTACCTAGACTACTGCCTAAGATATGGGAACTGCTTAATAAAAGTGAGTTCTAGGAAGTATAGAAAGTCGAGTTAGGTTTACCTAACTAGGTACTGCTAGGTACTGTGCTAGAAGTACCAGGCACATAGTAGTCACTCAGCAAATGTTTGCTGGTTGCTCACACAATTCTAACCAAAATTGTCCCAAATTGCTGGGCATGTGCCCTTTGGTCTGAAGCTCTAGCTTCATTTTCACGTGACTCAAAGGAAATCCAAGGGTTCTCTGTAGTTAGTGTAAGCACAAAGATAGTACCCCACCATTCTGAGCGAGCTGAGCCTACTGGGAGAAATGTGTGTCCTGATAATACGCTCCATTAATATTGATTGCAAAAGGATCTGAGCAGGATGGCACCTTGAAATTCAGATTTGATGTGTGAGAATTCATGTTAATGGCACGAAAATGGAGATCGCTAAAGGCAATTAAGAACTTCAAGGAGCTAAAAACAGTGATGACTTAAAAAAAAAAAAAAGAAATATTTGTCATTTTGGTGACATGGAAGAAAATGTTAAAGAGTAGATGGTCACAGAACAGATTTGCCATAAAAGGACTTGTGTGTTCTGTGTTTGTTATGCTATTTTTTTTTAAGATTTATTTATTTATTTATTTGACAGACAGAGATCACAAGTAGGCAGAAAGGCAGGCAGAGAGAGAGGAAGGGAAGCAGGCTCCCTGCTGAGGAGAGCGCCCAACATGGGGCTGGATCCCAGGACCCTGAGATCATGACCTGAGCCGAAGGCAGCGGCTTAACCCACTGAGCCACCCAGGTACCCCTGTTATGCTATTATTAATGGAATGAAGGAGCTGAGTAGAATTAGGAAGAATTTTAAGCAGGTGAGCAGCCTTCATTAAGATTTAAGTAGCAAGATCCATGGTAAGCAGATGTAGTTATAACAAAAAGTAGGTTTGAGCTCTGAGAGATGTAAGTTCAAATATCTTCTCTACCTCCTGGGGCAAGTAACTTAACCTGTGTTTCATTTTTCTCAGCTTTGTATCATAAAAGCTTCTTATAAAGTTTAAGATGGGAATAAAAATTCTGTATAACACCTAAAATATATTGTGCACTACCTTATGCAGATACCTCTTGCCTGTCTTAGTTTTGATAGTTGTAAAATAATTGGAAATCACCCATTTTAACTGATTACATAAGAACAACTAAATGTCTGATTTGTAGATCTGTTCCTTTAGAAATGAAAATACATAAAAAAATTTAAAAAAATGAATTTTCAAAATCTTGAGTTTTCTTTGGTTATAGGTAGGTTTGTTTGTTTGTTTTAAAGATTTATTTATTTATGGAGAGCCTGGGTGGCTCAGAGGGTTAAGCCGCTGCCTTTGGCTCAGGTCCTGATCTCAGGGTCCTGGGATCGAGCCCCACATTGGGCTCTCTGCTCAGCAGAGCCTGCTTCCCCATCTCTCTCTGCCTGCCTCTCTGCCTACTTGTGATCTCTCTATCAAATTAAATAAAATCTTAGAAAAAAAAAAAGAATTATTTATTTATTTTTAGAGAGAGAGCAAGCACATGGGTGGGTGCCAGCAGGGGTTGGGGCAGAGGAAGAGGAAGAGAATACTCAAGCAGACTCTCCACTGAGCTCCTGGAACCCAGATTCAGAGAGCTCAATGCCAGGACCCTGAGATTATGACCTGAGCCAAAATCGAGTCAGACACTCCTAACCAACTGAGCCACCCAAGTGCCCCTAAAACCAAGTTTGGTTTTAAAAGCAAAACCAAACTTGGGCCCAAGAAATGTAATTTATTGGGGCACCTGGGTGGCTCAGTGGGTTAAAGCCTCTGCCTTCGGGTCCCTGGGATCATGACCCGCATCGGGCTCTCTGCTCAGCAGGGAGCCTGCTTGCTTCCTCCCCTCTCTCTCTGCCTGCCTCCCTGCCTACTTGTGATCTCTGTCTGTCAAGTAAATGAGTGAAATCTTTTAAAAAAAAATTTAAAAAAGTAATTTATTGACATCTGTTGCAAAAAATAAGTGGGGATTACAAGATTCAGTCTTTTAAAGAAACACAACTATCTCCTTTACCAGAAAAAGACAGCATTGATGAAGCCTCTATGAAATGCAAATCTATTACAAACTTAATCAGCGGGCCTTCTCAGTGTGATTTGAAGACAAGCCAAAGTTACTTCTACTCAGATTAGTGGTCTATGGAATTTGGAGTTTCCTACTCCCAATTTGGAGTTTCCTCCTGAGGAGGAGAAACCCTCGTTTTGCTTGGAAAATAACACTGCAAACACTCATAAAATTAATTTGACCTGTTCCATGAGAACTTTGTTCTACAAAATGGTTTCCTTCTTCTTCACTGTTCTTCTCTCTCAACCTCTGTCTCCACATTCATCAATTCTCTTCTCCACCATCCATCTCCTGTCCCTCCCCTGTCTGACACTGACATGTAAACTAAATTGAAGCTAATGATCCTGCTCAGAGAGATTCTGGTTTTCAGGCATAAACAGAAAAATTCAATTGAATCATAATTCACCAAATTTCATTTCCAAAACACTCCATGAAAATAATCCAAAAGAAAGCAAACTGGACAATAACAGAAATCCTTTTTCATATGCCCTTGTCTTTTTATATTTCATCCAGAGCAGAAGGAGCAAGTACTTTGGTAAAACCTTTAAGTCGTTACTATAAGTACCACTTAGTGCTCTGAATTAAATTCTTCAAAGGTGAATTAAAAAAGAAAGCTGGAACACATCCTACATAAAATTCTTGCGGTTTAATTCTAGCCTACCAAGTGGAGGCACAGAGACGGACAAGGGGAAAGGAAATTTACATGGTGATGTTAATTCAACACTTTATAGGCTATTACCCAACTTTAAGTAGTAAGAACCCATGAAGCCTACTTCCAAAATGGACTAGAAATGGTTTTAAAAATTAAAGTGTGGACGCCTGGGTGGCTCAGGTGGTCAAGCAGCTGCCTTCAGCTCAGGTCATGATCCTGGAGTCCCGGGATTGAGTCCCGCATCGGTAGGGAGTCCCCTCCCTGCTCGGTGGGGAGTCTGCTTCTCCCTCTGACCCTCTCCCCTCCTCATCCTCTCTCTTTTTAAAAAGATCACTTATCAGATAAATAAGCACACACAAAAAGGGTTCAAAAGGGAACTAAATACAGAATTTAGCTCTAAGTTCTTTTGAGAGGTCTTAGAGGCCTCTGGGATGCATGTGGATTGATCTCATTTACAAGATTTATAATGATAATAATTATCCATTCCCTTGTCCTCCATCCCTCCCTCCATCCATCCTCCCACTCACCCATTTTTTGGCTATAAATCCCAATAGATAACAAAATTCATTTTTATGAAATTATTCCTGTGGGATAACATAAATCTTTCAAGTTGCAATGAAAGCCTGGTCCCCTTTTGTCTATTCTCATTGGAGATATAAAATATCAAGTTAACCCTCTTGGGAAATTAACCCTTGGTAGGCTTGCAGATTTATCAAGCAATTTACTTAGCCTGGCCAAATGGTCATATTATTGTCCCTTTCTATATTTATAAATCTTACATTCCAAATATTTATACTGATGTTTGTTACTCTACTGATGATCCTCTGATTTTAGTTCCTCATACTTGACCTAGCAAGCTCAGAATGGAAATTTTTCCATATTGGTCAGTATTCTCTTCATCGATATCCCAGTTCGGCCAGGGATATAACCTTTTATTCAGTGCCTAGCATCATGCAATCTCCAGCGAATTTGTGATCACTATCAGATCTCCTCATCTCCTTGTTCAGGGGTGAACATCTATCACGTACCAGGGACTCTTCTGGGCTTGGGATACAGTATCTAATATTATCCTTGAATTATGTGAGATCAGTTACTAAAACCCCCAAACACCCACCTTCAATGAAGTAGCTGCTACCCATTTTAGCTCGTTCTTATCTATTCATCAGCATGACATATGTGCATAGTTGTGTGGTTGTTTGAGGTGAAGAGTGACATAAAATGAGGAAGTCAGGGGCCGGGTCGTACAAGTTCTTGAAGGTCGAATTAAGGACTTTAGACTTTTAAGAGCAATGGGCAGTCACTGAAAGCGTTTGAGCAGAAAAGTAACGCCATCTATTACCTAGCTCCAGAAACCTCCCAAAGTAATTAATTTGTTTAATGTCATTATGATATGCTAACTAAATGAGTGTTTTCTAGATCATCAAAAGACAAAATTACATTGAGTATTCTTTGGTGTCAAAAGTACTATGTTATGCTAGTTATCTGAAAACGAATATTTGAGTATAGTTTTGGTATGGAAACTCAAACCAAAGTATTTAATTTGCCAGAATAGCAGAATTTTTTAAAGAGTCTATTTATTTATTTGAGGGAGAGAGAGAAAGAAAGAGCACGCAAGAGAGGTGGGGATGGGCCAAGGGAGAGAGAGAAGCAGACTTGCTGCTGAGCAGGGAGCCTGATGCGGGGCTCAAACCCAGGACCCTGAGATCATGACCTGAGCTGAAGGCAGATACTTAACTAACTTAGCCATTCAGGTGCCCCCAGAACAGTTGAATTCTTGAACATTTTTACTTTTTTTTTCATTTTTTGCTTCTTAAGAATTACCATTTATGACAGTGTGTACATATATCAGTTTTGATAGTCCTAATTGAGATTCAAACTAATTAAGAGCCTTCTGTTTAAATCTCTATAACTCTTGAACTTACACCCCTCACAAAGTTTTGTTACACTTGCAATCAGTCTCAAAGTCAGATTCTAGCTTTATCACTAATGAGCTGTATGAAGCTAGAAAAAAAAAATCAGTTAATCGCTCCAGACTTTGGCTTCCTGAACTGTAAAATACCTGCTTCCCATGATTATTGTATTAGATAAGAAAATGAGTCAGATATGTAACTTAAATGTTACCCAAGCAGAAAGGAGTATCATTATTTGTTTGATTATTATCATCATTTTAATTGAGAGTTGAAAAACAGTATACGGTGGTAGTATATACCATCTAAAAGGAAAGTATCCAATCCAGTGAAAAGAGTAAGGTCCTCTTTCCTTGTTAAAATGAAAAAGGAATGAAAATCCATTTCTCCTCACAAACCATCTAGTTTCATTTTCCAGTTTCTTCTGTTGGATATGTTCACTTAAAGATTCTATAAATTCTTGCCTACTTTTCACCAATCTCACAAGATAATGACACATGTTCACATGAAGCATGGATAATTGAAAACTGAAATTCCAAGCCAGATCTTTGTCAGGGGCTACCCCCTGCCGCCCTCCAAACAAATAAAATGGTACCATCATTCCCCAAGATGTTTCATCTGGAAACCTAACAACCACCTTTGATTTCTCCTTTCCCTTCCTTTCCACAGCCAATCCATCAGGGAGTGCTGTTAGATCTATGTTTTATATATAACCAATCTGTTCACCTAGGTTCCTTCCATCTCTTAGATCTGTCACCTTTAACATGGCCTCTAAGATTGCTGTAGAAGAGGAAGAGAGCATGAGAAAGACACCTCAGATGCGGTTACTACCTCAGCCAGGAAAGAGACAGTTCTTCCTAGATACCATTGACCAGAAGTGTATGGCTTATATAGCAAATGTAAGGTGTATGTATGGCTGTATGTACGTATAGCAAATGTAAATCACCCAGATGTAAGAGGTACTGAAAAACAGACTCCCTGCCTGTGAAGCAATTCCCCAGCAACAGCTTTGCACAGCTAGTTGTCTCCTTCTATCCGCGTGGATGAAAGGTACTATCGCTTCTCTACAGCCATGAGCTCTGGTCCCATATAATGAACTGGTTCTGCCACTTGCTACTTATGTTTCTTTCAATAAATTTATACCTCTCTCAGCCTCAGTATTCTCATCCATAAAATGAATCTTATGTCACAGGCTTGCTATGAAAACTAAATAAATCATGCATATATGTCCTTAGCAAAATCAATGGCTTGTCACAATCGTTACTGTCTAAAAATTGAGCCTGAATATAAAACTGATCCCACGATACTTTCTTAAAGTTTTTGGATTAATAAACATCTATGCTATGGTTTACTGACTTACATCCCCCCCCCCCAAAGGTTTATGGTTGAAGAAGTCTTTGAGGTTTCTAACCATCTCCCTCAAATCATAAATTAGGCCAAATTTTTTGTTCTTGGAAGGGGGTTTTAATCAGCTTCCATTAAAGGACAGAAAAGAGGAAATAACACAGCACAACTGACAGGTAATTAAGTTACAGAATAGCAGGGTGGAGATCAGCATCTGGTTTGATACTAGATCAGCAAAACGAAAGCCCTGACGGAGGAAAGCGATTGGCCCACAGCCACACAGAGAATTACAGGGGGAGCTGCACTAAAACCTTTACGCTTTTCTTTGGTCCAATATATTTTATTTGTTGATCTGTTCAGTATGAGTGGGCATATGTATTTGTGTGTGTGGTAAATATGTATTAATATAAAATATAAATTTGTTTATGTGTGTGCATATATATATATATGTATATATATAGAGAGAACACAAACTCTATACCTATCTTCTCTAGAACTCTAAAATACCATGTTAAGGTTTGAGTATATTTTTTGTTTCTACTTCTATGCTTAAATATATCTCATTACTTTCTAAATGTCTAGAATAGTGTCATGAACCCCTATTTGGCTAAATAGCATGGCTTTGGCAATCTGATTCACATTTCCAGTAGCATGTATAGATTTTTAGCTGGAATTTGCCTTGACATTTTGATTAATTTTTCTGTTAAGTACTGTAAAAAGACTTTTTAATTTATGAGACTATAACCCCAAAGACAGAAAGAAAGTAAAAGGTGACTTTTATAATAGAAAACAAAACAAACAAACAAACAAACAAAAAACAGAAGAAAGTCATTAGAGATGGTATCTGTAGAAATGCCAAGATCTAATCACTGAACCTGAATTAAGCTAATTATGTGATACTTTCCACAAGTGTATTTTGGTCTTTCTGAAATAGTCACATTTACAAGAGAAACTGTATGTTTAATTCAAAAATCTGCCAGCATATTAGTCAGGCTGCCCCAGATATTTCTCCTTTGAAACTCCCTTGAAAACTAAAGGTAGATCTAGTTTTTTGTTTGTTTTATGGTCACCTCAACACATGTACATGCTGTCTTCACCTCTGCCACATGGTTTAAATATAGCCTACCTCAGTGATTTCAGTAGAATTCAATCTGCTCTGATGTTACCAGAAGGTAGAACTCTTTACCTAGCATGGCATTTAGGACCTGCTCTATCACATTTCTCCAGTTTTATCTGTCATCATTATTCTTTGAAGACTCCACTCTACAACCAAAGGTAAATTCTTCTCATTCCCCAAACAAGCACATTCATGACCTATGTGTTAGCTTCTATTTGCAGGACTATCTCTTTGGAGAACCTTCTCTTCAAACTAGAACCCACCCATCCTCAAGCTGGCTCAGAAATGCCCAACTATGCCAGCAGGAAGTTTTCCCTCAGAACTAAAATTTTTTCTCCTTGGGTTCTTCCAAACATCACTTGAGATTTCTTTTTAGAACTTACCAATTTTTTTTTTTTTTTGCCTATTACAGTTTACATTATCTTTGTTCTTTTAGATTTTAAGTTGCTTGAGAATAGGACCCACTTGTCATTCATCTTGTGCCCTGTCAGTGAACCTAATTCAGTGTACGTAGCAGATAGCCAGTGAACATTCACTGATTGGGAAAAAGGTTTTAAGTCAGGCAAAGACTCAAGTGTTAAAAATCACCTTCTCCATCATTATTTGGTAGAAGTGACCAAATGGGAAGTTAAGACTTTTTCCATCACTGAGAAAAGAACCTCCAAAAAATACTTGCAAATCTTTACTTATCTGAGAGCATGTATTATAAATACAGCCAAACTCCTAAAAAACAAAACAAAACAAAAATAAAACTAGCAGAGCAAATGAAGAAGTAGAAGAAAAGGTGAGAGAAGGTTTTACACTTGGGTATGTAATGAGTTTAGTACAGATGAGGTATAATACCACTTGTATACACAACACAGAGGGGATCCTCTGTTCCTGTTCCCTCTTGTTTTAAGGACAGAGATAACAACCGTAGTGATCTCCTTTTCCAGACCAGAAAGGCAGCAGACGAACAGAAGGATTCAAAGAGGCAACATAGGTCATTATGACAGCTGCCAGAGAAGAAAGAACCCATCATACTCTTCAGATGACAAAAGAGCTTTTATCTTGGGGCTTCCAGCCCAATGCATAACAACAATGCCTGATAGCTTTGTTGAATTAGATCATAGGGCATTAATTGGAATTCTGAAAAATGATACATACAAAAATCACTTTTAAATTTGTCTCAAGTAGTTACAAAAATGTTCCTTTCATGGTAAAAAAAAATAGATTAAATTACGTTTGATGGTCTTTGCATAGGAAACATAAGCAAAGAAGAATATTGATACTTAAGAAGGTATATTACAAATATAGTAAAGACACATTAAATATATATTAATATAAAACCATAATATATATTAACATAATTTACTAAAACCTAATTTTATAGAGCTACTCTATGACCCAGAAATTACGCTACTGGGCATTTACCCCAAAGATAAAAATGTAGTGACCCAGAGGAGCACCTGTGCCCCAATGCTTATAGCAGCACAGTCCACAATAGCCAAATTATGGGAAGAGCCCAGATGTCCATTGACAGGTGAGTAGATAAAGAAGATGTGGAAAATATATACAATGGAATATTACACGACCATCAAAAATGAAATCTTGCCATTTGCAATGACGTGGATGGAACTAGAGGGATTTTTGCTAAGCAAAATAAGTCAATCAGAGAGAGACAGTGATCATATGGTTTCACTGATATGCGAAATTTAAGAAACAAGTCAGGTGATCATAGAGGAAGAGAGGAAAAAATGATACAAGACGAAACCAGAGAGAGAGAGAGAGAAACCATAAGAGACTTAATTTTTGGAAACAAACTAGGGTTGCTGGAGGGGAGGGGGGTGGAGGGGTAGAAAGAGGGGTGGCTGTCTATAGACATTGGGGAGGATATGTGCTATGGTGAGTGCTATGAATTGTGTAAGTCTGATGAATCACAGGCCTGTACCCCTGAAAGAAATAATACATTATATGTAAATTTAAAAAAGAATACTGATATTTAAGAAAGTATATTACAGATGTATTAAATATATATTAATATATATCCATAATATGTTAATATAATTCATTAAAACCTAATTTTTGATATCTCTAAAATGTAATATATATTACATTTTATATATATTATATGTAAAAATATTATGTTCTTTTTTTTAGAAAATTAAATTCTGTGGAATAAGACTAGCTAGCATTTATTAAATGCCATCATGTAATCGTCAAGCATTATCTCATTAAAACAGCTGCACACTGTGATGTGGATGGTATAGCTGGCCTTGCTTTGCAGATGAGGAACGCCTCTCTGAGAAGTGGCCCGAGTTCCCAACACAGCATGGCTAGAAAATGATGGGTCAGAGGGTAACATGCAGTCTTATCAGAACCCAAGGCCAGGGCTCTTGACGCATATATGCATGTCTGCTGGGTGGCTGGAGACAGAGTGGCGCACACTATGCCCTGATCATGCACTTGCTAAGCTAGCTCATGAGATCCAATGATCTTGAAGCTGCCTTAGTCTCCTCTCCCAGCACTCTGGGGAATATCTGCTCTATATGGTCTGCTTTTCTATGGCTCTCATTCTTCTAGAAAAATGTTTGCAGTTAGGGAAGTGGAATACAAGAGCAAGAACTAAGTCAGTGGTTTGCACGTGGGAATGCAATACTTCTTTTGCCACCAACTCCTAATCTTTTGAATTGGTCTGACCTCTGAATAAATTGAAGACATTGGTCAGACACCAATAACAGGGTGTCCCTGGGGTGCGGGTGGGGTAGGGAGATTGGAGAGGGTGGAAATGTCATTCTAAGCCTTTCAGGACTGCCCAGAATAGAGTCAGTCACACGATCAGAAGGCCAGGGGGAAAGAATGTACTGCTTCTATCTCTTAATTACTAGTTTTTATGTTAGTGCTAGAGACAGTGACTTCAGCTTTTTTGCTTCACACACTCTCAGCCATCAGTCACCAGCAAACTCCTCCCCTCTCTCCCCTCAACCACCATGGGGCATCCTCTGCCACTCAGCGATGCCCAGCAGTGGGCCGGGCCTGAAACAGCTTGCTGCTTCTCGGCTACCTAAGAGTGCTCTCCAGGAGAAAGCAGGTTTTATTTCTAAGTCATGCATTGAGGTTGCTGGGCTACTGGACCGTTGTGTGTAATCCAACATGAAGCTTTGCTTTCTTGTCCTCAAGGAACTTGTTGTTTGAGATGACCAGTGATATTCTGTTATTTGAAATTTGAGGGAATGATAGAGAAAGTTCATGGTTAGGAGAAGAGTGTTATAAATGGAAGCATATTTCAATAGAAATTAAAATGGACCTTGGAATGTGTTTGAATTCTGTTGAGAAACCGATGTAGCAAAAACCCCATTACAAGATAGTAGAGTTCAGAGAAACAATGCATGATTCCAAACTTGTTTTCATCAGGCGGATGTTTTAGGAGCCCAGGAAGGACATACTCATGAAAATGATCTCTCTATATCAAATAATATCAAATAATATCTGTTAGTATGTTACAGTAGCTCTTCACTTCTTTTTCATCACAGACTTCATTGAGAATCTAATAAAAGCTATGGATCCTCTCCCCATAAAATACTGGCATGCACATAAATCTACCAACCTGTATGTACTATTTCTGGGAATTTATAGACTGCCTAAATGTATCACGGACCCAACTCCTGTTTTCTCTGTCGGAACTCTTTTTTTTTTTTTGCATTAATGGGTCAACAATATAATAAGTGATCTTGGCTGGGACAAACCAGCTATCCCAGGCATTATGGTGGTTTCATCAGTTATTAAATGAGTTATTTAACACTTTAGAAAGAATCAGAGTCTGAGTCAGGCTTAGAATTCAGTGTTTGTCCTTGGATCCATGATGATGGATGTCCTAAATTACAGTCAATCAGTTGAGCCGTCTGTTATATCTCCCTGATGATGTCTCCTTATTTTTCTTCTGGCTGGTCTAGTCACCTATCTCTTCCTGTTACAAACAGCCACAGTGTTTTTGCTAGATCCACTGCTTTTAAAACTGAGTAGAGGAGGATAAAACAAAAATTTTTTAAAAACAGAAGTAAAAGCAGAAACTAAAGAGCTTGGTCATTAACAGTGATAATAAAAACAAACACGGAGTTCCTATTGGGTGCTAATTATAATGGCAGGCCCTCTCACACGTCTTATTTCATAGAATGCATAAATCCATCCCACTGGAGAGGTGTCATCCACCCACTATTTTATGTGTGGGTAGCCAGAGGCTCTAAGAGATTCTATGACTTGTGAGGACCCCCTGGTTAAAAAATTGCACCAATATTTAAACATGCTTGTGTCTGACTCCCAGTCTAGTATTTTTTCCTACTATATAATGTTTTTGAAAGTACTTATTTTAAAAATGAGCTCTAACTCCATGTTTCCAGTATCTTCAAATTCCCTATGTCTTCCTAGACTTCAAAGCTTCCCCAGATGAAAAGATACACATGGAGGAGAAAAGTGATCTACACCTTCCAGAATACTCAGGTGGATTCCAGCACTAAGGTCACATGGTCTTGGCTGAGCCACAAAGCAAGTGAAACCTTACCTGGGGAACTGGGCTTCCATCCAGGAGCATTCAGACTCATGCTGCCTTTCCTTTCAAGATGCGGTTAATTGAACCACAGAGACAATCTGTGGTATCAGGCAGTAATGAGGAAACTTCATATCCTGTTTCCATTCACCCTCCTACACCAAATTAGCTTTCACTTATATTTCCTTCTAGATTGGAAGTAAAAGACCTTATGAACTACCAACGCAAGAATATCAGCTTCTGTTGGCCTCTAAAGGGGTCATGAGTCATTGTTTGGTCATTGTTTGGCTGTATTTGTTAAGAGCTCTGGGACTCACCACATAACACAGTAGTTTTGTGGTATCCAGGCAGATTGCCTCCCCCAACATCCCCTCAGGACACAGTCTATTATAATGACCATGGAAGCAGTCTCCTTAAATTAATTTCAAGTGTCCAGGTTAAAAACAAAGCCTCATTACAATTCTTTAGGGAAGTGTTTTAGAAGTGTCATATCTCTTCAGCCTTCTTTGGCTTCCCATTTCCCTTCATTACCTTTCCAGGTTGCCATTTCTGTGCCTTCTTCATTTCTCTGCCTCTTGGGCAAGGCAACTGAGATGAGGTAAGCAGTCAATCTGAGGACTTGTGTAGCCAGGGCACCTTACTCAGGGACTCCACCTGGGGAGCTACTGCCATCCAGCAATTGCCTCATCAGGTAAAAACCCTTTAATGCCTGCCCACATGATGTCTTCCAAAGTCATGCTCAGAACTGACCTTGGCTTCTCCTTTGGTAACTTCTTCTAGCAACACACCTGAAAACTTTTGGCAAATGCTTATTGATCACCTGCTACATGCTGGAAATCATTCTATGTATTAGGGTATAGAATTAACACAATCTTTGAGGAGCACTGCTAAATTGGTAAAAAAAGATTCATGAAAATGTGATTTCAGTACAGCATGATATTAGGGTACACTTATGTGCAGTAGTCAAGAGTTCATGAGAGCATAGAACAAAGGCACCCACCCCAACCTGGGGACTCAGAGAAAAGTCCTATCTGACATGCATAATATGAGTCCTGAAAGGTGGCTAAGAGTCTGGTGGGAACAAAAAAACTGAGATGAACTTCCAGACCAAGGAAGCCACACAAACATGGTCACAGAAGGATGACATGGATGATATGTATGGAGAAATAAAAACAATTTGCTATTTGTTAGTAACACTAAGTAAGAAGGAGACAGTGACAGGAGATGGGCCAAAAAGGTAGGTAGGGATCAGGTCATAGGGTGCCCTATATGCCACACTAAGTAACTTGGACTTTGTTCTGCAGGTTATTAGAAAGCAAATGTAGGCTTTTAGCAAAGTATTTACATGGTCAGATTTGTACACAGTGGGGAAGATGGATTAAGTGGTATAGACTAGAAGACCATCGTAACAATCTAGGCAAGAGATAATGGGGGCTTAAAGGTGGTAATGGAGACAGAAAAAGTAGATTAAAAAATTACTTAGAAGACAGAGTAGGGAAAACTTAGTGAATGATCGATGTTGGATTGAGGAGGGGGAAGAACCCAGGATGACTCTTAATTAGAAGTAAGGGGCTACAGGTTGAGCAGGGAAGACTTGACTGTTTCAGATAATACAAACCAGTTAATCCTTTGCTAATCCAGTGTAATAACTCACATTTGTATTTGCATAGTAGTAATAGTTTTTTGAATTAGATATTCATCACAATCTGTGTTTTGTCAACTATTTATGAAGGAAACATTTTGTCACAGTTGAGGAGATGGGTTCAAGGAAAGTTAAATGGACTTGGTCAAAGTCACATAAAAAGGCAGTGGTAGGGTGAGGCCTCAGACTCAGGCTTACACCAAAAACCTAGAAAACAATCTTTCTTTTCAAGTTACACCATAATAATGGAATACTACACAGCCATCAAAAAAAGAAATCTTGCCTTTTGCAACATGAATGGAGCTAGAGGATATTATGTTAAGCAAAATATGTCAAGCAGAAAAAGACAATGATCATATGATCTCACTCATATGTGGAATTTAAGAAACAAAACAGAGGACCACAAGGGAAGAGAGGAAAATATAAAACAAGAGGAAATCAGAGAGGGAGAAAAACTGTAAGAGACTCTTAATCATAGGAAATAAACTGAGAGTTGCTGGAGGGGGAGAGGTGGGGTTAGGGTAACTGGAAGATGGACATCAAGGAGGGCATGTGATGTAATGAGCATAGTGTGTTATATAAGACTGATGAATCCCTGACCTCTACCTCTAAAACCAATAATACATTATATGTTAATTAATTGAATTTAAATTAAAAAATAAGTTATACTGTATAAAATAGTCCATATTTCATAATTTTGACTATTTTGGAACTTTCACATGGTTCTGCAGTGGAGGAATCTCACTATCTGAGACCCCATGACAGAAATGCAGTCTTCTTCTTCATTCATCATGTCAGAATCTTTCTATTTCTGTACTCTAGTGGTTTTTTGCACAGAGCATTCTACCATATTATGGTATAAGATTGAGATCCCAGGAATAAATTCAAAGAGTAAGTTTTACAGTCTTTGTAACTTTGATGTGTGGAGAAGAGGATTCTTTTTTTCTAGAACTTTTTCTTCTCAGATGTTTCATTGTACTTAGCTAATCTTGGAGCTCTTTTTCCAAGGACGGATGTTGGTTCTCTCTCTAAGTTCCTATGAAGGTCAAATAAGATAGTGTATGCAAAGAGGACTCACAAACTATAAAGTGCTGTCTGAAACATATTACTGTGTTGTCATTTTCTGGTCAGTAATGTAGTAAATGGGAGGAGGATGAAAAACTCTAAGTCAATTTCCTTTCAGACACCTTTCGAATTCTTAGTATATTCCCAACATCAGCACATTTCTGCCATAGCACATGGTCTTCTAGCAGAGGCATCAGTGAACATGCTAGAACCAGTCACATATAGTGGTCCCAGCGTCTAACAAGGCAAAGCCTTGAGCAAGTTCAGGTCAGTGAAGTTGGTCTATGTGCCCTTTAAAAAATTACTTTTAATAACATTTAAATTTTTTCACAGACTTACTCTAAAATGCAATTTCCAGTAAGACCCTGATGTAAATCCAGTCCATTTATTTCTGTTCTACTCAGTGACAAGAGGCATTCATAGTTCTCTCCTTAAGGGGGCAGCAAGATCCTGGAGCAGGTCTTCCTGTTCTGGGTTTCTTACTATCCCAAGCTATTCTCCACACTGTTGGCAGAGTGGTTGTTCACATCTGCAAATATAATCATGCCCTGCCCCTGTCTAAGCTCTGTGAGTTCTTATCTTCCTAAATCTGTATCCCTGAATGGTATACAAGACTGTCATCATGACAACCTCATCTACTCCCCAGCTCTATCTCTTGCCGCCCTCCCTGTGCCATGCCACAGCCCACCAGTACCAACCATTCACATCTCCTGACGATGCACCATTTTGGCCTCTGCCTGCTGAGCACACTCTTCTGCTTTGACTTCCCTTTCTCAGCCTGTTCATCAGGCCAAGCTCCTACTCAAGCTTTGGGATAAAACGCCATCACCTTCTCTGTAAAGGTGCCTCATGAGCATCCCCTAGAAAGAACTGGATATTCTTTTCCTTGCCACAGCCATCAGAACTTGTGAACGCCTTATTATTATGATCGGCTTATTCATAAAGTCTTTTTTTTTTTTTTTAAAGATTTCATCCATCCATTTGACCGACAGAGATCACAAGTAGGCAGAGAGGCAGGCAGAGAGAGAGAAGAGGAAGCAGGCTCTCCGCAGAGCAGAGAGCCCGACACGGGGCTGGATCCCAGGACCCTGGGATCATGATCTGAGCCAAAGGCAGAGGCTTTAGCCCACTGAGCCACCCAGGCACCCCATTCATAAAGTCTTATCATTATAACCACTTCATGAGTATGACTCATTTCATTTTCACGACTTCCATCGACAGGAGTGGGATTCTGTTTTTCTCCCTTTGCATCACCAGTTTCTAGCAGACTGGCAAATAATATATATTCAAGAAATAGTTCAACAACGGAAAACTATTCAAATCAAAGAAAGATTAAATCTTAGATGCATCTTATTTGTCTAGATGTGAGTCAGAATCTTTTGATGAGGACTCTTCTTTAAAAAATTAAATTTCTATAGTTTTATTCAAGTGAACCCGGAGGTACATAGACTTTTGAACATGCTGTTCATAAGACTGCAATGTTAAATGCCACTGAACAAAAGCAACCCAAAAGCTCACCAAAGCTCTGGGAAACTGTGTTTTAAAATACACATTACAATAGAGGGCAACGTGTGAAATCTTGTAAAGGTTCTGTCAGCATTCATTGGACCTTGGGTTTTAGTTTTGGCTGCCCTTCTGGACTCACAAGATGGTATCAGGGATTGTTTCTGTGAGGGCTGATGGGAAAATCCAGACTCTCTTCAGTGTTAAATTGGAGCTCACCAGGTTGAAAATAGATCCTGGGTGTCCAATTCCCTGAAACACAGGATCAACCATTTAGCTACAGGAAATCTGAGGAGAAGACAATGTCCTCTGAAAGGCCTCAAGGTCTCCTTGGTTACAGGAACAGAAAGTTGTTCTAATATTGTTTTAGCATTTACTCAAATCGAACAAAAATTCTCATGCCATAAAATCTTGTACATGTTCCTCACATACTGAAAAATCAAGAGGGGTAGGAATTAAATCAGCACAAATATTCCTGTAGCTTAAGAAGATACATAGAATGGAGCCCACCTCTTTATACTGTAAATTCAAACTTGGAAGGAAGAAGACAAATAAGGGTTTGCAGAGAAAGCATGGCTTTGTAAAAAGTGTCACAGGAGGAGGATTAGAACACCAGGATTTTGGTTCAGTTCTGCCCCTGATTTGCTATGAACTTTTAGGCAGGTCACTAAGACCCTGCAGCCTCTGTGACTTACCAGCAGTTTAGACTTGGACAGCCATCAAAACTACATGTCTCAATTTCTTCCAGCATAAAATTGGACCGATCATACCTACCTTATGGAATTTCATGAGGATAAATGAAGTAATACGGACGAAACATGGTTCTCAGTGCCCTGGAGCAGAGGTTCCCAAACTCACTTGGGTGTCTAAGTAATATTTTCACAGACTAGAAACACCTAATGGCTTCATTCATTAAGTAGTTAGGTACAAAGAGCTTAATGAGTATTTTTGTCTCCTTAACAATTTAGTAATTTTATGAAAAGAAAAACACATAAATTGAAAGAAAAAAATAACAATCTTATTGTATTTGTGAATAACTATAATTACTCACTAATGAGATGTGTATGATCGCCTTCCTCATTTCCTGTTCCACATTGATTTTCATGCTATACTTAATTTTGATCATGTTACTGTCTAGCATCCAGGATTGTAAAGATAGAGTCATCTGCAGGAACATAGCATGCTCTAAGGCTGAAAGTCTGAGGTACGTATGTTAAGCTCATTCAGTTTCTAAGGGAAAGAATCAGTCTTTCCCTTAAAAAAAAAAAAAAATTAAAGTATCTCTGCTTTACTGGGACATCTTTGCACACAGTTTGGAAACTAGACCCTAGCACATAGTAGGTAGTCAAGAAGGATGTGAATTAGATAAATTATCTCTTATAGTAGGTGAGTAGTTCTATAATTTGTAGTAGTTCTATAATTTTTGTTCCTTTCCTTATATTAGTCTGGACATGGTTTATGTAAGGAGAATAAATTAAGTCACCAATTTTCCCCCTTCTTCTGCATCAAAAGGCACTCTTATTATTAAAAGTTATTGGTGTCAGCACCTAGATACTGATAATCTTTGACACTGAAGGTTGCCGGTATATATTATCGCAAAAAAAATGGGTAAATATCTTTTAAAATATGTACATACCCAAGAGAACTTACTTTCCCCTGCACTGGCCAGTTGTGATTTTTTGTTTAAACTATAAAGGAATTAAAATCTGTTCATGACTTACCTGATGCATGTGACACTACTTTTTAAGGACTATTGTATTTCAATACAAAAACACTCCATTTAGGGAATTTTAATTTATGATAAAAGGCACTTCAGCAAGTATCTGAAACACATTTAGAGGAGGAGAACCTGGGGGAGGAAACAAAATACTAATGCATAATTTTTTATTCATTTATTTATTTATGTTGCATGGACTGGGAATAGATAATGCTAGAAAAATTCCATAATCTGGGAAGGAGACTTTGAACATAAATGCTGACTCTGGGGCTCCATCTTGTGTCGATGGCAATTTACCTTTAAGGGCTCTCTGAAGTGTAATGTTAAGAAGTATTCCTAGGAAAAATTCAAGCTCTTCAAAAAATGAGGTGCCATGATCCTCTAGTGGTATCTGTTATAGACTTAGGAGCAGGGACCACCAGTGTCCATGCTTCATGATTCCACTTCTAGCTAAAATACATACAACTCCAGAACACCCTCCCTCTCCCATTTTTAAGGGGAAAAAAGCCAGATCACATTTTTGCTTATTTATTTTACTGTTTTATACTAAAAATAGAAAATAAAATAAAAGAAATATAAACTAATCCCCTCTCAAGTTTTAAGTAAAATTCCCAGGCTGATAGAATGTTAGATGGACAGCTTTCTGCTGGAGTATCAGTGACTCGGGTCAAATAAAGGAGCAAATACATCTTTGAGGACAGTCCCTAATATTAGGGAATAGTTTGAACACAGCCGCTTAGGTAGCTGAAACACCTGAGCATCACTCTTTCCTACTATTCTCAAGAAAGAATTCTCTTTATTTGTTACTTAATTCCTCCAAGATGCATGTCTTTGCAGGTTTCTAAAAAAACCTTTTGAGATAAGTTTAGATTGACATGCAGTTGTAAGAAATAATGTACCCTTTCTCCTGTTTCCCATTCCAGTGGCAAGTCTTGTCTGACTCTAGGTCAAGATCACAACCAAGAAATTGGCATCGATTCAATTCACCCAACTTTTCAGATTTCAGCAGGCTTACAGCCGTGTGTGTGTGTGTGTGTGTGTGTGTTGTGTATCTATATGTAATTTTAAATACACTTTTACAGTCACAAGAAGGTACACACACCAATTAAACCACAGAACAGTCCTGTTACAAGGTATAAGGACTCCTTGTATTACTTCTTCTTCTTCTTCTTCTTCTTCTTCTTTTTTTTTTTTTTTTTGGCTTAAACAATAGAAAGAAATTTATTTTCTCACAATTCTGGAAGCTGGAAGTCCAAGATTAAGGCATGGGCAGGTTTGATTTCTTCTGAAACCTCTCTCCTTGTAGTGCTCTAGCAGACACAGCCATCTCCCTCTCTTTCCTTTCCTAACCTAGGATAACCACTGAGGTCTTTTCCATCTCTATGACTTTGTCATTTCAAGAACATTATAGAAGTGTAATCATACAGTATGTAACCTTTCGAGATCAGCTTTTTCAATACAACATAATTCCCCCGAGGCTCATCCAGTTGTTGTGTGTATCACTAGTTCATTCTTTCTGTCTCTGAGTCATATTCTGTAGTATGGATTCCATGGGGGCGGTTTAACCATTCACCCTTATTATAAATTTCATGAATAGGTTCAGAAATCCAGTGACTGGAAATGCCAAAGTACAGACTCTTACTGTATAATCCCTGACAGTGGAACTCAGGAGTTCACCAATACGACTTTAATCTTTATCCTGCCATTTTTTGTGAGGTTATGGAAGGGAACTGGGGGGTGGGCGCCCTAAGATGCCTTCGCGAGGTGAAAATCTGATTCATGGAAACAACATATAGAGATGAGAGATAATGTGTTTTAAGCTAAAAGTGGGGACAGGTGACTTCATTGTGACCTCTTCCCAGGATGGTAAATACATTTCACTTTCAGTAAATATGATGAACTGTGGGAAGTGGCTGCCTGGAGGGCCAAGATGAGAGTCGGGGCTCAGCAGGAGTAGAACCCAGCTGGTTCCTGATGTCTGCCCCAGGCATTGGTGGAGATATTGCCACAGCTGTGCCAGTTATTTGTCAACCAGAGCTTAAAGAAAGCTGCCATCAACTGAAAGGTCAACAACCCACATAAGTATACAAAAACAATGTTTAGAAGATCAAACCCAGTAAGTATGTCTCTGGCATTGTTCATACGAGCTCTCAGCAAGGAGGGCATCACTGGAAACTATATCTCTGTAGTAGGAAAGGATGGTTCAAGCCAGAAATGCTTTCATTACAATCTCCTGATTCTTTTTTTTATTCCAACTCTACCCGTATCAATAAAATAGTTCATTCTGAGAGAGAAAGCAGTAGCCAAAGGAGCTGAAAAGTTTTCCCTTCCCCTACTAGCTGAGTGTTTAGAAAATGACAAGCAGGGTGCTAATACATTTTATATGCATTATCTCATTAATTCTCACACGATCTTGTGGAGTTGGGTCCTATTATTATCCCCAGTCACAAATGAGAGCTGAGGCTTAGAGTTTGGTAATTCATTCAGACTGGGAAAAGGAAGACCTTGGTATCTGTCTCTACTGCCTTTCCTTCCCTGTAGCCTTTCATTTCTCATTATAAGTTAGTAAACTGGAGTTACGCTTAATATACAAATCTCTGGTGAGTCTGGGCTGCATGACCACTCCCATGTTCCTGGAGCCTGCTTACTTGTGGGCCCTGGCAAAATTAAGAGCGTACATCCCCAAAGGTTAAAATGGAAATGGAGACTTAAGTGAGTTTTCTGAAGCCACTTTTTTGAGCCAGCCTATTGCAGCCAACCCCTTCCTTATTACACTAACAAACCATGACACAGATCTCATCATAAATGATAAAACTACTGAAAAAAGATTGCTGTGATTATATTTTATCACAGATAGGGTGAGAATGCTAATAATAACAGGTCTAATAGACTGGGACAAATTTCCCAAATAGACCTCCAAGGAAGTAGAAAGAAATAATTTTGAGGACTAAATAAGTATTAGGAATTTAATGGGTAAAAACCTTTACATTTAAACAAACAAAAAAAAGTTTCTATTTTTTTCTTCCACATATGTTGTTTATTCACATTAAATCATCCCACGAATTCACTTCATTCTCACTTTAACATTTGGTAGATATAGCAATATTTTTAAATTCCTAAATTTATGCTCGCATTGCACTTCATAACATTGTGAAGAAGAAAAACACATTCTTGTTATTAGCTAATCATGAATAAAATTCTTTTATTTCACCTCTCATGACATTATTCATGGAAATTTATAAAGCTTATCAGAATATTTGTTCCATTCTCTAATTTAAGAATATTATTAGATAAATATTCTTTAAATATGTGGGTATTGTGGCACATGGGTGGCTCAGTTAGTTAAGGATCCAACTCCTGATTTGGGTTCAGGTCATGATCTCAGGGTCCTGGGATCAAGCCCCACACCAGGCTTTACATTCAGTGGAGAGTCTACTTGAGATTCTCTCTCCCTTTCCCTTTGCCCCACCCACTCCTTCTCTTTTGCTCTCAAATAAATAAATAGATCTTTAAAAATCAATCAATCAATCAAATATGTGGGTATTTCCTCACTTTAGAAGATGAGGAAACAAAAGCATATAAAAGATTTAAAAAAATAATTGGCAGGTTATATGGCAAAGGAGGAGCAGAACTAGGTCTCAGATGGGTCTGTTCTTGATCTCAAATGAGTTTGTGGGGCCCTGTGACTCACACTAGTATTCTCTTTTCCTAAACGACTAGAGGATACACTTATAAGGGGACTATGATCCTAATCAGCTGCATGTAGTAGTAAGTGCTGTGAGTCAAGTGACTCCTCCAACCTATGTGAAAAGTGAAGAACAGAACTGTGGAACAAAAGCAACTCTGATTTGATGCTGGTGGGAATGCAAAATGGTATAGCCAGTTCATCAGTTTCCTATTCCTACAAACATACTCGTTCTTAGCAATTGAGCTCCCTGGAATATGCCAAAGGAGTTGGAAACCTATGTTCCTACAAAAACATGTACATAGGGGTGCTTGAGTGGCTCAGTGGGTTAAAGCCTCTGCCTTTGGCTCAGGTTATGATCCCAGGGTCCTGGGATTGAGCCCTGCATCCAGCTGTCTGCTTCCCTTCCTCTCTCTGTCTGCCTCTCTGCCTACTTGTGATCTGTCTGTCAAATAAATAAAATCTTAAAAAAAAAACCATGTACATAAATGTTTATAGAAGCTTTATTTATAATTGCTAAATTCATAAAATTTGGAAGCAACCAAGATGTGTTAAGTAAGTGAATGGATGAATAAACTGGGGTACTTCCAGATAATAGAATATTTTTCACTGCTAAAAAGAAATCCTAGAGGAGAGCATAGGCAGTAACCTCCTCGACATCGACCAAAGCAACTTTTTTCATGACATGGCTCCAAAGGCAAAGGAAACAAAAGCAAAAATGAACTTCTGGAACTTCATCAAGATCAAAAGCTTCTGCACAGCAAAGGAAACAGTCAACAAAACAAAGAGGCAACCCACAGAATGGGAGAAGATATTCACAAATGACACTATAGACAAAGAGCTGATATCTAAGATCTATAAAGAACTCCTCAAACTCAACACTCAAAAAACAGATAATCATGTCAAAAAGTGGGCAGAAGACATGAACAGACACTTCTCCAAAGAAGACATACAAATGGCTAACAGACACATGAAAATAATTAGCCATCAGGGAGATTCAAATCAAAACCACATTGAGATACCACCTTACACCAGTTAGAATGGCCAAAATTAACAAGGCAGTAAACAACAAGTATTGGAGGGGATGTGGAGAAAGGGGAACCCTCTTACACCATTGGTGTAATGCAAGTTGGTGCAGCCACTTTGAAAAACAGTGTGGAGATTCCTTAAGAAATTAAAAATACAGGGGCGCCTGGGTGGCTCAGTCGGTTAAGCCGCTGCCTTCGGCTCAGGTCATGATCCCAGTGTCCTGGGATCGAGTCCCGCATCGGGCTCTCTGCTCAGCCAGAAGCCTGCTTCTTCCCCCCACCCTCTCTCTCTGCCTTCCTCTCTGCCTGCTTGTAATCTCTGTGTCTGTCAAATAAAAAAAAAAAAAAAAAATCTTTAAAAAAAAAAAAAAAAAAGAAATTAAAAATACAGCTACCCTATGACCCTGCAATTTTACTACTGGGTATTTACCCCAAAGATATAGATGTAGTGATAAGAAGGGCCCTCTGTACCCCAATGTTCCTAGCAGCAATGGCAACAGTTGCCAAACTGTGGAAAGAACCAAGATGCCCTTCAGCGGATGAATGGATAAAGAAGATGTGGTCCATACATACAATGGAATATTACACCTCCATCAGAAAGGATGAATACCCAACTTTTGTATCAACATGGACAGGACTGGAGGAGATTATGCTAAACCAAATAAGTCAAGCAGAGAGGATCAATTACCTTATGGTTTCACTTACTTGCGAAGCATAAGGAATAACACGGAAGACATTAGGGAATGGAGAGAAGAAGTGAGTTGGGGGAAATTGGAGGGGGAGATGAACCATGAGAGACTGTGAACACTGAGAAACAAACTGAGGTTTTGGAGGGGAGGAGGATGGGGCACTGGGTGAGCCTGGTGGTGGGTATTAAGGAGGGCACATGTTGCATGGAGTATTGGGTGTGGTACATAAACAATAAATCTTGGAACACTGAAAAAATTAAAATAAAGTTTAAAAAAATAAAAAGAAATGTGTGACTCAGTTATGAAGACATGTAGGAAGCATAAATGCATATTACTGAGTGAAAGAAGTCAAAAGGCCACCTACTGTATGATTCCAAATATATAACATTCTGGAAAGGGCAAATCTACAGAGACAGTAAAAACATTAGTGGTTGCCTGGGTTTAGTGGGAAGGAAGGATGAATAGGTGGAACATAAAAGATTTTTAGGGCAATGGAACTATTCTGTATGATTTCACAATGATGGATACATGTCATTATATAGTTGTCCAAATCCATAGAATGTACAACACAGAGAGTGAACCATACTGTAAAATATGGAATTCAGCTGATAATGATGTGCCAGTGTAGGTTCATCAGTTGTAACAGATATCCCATGATAATGGATGTTCATAGTGGGGGAGGGTATCTGTGTGAGGGGAGAGGAAGGATATGAAATTCTTTGTGCTTTCCACTCAATTTTGGGGGGCAAACCTAAAACTTCTCTAAAATATGGTCTATTAAAAGAAAATAAAAAGTGAACAGAACCAGCAAAAGAAGGGCATTTTTCAAAATGGAAGCCAAAAAAATTTGTCCATCTTTTGGACATGATCATTCCCATGGGCTTATGTTGAGCCTAAGAATCATATTATTGGCTTAAATGAGGTACAGTTATCTGAGAAAACTGTATTGTTTAGCAATTGGATGAATAAAATTCCATTGTTTGGAAATGGTTTGATAAGATGCTTCAGGACTTTAGTACCAAATCCAGAATGTAGAGAGAGACTATAGCATCGACAGAAGTGTCAGGGACCTCTTTCCCTTGCCCCTTCAGTGATATTGTCAGTGCTCAACTTTGGAGAAAAATCAATGAACACAGAAGATTTCAAGTTTGTTATGAGTGTATGATATTAAAATACCTCCATCACCCCTAAGAAATATTTAGCAAATTTCATATCACTCACTAATGCTGGAGCATTGATGAGAGTGGACTTTTAGTTAGGGCAGACCAAAAAGGAGGACAAATAGGCCACTGACAGAAATAGAATATACTTCTTATTAAAAAAAAAAATCAGATACACAGAAAATGCACCTAAAACCAATAATTCAGATGAAAATTATTTTCTAATGTGTCTTCTAATTTTATAGAGATTTACTACAGGACACCGTTAATTAAACAGGTGCTGACAGAATCCAATTATTCCTGGGAACACACAAGGAGGATAATATTTGTTTTTATTTTCAGACAGGTCAGGATTACCCAAAAGGCCATCTATGTATTTGCTTAGGAGACCAAAATGAGGGGGAGAAAAACCTTAAAGAATGACATTTCCCAAAACAAGTATAGAAATTTTTGAAATTTTCTAGACTTTCTTACCCTTATTTGAATGAATAATGTTATTTTTATTTTCAATTAGATGTGGTGGAGGGGATGTCAAAATCTTGAGGTCTTAATCTAATTTCTGTTCTCAAGAAATTAAATAACTTGATGAGGAGGTAAAAACACACAGATAATAAAAGAGAATACACAACATTCTCTTATCATGTGGCAAACTGTGTGTTTATGAGAATTAGATAATAATTTTATAGAAGAGACAAGAGTTCAGTGAGGCCATAGTACTGGGAAGGACCTTGATATTCAGAAGGAGGTGTGGAGTTTCAAAGCTGTGGAAAGTTTAAACAAACAACCATTCCCATGATTTCTGAAGTCTTTACTTAAAGATAATGTTTTAGGAATATGTTGTCAAACCTCACTGGTTGAGTCTTCAGGGCTTAGGGTCATTAGAAACAAAGGAATGGAGCACCAGGAGAATGTTTTTGGGTTTTTACCCTAGATACTCTTTGCAATCTAGATGGTGGGGAGGTGTAAGGTCCCATTATAAGCTTCGAGGTCATGGGAAAACCAGTCCTTGTGGAATTCATGGACTAGAAAGGCCAACTGTTTGAATTTGCTTTAAGGACTCTTGACCTTCTAGTCCAGTGTTTAGGGAATTTGTTTTGTTTTGTTTTGTTTAAAAAAAAAAAAAAGGAGAAGAAAAATTGGCGTTGATGAGAGAGGAAATTTTTGTGCCCAGATGATTTAAGGAAATAAAGTCTAAAATAGGCAGGTTTTAGCCTCTTCAGCAAACATTAAATTAATTCATTCTATTTGCTTCCAGTCATGAGAAATTCTTGAATTCTTCACCCTCTCTTTACCCTCACTCTCATCAAGAAAGGAAGTTACCATGTACATATTAGGAATCTAAGTGAAGAAAACTAATGATGACATATTTAGATGCTACACAGAACATATATGTGATTTCATATCGATGAAAGCAGGCTTAAGTTTAATAGTTGGATAAAAAATTAAGAAGGTAAGCATTCTGCTGTTGTTTCCTGTGTTAGGTAGAAGGATTTTTCTTTTCTTAATACATTTCTACCAAATTTTACTCTTTTAAGTGCAAGACCCAAGGAAGTAGTACACTCCTCTTATTTTAAAATTTTAAAGGACATTTAATAATAATGGTATTTTGATTACTTCTAAGAAAATATTCAACAGAGAATCTATTGCTAAAGGTCTGCAAAGACTAAAACACAAATTAAATGTGAAATCAAAAGGGAGGTAAGAATGAAGAATGAGAAGGTGACATTATAAATGTTAACTGCACCTTTAACTGCCCACAGAGCTTTCTAGATCACAGACTTAAAATGAAATGCAAAGTTCAGGAAGAAAGATCTGCTAATAACAGTGAAAAATTAACTCCCTTCAATGAATTTTTATTTATTTTATTTTCTGATAAAAACCAAATTACCACATATTATTAGACTGACTATATCTCTGTCTTACATCACTTGGCCTCAGATATTGAGAAATCCTGCATATTAATAAACCTTTCCTTCACAATACATTAAAATACCATTGCCTACTTCCTCTTCAACAGTTCAGTGAAATAGGGAAGGTTCTAATATTTTCATATTTTGCAGTTGAAGACATTGAGGGAGAGAGAGGGCGAGTACCATCTAAGAGACTGACCATGAGTCAGGACAACTTGGAGTATAAGGGACAGTCCTTGTCTATTATTTTAATATTGTACTCTAATGCTTCAAGGGGACAAATATATATGCAGTGATTCAATTTTCTTTAGTTAATGATAACTAACCAACTAATAAAAGATGATCTCCTAGCAATAATTTTACTTCTTTTGTGGGGGATCATAGTGGGTCAGACAGAAGCTAGCCATGTAAAGAAATGTCATACCGGGTGACACAGGAAGATGCAGAAGATATACTGCTAATCTCTGCTTGGTGGGAAGTAGAAGGCCTTAGCCAAGGGTGTAAACAAAATGCAGCTGAAACAGCATAAGGGTGCACCAGAAGAATGGGTATTTGGGCTCAGAGGATGATGCTTATCTATATTTGATCAAAAACTCAGGAATATAGATTTTTATTTATTAAAATAAAATTTAGCATCATTAATTTTTTTAAGATTTTTTAATTTTTCATTTGAGAGAGAGAGAGTGAAAGCATGAACAGGGGAGAGGGCAGAAGGAGAGGGAGAAGCAGACTCCCCGCAGAGCAGGGAGCCAGAAGCTGGTGATCCCAGGACCTGGGAACCATGACCTGAGCTGAAGGCAGTTGCTTGACCATCTGACACAGGTGTCCCTAGCACCATCAATTTTTGCAAAGGTGAAACTCAACCTCTAGGTGAATAGTCAGTCCTGATGGTTGACAAACTTCAAGATGGATAAGAACAAACTAAGGAACTCATTCACTACTGAAGCCCAATCCCTGATGTGCACAAGACTGAGTTTAATTGGAACTTGTAATATGCACTTCAGGGAATTCCAGGGCAAGTAATTCAAGAGACTACACTTTGATAATACTCCCAACTCTCCTACTGCTTTCTGGAGCTAATGGCTCATGTCCTATACAATTCCAGCTTCAAGAGAAACACTTAGAATTTCTAGCCTACCATTATATCTAAGCATCTCATTTGAGAAATCATTTATATTTGAGATGCCTATAGGCATATCGGTCACTTTGTTGGCACATAATTTTTAGGCAAGATGTAAAAAGCCATGTGTAATTCACATATTTATAAATCAATTGATGCGAAACATCATATGAGACTTGATGTGTTAAAGAATTCTATAAATATTTATCAGATAAAATCATTCCTTAATTTATATTTTTTCACAAATTTGAATTTAAATTTCATTTGTTTTAAAGTAACAGGTGCCTGTAGGTTAATACTTTCTTTTTGTAGCATCGTACAATTGTCACTATGTTAAAGTAAACGAAGAGTGCGATGTGGAGGTTAGCTTATTTTAACATAATCTTAGATTACTCAAGGTGGGTCATCTTTTTAGCTCATTTTATGCACTGAATACGTTACTGCCTTCTATGTCTTTGGCTAGAAAGAGTTAATTGCTTTTCCACCGACAAATTGGCAAAGCCCTTTTCAAGAAAGAAAAAATTATGTTCAGTCTGTGAAGTGTGTTTTCCCTTCATTTAATCAAAAACAGAGGTAAATGCCTTTCTCCAGATCTCCCAGAGAACAATGACTCTCCATTCATATTTGTAGTCATGGGACCTGACCCGTTTTCATACAGAGTATCCCTGGAAGGGATGTTGAACAGTAAAGTCCTTCTATCTTACTTGCCAGTTCATTTGGCCACTTCCCCTGAGAAAAAATACCTCAGAGCAGAGCCATTCATTTTCAAAGGCAACATTACACAATAAGTGATGTTTTATATTATCCATCCTGTTACTATTCTAGTCCATTTATTCTCATTCAGAATTTATGAGCCCTTTTAAAATCAAGATGACTTTTCCCTAGATTTCTAAATGACCCACAACCTCCTTTACCAGCTCCATGAGCAGAAAGTGGAAGGGGCACAAAGCAGACCTGTGGAGACATAGAATCTAATCCTGTTACCACTCCTAACAAGGCAGGCCCTCTCCTTTCTGGAAGGAATCAGAAGTCATCATTTTCTTCCTCTCTGAGTTATTGTTCAATGTCTCTCCTTTTCTTTTTGTATAATTCTGATGCTAAAGTAGTTGGTGACCTAGCCTTGTTTCTAGTAAGACACCCATCCGTGGAAATCAGTGGAAATGTTGTGGCTTTCCAAGGTACACGCTGGTTACCTGGTACCACGTCCTCTGATGTAAGCCAGCCACGCACAGAATGAGAAGTCGTCTCCTGTAAGTGCATGGGCACATTCAGGTGTGTGTGGGCAGCTGATACTTTGTGAGGAAAGTTAGATTACAACACAGAAGGATTAGCCAAACTATAATCTGCTTGCTGATCTGTAATTAATGTCCTGACTTTCTCTTCATATGCTGAAATAAGACTTGATAAAAGTCTCCAGTCTTCTTTTATTTAAAGTGAAGTGTTAATTATGTCAGGAACAAACTTACATTTGATGACACTAAGACAATCATTCTTTAGTTTTCAGCAGGGAACAAAAATCTCCTCTAATTTGAAGTTTCCTAGTGAAGAATGTATAATGACTTGGCTTGAACTGAGTTGAGGTTATGCCAGGCAAAGCATTTTATTTTATTTTTTTAAGATTTTATTTATCTAGTTGACAGAGAGAAAGAGATCACAAGTAGGCAGAGAGGTAGGCAGAGAGAGAGGAAGAGAAGCAAACTCTGCTGAGCAGAGAGCCTTACTCAGGGCTCAATCCCAGAACCCTGGGATCATGATCTGAGCAAAGGCAGAGGCTTTCACCCACTGAGCCACCCAGGCACCTCCAAGGCAAAGCATTGTAAACTGGAAAGAATGCATGGGCCCTAATTCATAAATTATTTTTATAGAAATAGATATTAACCTTAGTTTTTATTTATCTTGTGACTCAAGAATGGCAGGGCCTACTAGAAGATAACTTGTTGAAAGTTGTTATATGCAAAAAAAGTAATAAAAACTATATTTTATAATAATAGCAATACCAATAGCTATGATTAAGCTTTTACTATCTACAACGCACTATTTAAAGTATTTCATGGATACATATAATTAAATCCTCTCATTGACGTGAGGACGTAATATATTATCATCCTCATTTATATCGAAGAAACAGAGATGCTAAGGACTTTTCCGAGGACACACAACTAGTAACTATTCAAGATAGATTGGAAAATATGCAGTCTGACCCTACAGCCTGGACCACTATACTACACTGCCTTAAATGAACGAGTTGGTAATTTAAATAGAATGGGCTTTATCAGTCTAAAGTAATAAGGTTTCATCATTTTCTCTCATATCTCAGAGTATTTCAGTACAGTGTGAGAAGATGTCAAGTTTTACCACCGGTAAAACAAGTAATTACAGTAAGAAGAAATGTACAGGGCAAAGTTTCTCCATTTTTTTCATACATATTTTTAAGCTTTTGGTATCTATGATCGATTTTCTACATGTCAGTGCTGGCAGATCACAAAAAAATGTACCAAGTGCTATACTGAGCACTGAAGACAGAGTAACAAAATTCTTGCTGTATATGGAGAGATCAATGACAAACAAATAAATAATGTATCTTTTGTCTAGTGGAGAGAAGCACTATGGATAGGAGAAAGCAGAATCAGGTGCTAGGTATTTGAGGTAGTGTTACTGTTTTATGTGGTATGCTCAAGAGTGGCCTCTCTAGTTATTTCTGAGCAGAGACCTAAAGGAAGTAAGGGAATGTACCATGTGGTTATCAGGAAAGAGGGTTCTAGACGGGAGGAAGAGCAAGTGCAAAGATCCAGGGGTAGCAAAAGTCTTGAGGGAATGGGAAACAATAAGGATCCTAATGTGGTAGAGAAAGGCAGAAGAGGATATCAAAGAAATAGTGGGTCTGTAGGTTACATAGGGGCTCCTGAGCAATTGTTCAAAATTGGCTCTTTTGTTGAGTGAGATGGAAAGCCATTCAAGTATACTAAAGAACTGTGACATGATCTACTTTACAGTTTTAAAGGCATTGCCTTCACTGTCATGTAAAGAATAGACAGAAGTGGGGCTAAGATGAAAACAGAGGAAATAGGAGGAGAAATTAGGAGACTATTAAAATAAGCCACCTGAGAGTAGACGGGGGCTTACACCAGGGTGAAAGCTTTGGAGATGCTAAGAAGGGATTGTATTGGGGATATATTCTGACAAGAGAAACAATAGGATAGTTGGTTGATTGGATGAGGTGTGTGAGAAACAGAAAAATCAGGAGGACTCAAATTTTTTTGGTCAGAGCAACGGCAGTAATGAGGTTGACATTTATTTACTAAAATGTAAGGGGATAGAATGGTGGGTTGTATTTTGGTGGGGATGTTGCCAAAAAACAAAACAAAACAAAACAAAAACCAAAAAACAAAAAAACGCTTTGCAGGAAAACATAATACTTGAACAGAGTCTTGAGTAGATATTATCAAGTGAGGGAAAGTCCTCCAGGGAGCAGGAACAAGAATGACTCTTGTTTTCATCAGAATGGATACCATGAGCCCAAGCAAAGGTAGATAAGAAGGTAGGAATGTTATGAGAACCACAAGTGGTTTGTTCAGACTGAAAGAGAGAGCAGAAGATTGGGGAGGCCAGCAGGGCCCAAATAATGAAGAGCCTTCCATGTGTACACTTTATTCCACAGGTACCCTACCAAACGTGCAGAATCAAGAACCATGGTCTAAAAGCATATCTTTAAAGTTCTTCTTATATGAAATCAGCCTTCTTCCATAATCCCATATAGGACTAGTTTTCTAATCCTATATAGCTTCCCCAATCCCATATAGATCTCTTTCTCTGTGCTATGAAATGTCTCTGTCCCTATCACTTTATAAAACCTTAAAAAAAATTCTGGTATTGGGCATCCCCATGTCCACCATCTAATGTCTATTACCTTATAGTTTCCTGGGTGTCCTGAGACACTAATATAAAGGGCCTGGCTGGTATAAAGTGGGTAAAACTGAGCACATCTACCCTTGAGAAAGAGCACGGTAGGAAGACATGGGCAGAAATGGCTTCTCCTCACCTGAGCTTCTTTAAAGAAAAAAAAAAAAAATGACAACAATGAAATTTGGTTAGTCTTGATGGCAAACAAGTATGCAGGTTAAAAAACCCCATGATGGACAAAACTGAAGACACAGTCTGGCATACTTAAAGATGAAGAGAAAAATATTCAGCTCTTTTTCTTTCATCAGATTTTCTTCCAGAGAACTTGGAAAACACATGGTTACCGATGTGTCTTTGGATCAACGGTGCCAATTTTTTGGTAGATGACTTTCAAGTTCTCTCTGCTTGCTTCTAGATATTTGTTTCACCATGATCAAATTCCTTGGACTGTTGAGTAAGTTTGTTGAGTAAGGGGCATGTGGTATTTGAACCTGGACCTGGTCAGGATTTGGGGTTTCTAGGCAATTCAGTTGATGTCCTTGCCTCAATACCCACTAAACAATAGAATAAAAATAATTGCTTTACCTACTTTATAGAAAGAATGGGGTCTGTGAGAGCATTATAAAATGCTTCACAAATGGTAAAGTACTTTACACATGTAAATTATAGATTTCATAATGTAATTATAATTTGTGAGTTATTTTTTCCTGAGCAGTTTATAAGCTCATAATGGTCAGGACCCAATCTTTTTGCTCCAGTGGTTTCCATGCCAGTTGCACATTAGTCCAACTGGGGAAGATACACATTCCCATTACTGGACCCATCCCAGGTACCCTGACTCAGAACCAGGGGATGGACTCAAGCATAAGAACTCCCATGTGACTTGGGCAAGGCACCAGACTTGGAAACTCTTCTTACATGGCACTGGATATTCTCCATCCCCAGTAATGCCCAGTATCAGGACATAGTAGGAACTTATATTTGATAATGGAGAAAGATTAAAATAAAATGTCTCTGCAAGAAGTAAGGTTTTGAAAAAGTCACACTATTTTATGAATGACCAAGTGATATTTTGATTAAAACAGGTGTTAATAGAAAAAAGATTCCAAAAAAACCAATCTTGAAGCTAAAATTGATCATCCGGTCCCAATCTTGAAGCTAAAATTGATCATCCGGTCTTGAATCCTGACTTCACATAAGAAGTGCAAAAGAAATAATGAATGTCAAAATGTAATGTAGGATCAAGCCTGCTGCCATGGTGTTCTCCCTATTCCTCTTTTTCTCTCTGGGTGTACATCGCACGCATGCGCATATGCACACGCGCACACACACACATACACACGCACACACACACACCTGGATTAGTGTCACTTTTCTAGATTGCTAAGTAGCTCATCAGATACAAATGATTAAACATTTGAGTACTTATGCTCAAAGCCTCATTTTATGTAGATAAACAAGACTCTGAAATCTTGCTTACAGGACATAAATAGGACAAGTACACCTGTCCTTGTGATACAAATTAAATGAAGGTAACACCACCAGTTAAGATAGCCCCATGACCTCTCTCTGTGCACTTCACTTGTGACCATCTTCCCATGTGGTTGGAATCAGAAACCAGGGGGGATGAAGCTAATTAGCTAATTTAAGCATCAGAGTTAGAATGAATTAAAAGTAGAGAATGGTTATCAAACCAAAATATGAGTATATGAAAAGCAATTGTGCAGGGTCAGTCTTTGAATGGCAAGTGTCCTTCAAGGGGTTCCTTTGCATGAAGAGGTCCTTCAATACTTCACCAAATTAATCAAGAAGACTTATAGGTATGAGTCTGTGCTTTAAGCACATGCTATGGGCTGAGAAAAGAAAGAAGTCCAAAAAACAGACCAAGGAAGGCATTCATGGAGGAATTCATATTTGGAATGGACTTCAAAAAATGGGGAAAATATTTAATAAGCAAAGATGGGAAGACAGGGGTGGGGACAGTGGCAGCTGGAGCTTTATGTGGGAGAAAACCTACCCTGATGGAGTGTAGCAGTTTGGTAGTTATCCAAGACCCTCAAGTGTGACCCACCCAACTGACAGTTGCCCTTCTCAAGAACTAAAATGGTGCTTTCTCAGCTCTGACTGCAGCTGCACTCTGAGCACCAGGCACAAGCCTGCTGAAGGGGCAGCCCAAGCAGGCAGTAGCTCCACCTCGGGAGGAGGTGAGAGAGAAAACAAGACAGTTACTCTTTTTGTCTGGTTTGTTCTGAAGAATAATTACCAGATCCCGAACTTCAGACAATACATGGCTAATGTGAAGGCATATTCTTTCAAGAACACTTTGGCATGCAGCCAGTACCCATCCCTACCTACTCTGGGAAGAGGGATGAGAAAAAAGGAAAGGACATGAAGAGAAGAATAGTTTCAAAACATTTAAACAGATGGCTTTTTCGAGCCAAACTGGTGGAGATAGGAGAGGCTGCTCCTAGGATGTGTAGGAAATATTGGTGTAGTAATAGAAATAGCGACCGATTCCTTGAGTTCTGACTATGTTCCTTGGATTCATTATCTCCTTAAATCCTTACCACGACCTATATTCTCATCTCCATCTTGTAGACGAGGACACAGACTTGCACAGATTCATAAAACTTTTAAGTGGCTGAACCTAAAAAAGGATGGAACCCAGGTTACTTACTCTAGGCACCCAGACTCCTACCCTACATTGATTTTGTTTTTTTATTTTTTGTGGGTTTTTAAAAACTTTTTTAAAAAGGTTTTATTTATTCATTTGAGAGAGAGAGAGAGAGACAGAGTCAGAAAGACAGAGAGCACAAGTGGGGGAGAAGCAGACGCAGGCTCCCTGCTGAGCGGGAGCCCAACATGGAGCTCCATCACATGACCCTGAGATCATGACCTGAGTTGAAGGCAAATGCTTAACCACCTGAGTCATGCAGGCATCCCTCCTAAGAGCACAATGGAATGGGATAAACCATCTAAGTTTAGCAATGGGAAGCTACTTGATTACAATTATTTCAATTTGCCTACCATAGACAGGTTTTCTCATTCTTCCTCATCATTAGTGATTCCAAAGTGACAGATACTTTATTAGCACCTCTGATTCAAGAAGAAAAATGCTAATGCTAATCTAGTATCTCTTTCCTCTTAACCATGACTTAAAAACATACAGAAGGACTCTATCCCAGGTCCTATCTCCATCTTGTTACTATAAAGTCCCCTATTGTTTATTTATTTATTTAAGTCCAGTGTAATCAATGTACAGTATTGTATGAGTTTCCAGTATACTGTCACTTCTCATTTTTTTTTAACCTCTTGCTGCGATATATAAATAATACTGGTCCACTTTGGCTCTCTGCATCTTCACTTCCAGCTCCAGTGCCTTCCCACTCCTAGGAAGACAAGTCCTAGAAACAAAATAAGTTGCACATCATTCCCGGTGTGATTCTAAAACTGTCACCGGCAGGGGAGGCCTGGATCTGTTGGGAGCATGAGTAATGGATAACAAAGGCAAGCTGTGTCTCTAGTTGTCTTTCCAAGATGCCCAGATGACGGGTGGTTTCTATTTAAGCTTTAAATATACAACTGTATTTTATTCACTTTGAAGTTTATCCGAATCTAACTATGGGTAGAAAATAAAGCCCTTGATGTGATTCTACCATGGAGTACATATGCACCAGCCATGAATAATTCCATTTATACAGTGTTAGAAATTAAGAGACACTGGCCCACTCTTCTATTTTTAATGGTTGAAAACTGAGGCCCAAAGAGATGGTGTGTTGTGTGTAGTGACCTACACTGAGACATGTGCAGGATATCAACACACATGGTTTTGAGAGAGTAGATGTTTACTAACTTTGTGCTATAGCTCTGAGGCTTTTGACTATAATTTTTAACTGAGTCTTTTCTAAAACAACAGCAGAGAGAGGAAAAATTGGGAGTGTGTCTACAAAGAAATGTAAGACCAACTTGAACATGAGAATGAGAAAGTTGGCCAAATAGAATAAGATTTTTTTTATTGCTTTTAAAATAGATTTTGTGGGGCACCTGGGTGGCTCAGTGGGTTAAGGCCTCTGCCTTCGGCTCAGGTCATGATCCCAGGGTCCTGGGATTGAGCCCGGCATTGGGCTGTCTGCTCAGCAGGGAGCCTGCTTCCTTCTTTCTCTCTGCCTGTCTCTCTGCCTACTTGTGATCTCTGTCTGTCAAATAAATAAATTAAATCTTTTAAAAAAATAAAATAAAATAGACTTTGTGTTCTTCATTTTATTTATTTATTTTTTTAAGTAGGCTTCATGCCCAATGTGGGGCTTGAACACATGACCCTGAGATCAAGAGCCATATTCTCTACTGACTGAGCCAGCCAGGCACCCAAAATAGGCTGCTTTAAATGCACATTTTTAACTCAAAGGGGCTCAGAACATGCCATGCCAAAATATTTTGCTTTGGCATATCAATTATTTTGAGTTGAAGGCACTTGAGAAACAACAGATGTAGGAGGTCGTCTCTGAACTCTCCATTTCTACCTAAAAGCAAGTTATAAAGTTTTCCATGAGAACAGTGCCCTCCCTGAACTAGGAAGAGAAGAATGTTCTTATCACCACAGAATGAGAGTCAATGCGAAAATGGACCTGTGCAAACAAACCTACTCAGATAACCCTGATAGTTTCCCCCATAAGCTTCTCCGTCATTGTTCCACAATTTACAGCCCCAGCTCAAGCTGTTTTGTCTTGTCTCATGCCCACAACTTATTCAACTTCTTGTGTAAAAAGATGTATAAGCTTTTGAGCCTAACAGCTTCTTCAGGGTTTCATTTTCATTCTGAAGACAAATGTGTGCATATAAACATATTAAGTAAATTTTCTTGCTGTTTTCTTATTAATCTGTCTGATGTCAGCTTAGTTCTCACGCCTGCCACAGAACCAAGGGGCTAGAAAGAAGTTTTCCTCCTCTCCAGACTATAGTTAGTTCTGTAGACTATTGTATAACAATCAATCTTAGGGCAAATTCACACATGATCAAGTAGAAGCCCTAAATTCCTGGAAGGTCTTTCACTCTTATCCCCATGAACTCCATATAGACACCAGCCTTCCAAGCAGAAGGTCAAAAATCACACATCATGTGATCAAACTACAATGTATCTTCCAAGTACTCTGTAAGTGACAATTCTATCAGTGTTTCTGTCCAAAGACATCTTCGTGGAAAGTTCTATGGCTCTTAGAGCATATGTTTGCCCATATTTTGACAAAGTATAAGGTTCAATCTATTTTAGAATGGAAGGACATTTAAAACTAATCAACTTGTTCCATGACTTCATGAAAGAAAATAATATTTTTATACCCCAAAGATCAGAAGGACATAATATTCAGCTAAAGTTACTGAACAAGGGCACTTGGCAACATTAAATAAAACACACACACAACCTGTCTTAATTTAGAACACTTCATTATGGACCAGGAGCCATTGACAGACTGACGTCTTAAAACCAGAGCTATCTGCACTGGGAGCCACTGAATGTTCTAACAAAGGAAGTAACAAGAAGAGATTTGTTAAAGAAAGACATGTCTGATGACAAAGACTATGGATTGAGGAGCAAATGGGCAGACTGATAACTTCCCATGTGCTGGGTATAAAGAAAACCATACTCTCCTTCCCTTTAAAGGATTAAAAATGGTTTAATTATTTTCATGGATGTATACTACATGTGTCTAGTTAAGGATTGAGAATGTATATGATATTAAATTATATTCGGTGATGAGTAAAATGTGGCAAGTAAGTGGAGATGAGGAAGGGGAGGAAGGGGAAGGGAGAGAGGATGGATAGGACTGGAAAGTGTGGGGAGACCACAGCAGAAACTGGACAGCCATTTGCCAAACCAGTTTCCTCTTCTTCCTGGACTCATAACTATGGTACATTTTCAAGAGTCCCTTGCAATTAAGTGTGCCATTTGACACAATGGAGCTTGAGTGGAAGTGACACTGGGCACTCATAAGCTGAGAGAGCAGAAAAATGGATGTGCCTCTTTCCACTCAGTTTCCCCATTGCCAACTGAATACAGAGAACTCTGAGGCCTAGCAATGGACAAAGACAGAAGGTGGAAAGAACGCGGGTCTCTGAGAGAATGCATGGGAGGCTTCTTGCCTGCCAGGAATACCTGCCCTGGACTGTTACATAAATGAGAAGACAAACAAATTTGCTGGTGTGAAACCACTACAGTGTTTGATTTTGTTGCATCAGCCAGCATTACCCTAAAAACATGGCATCCAGTTCTCATGCCTGGACGTTAGAGAAAAATAATAGCTTTATTGAGATACAATTTATATATCCTATATCTACAATTCACTGAATTGAAGCAATCACTGGCATCTAATTCTGGAACATTTTGGTCACTCCGCAAAGAAACTCATTAGCAGTTGCTCCCCCTTCTCCCCTACCTCCCCCAGCCATAGACAACCACTAATCCCTTTTTTGGTCTTAGTAGATTGCTTATTCAAGATCTTTCCTATAAAAATAATAATACACTATATGGTCTTTTGTGACTAGGTCTTTTCACTTGGCACATTTTTAAGGTGATTCATGTAGTATGTATTTCATTCCTTTTTATTGCTGAATAGTATTCCATTGTATGGATATGCCATATCATACTTGTCAATGACTCATGTCCAATCTTTTATTATCTCTGATTTCTTTTATTATCTCTGAGATTTATTATCTCAGACTCTTTAAAATATTCTATTACCATAATAAAGAGGAGATTCATTTATCCACAGAATACACAAACACATTCAAATTCTTGTAGGTCAGTTAACAACTATCGACATTTTACAAAAAAAATTGTTACTTGATTTAAAATCACTCAGACAATTTGAAACTCCCTTCAGAGTAGTAAGTCCCCAAGAATGAAAAAAAAAAAAAAAAAGAGGAAAGCATGGTTTCATACCTTTTCACTCAAGAATTTTAAGGAAAAAAATAAGCATTTTAACCAAACAGTCTGGCAGCAGGCTCCATAAGGAAGTATCTTGAGGAGGAACCCAAGGAACTAAATCTAATGTCAACACAAAGCAATTAAGTAGAAATTAGGTATTGCTGGGTCAGGGAAAAAACTTCATTAAAGGAATCAAGTCTCAGTGTTTTTCTAAAGATAAATCCTAGCTAGTCTAAAAATCATTAAATCTTAATGACAGAGTCAATTTGTTGGTGGTGTTTACAAATGAAATATTAACATATTTCTGTAGCCTGGAAATTTAGAACCATGATTGCTTTTCCATAGTAGAGAAGTTAAATTTCTGAGAAGATTAACAAGGCAAGAGTAAAACACTGCAAGAAAGGAAAAGTGCTCTTTCTGTATTTGCTTTCTTTTGGTCATTAGGAGGACAATCATAAAGAAAGAACTGACTTCATCCATTGGATTAGTTTGATAGACACTCAAGCACCCCAGGTTTCCAGGACACAGTGGTGGAGCCAAGAATATAATGAAATAGAGACATTGGTTTGGTAGTTATAACAGAATATGCTAAGACCTGTAACAAAGTCATGGGTAAAAGGGAAATTTGGAGAGAATAGCTAATTCTAATTGAGCTCCTTGTCTTGATGGAAAAAACATTGTGTCGAGTCTTTAAAGATGTGCACATTTGCTATGTGAGAAGGAAAGCAAGGAAATTCTGGACAGTGGTAACAGGATGCCAGAGATCTGGAGTCATGAGAGGGCATGGCAGGTTTAGGAAAAAGGGAGTCATGCAGGAAAGAATTACAGAGAATAGAAAAGTGGGTTGAAAACAATTTAAGATCAGTCTATAAAGGGACATTATGGCAAGCTTATGTGTTTAGATTTTATTCTTTAACCAGCAGAGAATTAGCAGATTTTTTTTAAGGAGGAAGAGGTACATGGCTGAACTAATTAAAAAATTTTACTCTCAGGGCACCTGGGTGGCTCAGTTCGTTAGGCAACTGCCTTCAGCTCAGGTCATGATCCTGGAGTCCTAGGATCGAGTCCTGCATCAGGCTCTCTGCTCAGCAGGGAATATGCTTCTCCCTCTGACCCTCCCCTTCTCGTGCTCTCTCTCTCTCTCAAATAAATAAACAAAATCTTTTTAAAATTTTTAAAAAAAGCAAATACAAAAGAATAGTATAAAAATTACCATATATATATAAGCCACTCAACAATTATCAAGATTTTACCACTTTTCCTCATTATATTTAATTGAGGGACTTTAAAGCAAACTTCTCACCTGATCTCTTTCCACCCTGAAACTCTACATGTGAATATGTTTTTCTCTAACCATGACACATTTTTTTACATCTAACTA
>NC_081570.1:54456655-54467780 GCF_022355385.1 Mustela nigripes | reverse complement strand
GTTTTTTGCTTGGTTTTGGGATCAAGGTAATGATGGCCTCATAGAATGAGTTTGGAAGCTTTCCTCCTGTTTCTATTTTTTTGAAACAGCTTCAGAAGAATAATATTATTTCTTCTTTTTTTCATCTCTCTCTCTTTTATTCCCATACTATTGACTTACTAAAGAAATTTGGGGGGCACCTGGGTTGCTCAGTTGGTTATGCCACTGCCTTCAGCTCAGGTCATGATCCTGGAGTCCTGGGATCGAATCCCACATCAGGCTTCCAGCTCTGCAAGGAGTCTGCTTCTCCCTCTGACCTTCTCCCCTTTCATGCTTTCTCTCACTTTCTCTCTCTCTCTCAAATAAATAAATAAAATTAAAAAAAAAAGAAATTTAGTATAATTTCCTGGCACCTGTCCCACATATTGCATTTATTGTTTGCTTCTTTGTTGATAATTTAACTTTTCTTACATTTTTCCTGTTTTCTACCATGGGTAGTTTACTCTTAAGTGCCTAAGGATTCAGCTTCTATTTTTAAGACAAGAATACTTCATAAGTTGTATTCTATACTTTAGATTGCATCCCTTTGAGAAGCACTTAATATCTGGTTGCTGCACTCACAGGAATGCTCAGATTGATGACCAGATTTGTTTCCAAGATGACTTTACCAGTACTGTGTGAAGGATGGGCTAAGGTGAAAGCACTTTGGTAGCAGGCAAATCAGGCATCATAGCACTACAGGAGCAAAGAAGTGAAAGTGATCTAAGTCAGGAACAATAGATAAACAAAGGAAATGTCATATTCAAGAAATAATTCTGGAGTAGAATTATTGGAAGATTGGAAATACACTCCAAGTTTAAATGGGAGATAAGAGTTGGAGCATGTGAACAGTGGTGAGGACAAAATAATATAAACTCTGTGACAGCAAACATATGTATGTTGCCTGATACTGAACCCTTAATGCTTATCAATCATGGTGCTTGGCCTGCAGTAGGTATTCGATAAATACTTGTTAACGCATGTATGAATGGATGGGTGAATAGAAGGGTGGAGAGGTGGTGCATAAGCTTCAAAAACAGAAGACTAATTACACCACTACTAATAGCAGGGGAGAAAATTTGAAACATCCATCAAATTTGACTTTCCTTCAGGATATTTCTCTATTTATCATTTGTACCACAGGAAAATGTTTGACACTGTATATTTCAAATTATATAGCCCAGGGACATAAAGAAATACCTAAATAAATATAAATGTATTCCTTGGAATATATATCTGGATTAGCCCAGGGACATAAAGAAATACCAAAATAAATATAAATGTATTCCTTGGAATATATATCTGGATTATGGGAATGTAGGGATGAACTTTTAATTTTTTTTTTAGCCTCAAATAATACAGAATTTTTAGAAAATTCCCAGGATGGTAATAATGTGAGAATTCAGACAGTCACCTGGGTAGCATTTCACATGGTAAAATCAGGAACATTAAAACTAATTACAAATTTTCAAAACCAGAATATTTAAAAAAAAAAATCCATAAAATTAATAAAACTTTAGCCAGGTTAACTAAGAGAAAAAGAGGTGATGATACAAAATAACAAATATAAAAAATGAAAGCAGGGACATTGCCACAGATCCCATTACATTCAAAGAATAGTAAAGGAATATTGGACCAAGTAATTGGATAATCTATATGAAATTTACCAATTCTTTAAAAGGCATAATCTATCCAAATTTGCACAAAAATAAATACAAAATCTGAAAATCCCTGTCTCTATTAAAGAAGTTGGAAAAATGCCTTTCAAAACAGCATTGGGTTCAGATGTGTTCACTGGTGAATTCTCCTAAACCTTTACAGAAGAAGTTATATCAATTCTGTACAATTTCTTCCAGAAGAAAGAAGTTGGGGGAATATTTCCTAACTCAGTCTACAAGGCCAGCATTACACTGTTACCAAAACCAAAGACATTACATGAAAAGAAAACTAAAGACCAATCTCTCTCATGAATACAGATGCAACAATCCTTCATAATATATTAACAAGTTGAATCCCACAACATATATATAGAACTAAATACCACAATGAAGTCTGATTTACCCCAGGCATGCAAAGTTGGTTCAGCATTAAAAAAAAACAATGTAATCACATCAACAGGTAAAAAAGAAATATCACATGATCATGGAAGTAGATGAAGAAAAGTATTTGACAAAAGCCCATAGCCATTGATGATAAAACTCTCAGCAAACTAAGAGCAGAGGGAAACTTCAACTTGATGAAGAACACCTACACAAAATCCCTAGCGCTAACATCAGACTTATTGATGAGATACTCAAAGCTTTCCCACTAAGATCAGGAACAAGACAAGTATGTCCTCTGTCATTACTGTTTTTGCATTCTGATTCAACCAGTTTGGATAATTGTCCTATTCCTGATCTAATCACTGGGGTTATTTTATTTTCTGATTGGCTAGGTCTGTACCATATGCACTCTCCATGTAGAGGAATGGCTAGATCCCAAAGGAAATTTTGGATACTGCTACTCTAAATGGGGAAAACACATTGTAGGATGGTAAAAACACTAAAACATGCTCTGGTTTGTACTATGCTTTCGCAGTTATCCTGTTGTCATTACTATCTCCACTTCATAATAAAAAACTGAAACCCACTGAGGGGTGTGGTTAGGCCAAAACTCTGTTCTCCTCTTCCTCATCCTGGTGTTCTTCCACTGGACTAGATCATTCTGCACACTGGGAAATGCATTCTTCCAAAAATGAAGAATGAAAGAATTCTTCCCCTAGAAAAAGTGTACCTTTATTTTTATTATTAATTTAATTTATTTTTTTTTTGCTGGCTAAAAGAAATGATTTTGCAGTAAAATATAAAAGTTCCTCTTTCCAAATTATCAGTTGTCATCCCAAATGTTTCTGAAATAAAAATGATGAATGGAGTAAGAATCATCTCCTAGGAAAGCTGATGGCCCTAAAGGACAGCACTTGCTTATTATTCATACTGATGTTAAAAAGATTCCATGATTCAAAGAGCAAAGTAGCTAGCAGAGTGTGCTGAGGTGTGTCGCTTACCATCAGAGAAATCACCCGTGTGCCCTTCCAATAATAAGATTTACATAGTTACTGGTTTAAATTTCAATATATTCTAGCTGAATGGTAAATTTCCCCCTAATAAAAGGAAGACATTAGAATGAATACATCTTTCACTCAGAGTAATGAGTGGTCTGTGTTGAACCTAACCAAAACCATAATAGTTTACTTGAATAAGATTTGCTTTTTAATAAAATGAGCTGGCAAATGGAAAGGAGATGAATACTTAAAATTCAGACTAGACTATTCTTTTTTGGCACCTCTTGCTCTTTGCTTCCTCCTAGAAGCACAAAATGGCAGAATTAATAAAGTTTTTCCTGACAAACTAGATTTTAAATTCCACAGGAGCAAAGACCATTCCTATTATACTCACTGCCTGACAGCCACGCAGAGACTAGCATAGGGGAGGTAAATAAATCAGGAAGCAAATGATTTATGTGACTTTCTTAGAGGGATGAGAGCCTTCCAGCTTTTGGATTTCACTGTGACACACGTTGTTTTCTAGAACTCTAAGCCCAAATTTCAGAAAGTCCTTCCTACTGTAACCCCAATTTTAGAAATCTCTCCCTTTCCAGAACTCTCTTGTTTTTTCGGCTCATACCTCCACACTTGGAGTTTATTTACCACTTGTCATTTTCATGCATATATTTTATTTTCCTCCATTAAATTGCAAGTTTCTTGAAACCTAGGTGTATCCTCTCTACTCCCCCTACAACTTAATTCAACCCTCAAATTCATAAGTTTGAATTTCCACTTGTTTCTGATAACCTAGACAGTTTTTGGAAAGATCTACTCAAAGGAAATATGCTACAATGTTTAAATGTAAATAAAAACCAGGCCACAGAAAACAAGAGTCCTTGTAAATAAAAGGAAAGAATAAAATTTTTTGGAGTTAATGAGATATTTATACTTGGGCCAGAAATTTGGTTCTGAGAAGGGGGACAACTTATTACATGTCGGTAGTTATGCAGTGGCGAAACCTCTCCCCCTCCCCCCACCCAGGGGCGCCTGGGTGGCTTAGTGGGTTAAGCCTCTGCCTTCAGCTCAGGTCATGATCCCAGGGGCCTGGGATTGAGTCCCGCATTGGGAACTCTGCTCAGCAGGGAGCCTGCTTTTCCTCATCTCTCTCTCTCTGTCTGTCTCTCTACCTATTTGTGATCTCTCTCTCTGTCAAATAAATAAATAAAATCTTTGGAAAAAAAAAAAAAAAAAAAAACCTTTCCCCCCTGAAATTAAACCCATAGAGAAATTTATCAGAGGCTGTTGTGGAAGAAAGCAAATGGGCATTGGAGTCAGGTGGTCCTGGTTTCCTGTCACATTTTCTGTCCTTTCCTAATTGTGTAATTTGGGTGCAAGGCATTTAACCTTTCCATATCTCAGTTTCTTCATTTTGGAAAATGAGGACTTTGGTAACTATAAACCCCACAGAATTATTATAAGGACTGTTACTGTTAAGTCTGTTTCTTTGCTTTCTCTTTCCCCTCCTCCTTCCTTCTCTTCTTCCTCTTCTTCTCCTCCTCTTTCTTCTCTCTCTCCTTCCCCTCTTCTTCATCATAATTATGGTAGTAGGAGTAGGAGTAGTCATTACTACTGCATGCTTACTCTACCAGGTCATATGCCAAGGGATTTATGTGTCATGTCTCATTTCCCTCTCATTCTTTCCTTGTGAGGGAGGTGACTGAAGTAGCTAGACGAGGCAACTGGCCTAAGGTCCCACAGCTAGCAGATGGTGTGACTGTCTGTGGGCACTCAGTAAAAGTCAATTCTCTTCTCCTTGCATGGCCTGGTGCACATCGCCCACCACCACATTTTTACAGAAAGAATAACCAGTGGACTGATTTCCTACATGTGTCATTTCCTCAGGACTATGGGGCATCTTTGGATCATATTAGGACCAATGTAAAAAGGAAATGTCAGATGACACAGAAATCTCAAGTCTCCCAAGAATTTCACTATAGAATCTTTGCGTCTCTTTTGCATGGTTACGTGCCTTAGTTTAGATTAGTCAGATCAAACCCCAGCTTCCTCGGACTTCGAGGCACTGAATTTTCCCCTAGTTGCTGGACACAGAGACATACTGCCCATCTCACCCCTTCACTCTCTGAAAGAGATCAAATGCATTTACCACGTAAGTGAGATACAGGGAGTCTAAGAACTGAGATTGAAGAGGCCCAAGTTCAAGTTCAGACATGCCATTCATTAACCACAGGACCCTGGGAGGGTCACTCTGAAACCTGACTGTCACTACTGATAGACTGAATAAAGTGGATAAGCTTAGTAGTTGCCTATTTGCTTTTTAAGGGACCTGTCTCAGGGACTGAGACTCCCGGGGAAGAAGGAGATTGAGTGTTTTTGGTCCCTAACTTAAATCCGGGAGGCTCCAGTTTTATTGATTTTTATTTACTGGGTGTTGGCTTTCCCTTGGCTTAAAAAAGAGCTTTTGACTCACTGAAGTAGATTTTTTCTTCTTTTTTGAAGGAGACGACTGTTAATGGTCCTGGTTCAACAATCTCCAAGTGCTCTTCCATCCCAGGAAGTATTGATGGCCTTACGTGGGAGCTTGATGTTACGATTTGCTACTAGCCAAAGGTTAGTTAAGAGAAGTTACTGGACAGACTTTCTTCCTTCTCTTGGCTAACTTCTGAAAATATACTTCAAATCATAGTCCTTCTCTGAAACTAGCATAGATGGCCACAGAAAGGCATCGGTTGCAAGTGAGACCAGATGAACTGGGAAATGATTTACTGTTTTCAGCAAATTAGCTGGAGGGAAAAAAAGAACCCTTTCTCCCCTCTAACACTGTGGGGAGGAAGTAAACAAAACATTCCATCCGAAGGGATTCAGAATTTCCCAGATGCTAAGCCAGTGGGCCCACTGGAGAGCTCTAAATCACTAGGAATTTCCCAAAGCATCCTCAAAGCACAGAACCATCTCGTGTGAAAGAAACAGGGACAGCATGAACTGCCCTCCGGGCTTGTAGTCAGAGGATCTGGTTGTGGTCTTTTCTATGGCTCTCCTTGTTCGGAATTGAGCAAGTCACTTTCCCGGCTGGTCTTGGTTTCCAAATCTGTTAAAAGATGATTCTGGACTAGATATGTGTTATTGAAGTCCCTTCTTGCTCTAACACACTGTGTTCCTCCAAATAATGTGTCAGCCAAATGAACAGCCCTGCGACCTCTGGCCTGTGTATCACCTCTCAGGATTGAAGAGAAATGCCTCAAACCCCAACCCCATAGAGCGTCATACGCCCACTGAGCCTCCTCTTGGTGCCTCCGAAGTTTACTGGGAGGGTTAGGTTCTTCCTAGACATATCTTATTCAGACAGTCTATTTACACTGAGTTCTTGATGCTGTTTTTCTTTCCATGGCTGATTTTTATATTTCTTTGTACTTTATGTGGATGTTTCAGAACAGTGCCTTTTTTTTCAATCGCCCATAAATATCACATATTAAAGAGGACTGGGTAATAGATTTTAACAACAACGAATAGGGAATAACCAAGAAAGGGTTACATTACAGGAAAGTAGGTCACTTAAAACTGAATTTTTTAAGTGTTTCTATTCTTAAAAGTCACATGTCATGATTGTTACCGAGAACCTTCCACCTGGCGATTCTCTTTATTTCCATCAGTCCCTCACTCCTTGCTTACTCCCCTCCTTTCCATGCCCCCCCCCCCCCAGGGAAATTCCTAAATACTTCAGATTTGTCTAAGTTCATTTTGTAGAGGAATCCACCTCTCTCTTTTTTCTAATGATGCTCTTTTGCCCTGCCCTGGGGCTAAGTGTTCCACATCTAAAAAGGGTCAGCACATCGTTTCTGATTGATCTCTGTGCTTCAGTTTCCTCATCTGGAAAATGAGAAAAATCGCATTTCTGTAGGTAATTGTGAGGCTTCAGTGAGATGATGCCTACTTTGTACCTACCCCAAAGAGTGCCTGGTATGTAGGAAGTCCTCAATTAATGTTAGCTATTATTAGCTACTTGTATTTGCAATACTGCATAATCTCTTTTGGAGGATTAGTGACAAAGCGTAATACAGGACTTGTCTCATGGAAGGCATATGAAAACATGTAAATGTGTTAATACTTACAGAAGGCCCACTTTATATGAGCACTCCTTTATTTATGTATATTTTATGTACATGACAAGCAAAAGAGGGATGCTTTTCTTAGCCTCATGTCCCAGATGAAGAACATGAAACACAAAGAGGTTACCTAACTTGCCTCAGGTCACACAGCTACATTTAATAAAAAACTAAGGCATAAACTCAAGCAACTGGGTTTTATAAGCTGTGTTTTTACCCACCATGTTGCTCTGCCTTTTTTTTTTTTTTTTAAAAGTAGTGGCATTCATTAATAAATGAGGACAGAAGCTTCTTCACTCAATGCATTTTCTAACTATGGCAATTTATAACAAGAAACAAATTCTCCTAACATACTTTTAACAGATTTTTAATTTAAATCCTACTTAGTTAACACACAGTGTGATATTGGTTTCAGGAGTAGAATTTAGTGGTTCATCACTCACATACAACACCCAGTGTTCATCGTAACAAGTGCCCTCTTTAATGCCCATCACCCATCTAACCACCCCCCACCCACTTCTCTATCGTTAAAAGTCTCTTCTAGCTTGTTTCCTTCTCTCCTTTTTTGCTTTCTCCCATGTTCATGGTTTCTGTCTTAAGTTCCACATATGAGTGACCTTATATAGTATTTGTCTTTCTCTGACTGAATTATTTAATTTAGGATAATACACTCTGGCTCCATCCATGTCACTGCAAATGGCAAGATTTCATTCTTTTTGATGACTGAGTAGTATTCCATTATATATTTATAAATAATTCCATATTTATACACACACACACACACACACAGAGACATACACATCTTCTTTGCCATTCATTCATTGATCAACATTTGGACTTTCTCCATAGTTTGACTATTGATAATGCTGCTATAAGCATAGGGGTACATGTACCCCTTTGAATCTATACTTTGGTATCCTTTGGATAAACACCTAGTAGTGTAATTGCTGAATCATAGAGTAGTTCTACTTTTAACTTTTTGAAAAACCTCCAAACTGTTCTCCAGAGTGGCTGCACCAGTTTGCATTCCCACCAACAGGGCATGAGGGCTCCCCTTCCCCCATATCTTCGCCAACACTTGCTGTGTCTTCTGTTGTTGATTTTATCCATTCTGACAGACTTAGCATACTTCCAAAAAAAAAAAAAAAAGTAGTTTTTGGTAGTTCACTAGGTCTTCCAAGAATGTTTTCAAGAAGTGTGGTTGCTTTTTAATTGCTTTCTGTAGCATTCATCCTGTGTCTAAGCTATGAGAGAAGAAGCTGTGCTGGACAAAGCTGGTATAACCGTGAGATCTCAACACCTGTATCAAGAGAGCATTGAACTTCAGAGTTCCCTCTGTTTGTTTAGGTGTATGAGACATAGAGACGACCTTAATAATGGAACTAACGGAACTCATGAATATGAGGGTGGACCCAAAAAACGTTTAGTATACAACAAAACCAATCTAGTACTACTTTCACGGTCACACACTTGTTCCTGTCCTGTGTTATAATTAAGCATTGGGATCAGCTACCCACTAAAATCCAGCAGTCAAAATTATTTTTCTAAAATCAAACCAAACTTTTTATGTGGCAGCTTTGCAAACAAGTACTCCAGTGAAGGAAAAGAGAGGGTTTGGGGCTCCAGATGGTGGTTGCAGATCTGTGGCGAGATTGTTTATTGCCCTTCTGGAAGGAAGGCGTTTTATTGGGGTGTTTGTGTGAGTAGACACTAGACTGGTTGCAAACCCAGGACCCATTCCTTCTCTCCACAGTAGCATTTCTACTTTCTAACATAACCTGGGCTTTTTTTTTGCAGAGATCTACTCTGTATATACATATGTTTCAAAGGGCGCTAACCCCCTCCTCCTGGTCTCCAGCAAGTGGACTCTGATAATGCTGATTAGGTTAAGCCAATCATTGTCATCTCTCTCCCTTGGCTAAATCACTGAATCCAGAATAGACCTGTATGGATACAGACCTGTGGTACAAAATGTTAGACAATATCCTGGGGGCTTCTGGGAAATGGATCTGGGTTCTAAAAAGAAACACTGAAGACAGCTCCTTTCTGCCCCTGGACACTGTTTTATCTCAAGGTAATGCCTGTGACAGACAGGGGCATTTTGTGTGCTAAGGATTGCACAACAGACAGAAGAAAGCCTAGATCTTCCATGATACTCTAGAGTCATGGACTCTACTGCTCATAGTGCCTGTTTTTGGTTCCATCTCCCCTTTCAGTTGTGAGGTAATAAATCTCCTCATTGTTTAAGGTGGTTGGAGTTAGGCTTTGCTCTTATTTGAGGCCCTGTGCTCTGTCATAACGTGCATATGTCATTTTATGTGACACACATGTGTCACTACATGTATGGGGCACATAAGGAAAGCCAGACTGCTTTTAGGGAAAGGTGGTAGCTCCCCTAAGCCAAGATAAAACAGAAGTTCAGGATTCTCCCAACACCTGAACAACAGCAAACCTGTCAGCCTGCTGCCCAGTGTGGTTCATAGACCAGCAGGCGTCAGCCTTACCTGTGAGGTTACTTGAAAGGCAGAATCTCAAGCCCCAACCCTGACTACTTCATCAGAACATGCATTTTAACAAGACTGTTCGGTGTTTCCTCTACACATTCAGTTGGAGAAGCATCATCCGAGGATGCTTGAGTCCCGGAAAAAAGGCAGGAGAAAGGGACCCAGAAATAGGGTTTCCCAGGTATTTTCTGAGGAGCTTTCAAGCCTTCAAGGCTCGCTTCCCTCTCCTTTCCCTTGTTTCTAGCTGGAGGGAAGGGTCTGAAAGCCATTCACATGTGCTAGCTCTTCTCCTTTTCCCCTTCTCTAAAGATTTTTCTTTTTGACTCTTTGAAACCAAAATCACAATGCCTGCTTGGAGAATTCTAGCACAATTCCCTTGATGCCCAGGGGAAAAGGGATGCTTCTCCCTGTACTGATACCTGCTGTAGGGGGCTTTTATTAAAGAACTGGAGCCACATTTCACAAACACAGCCATTACTTGTGAATTCAACTTTGGGCAAGAAAAGCTGAATTGGAAGAATAGCCAAACCACAGCAGCCAATATGGCACACACTGTATCGGGTACTTGGGAAGAATCTGGTACAAAATTTGTAGGGCTTGGTACAAAGTGAAAATACAGGGTCCCTAACTCAAGAATTATTAAGAATTTTTTTTAAGATTTCATTTATTTATTTGACAGAGAGAGATCACAAGTAGGCAGAGAAGCAGGCAGAGAGAGAGGAAGGGAAGCAGGCTCACTGCTGAGCAGGGAGCCCAATGTGGGGCTCGATCCCAGGACCCTGGGATCATGACCTGAGCCGAAGGCAGAGGCTTTAACCCCTTGAGCCACCCAGGCGCCCCAAGAATTATTAAGAATTTTAAGAAGGCAATAGTTGGGCACTACATCAAGGGCCGTACCCATCTAAGATTTGCTCAACTGTACCAGTGAAGCCAGCCCTGCTCTCAGAATAAAAATGAGCAGAAGAGAAATCGATGCAGTTGTCTCTACTTTCAGAAAACTTTTTACAACAATAAGAAATTATCATTGGAATAGGTCCAAATTGGTTCATGGGGAGTAAGATTGTGAGAAAACCATTCATTCTAAATATCATGTATTCATTTCTTGATTCAAACGTACCATATGCCAGAGACACTGCTAGTGTCTTGGATACGAATTTAGAAAAGAGACATTCCCCTTCCTAATGGAGCTCACACTTTAGTGGACAAACTAACATGACAATAGGTCTATAATCTGAGGCAGCAGCTCATAATGATAGAATCATCCAAAAAGTATTAAGTATTTGAAACTGAATCACCAATCCATAAAATCTAAGGTCTTCTATAGATTAGTAAAGTTCTCCGTCCTGACAAATTTATTGGTGTGTGTGGCAAGCTTTTTTTTTTTTTTAAAGATTTTATTTATTTATTTGACAGAGATCACAAGTAGGCAGAGAGGCAGGCAGAGAGAGAGGAAGAAGCAG
>NC_081570.1:54413780-54456555 GCF_022355385.1 Mustela nigripes | reverse complement strand
TTTTGACAGAGATCACAAGTAGGCAGAGAGGCAGGCAGAGAGAGAGGAAGAAGCAGGCTCCCTGCTGAGCAGAGAGCCCGATGTGGGGCTCAATCCCAGGACCCTGGGATCATGACCTGAGCCAAAGGCAGTGGCTTTAACCCACTGAGCCACCTAGGCGCCCCAGACAAGCTTTTTAAATAAGGCCAAGAAGCAGGTTATTCTAGGGTGGCAAAAACCGAGCTTCTGGTTGAGGGACGAGGTGCATCATTCCGCCTACATGGAGATTTTGTCAATTGTGTACTTACCTATTTTCCTCATGCATGATATCTGGGCCTATTCCTTTTTTTTTTTTTTTTTTTTTCAGTATATCCTCCCAAAACACCTATCCCAATTCCATTGCCAGAAGTGGGCAGATCAAAGTGACCCATTTCCCTGATAAGTTTGGAGAATGTTTGGCAATGTCTACAAGACCCAAACTTGTGCATAGGAGAGAATGGAGAAATCTGTACTTAAAGTCAGGCTCAAATTAAAAAGAGGGAAAAAAGAGGGAGCTTATTTTAAACCTTTCAAATCCCAGTAACTGAGCAATTTTCACATCTTTGAATACCAAATCCAATTAACCTTTTGTAGAGGAATTTGAAGCAAGCTGCATTTGGCAGGGGCCAGTCAATTGATTAGCAAAGCTGGCCATGAGTTTGGAGTGGGTAAGTTCCAAAGGCCTTATGTATAACCATGTTTACAAAAATCTAAAGCTATATCACTGATTCAGATGTCAAGTTTACCCCTGACACTTGGAAAAGAATCCCCAAATTATAATCCCTATTTGAGAGAGTAACAAAGCACATTAAGATGTGGAGATTGGGGGCACCTGGGTGGCTCAGTGGGTAAGCCTCTGCCTTTGGCTCAGGTCATGATCTCAGGGTCCTGGGATCGAGCCCCGCATTGGGCTCTCTGCTCAGCAGGGAGCCTGCTTCCCCTTCTCTTTCTGCCTGTCTCTGCCTACTTGTGATCTGCGTCTGTCAAATAAATAAACAAAATCATTAAAAAAAAAAAAAAGATGTGGAGAATGGACCCACAACTGGGTCTACTATCTAATTAATGCTCACCAAAACCCCTGCATCCTTACATGGGTGATTCATATTCCTACCTTAGGAAACCTACAAATTACTCCTTATTGTCAACCTAAGATGCTATATGAATAGTGGAAACCTGGATGTTAAACTTGTAAATATCAAGATACTACTATAATATTTTGTCAAGCATGAACTCAGAAAACATAATTTAACCAGGCTGACATTCTCTTAAGTAACTGGAATTCACATGATCAAGATTAAATTTTTCTGAGAAAAGAGCTTTCAAGTACCACACGAATATTAAGCTTGGAAAACCAATGGGGAACAACTTGAGACGTCTTATGTTACATATCATTTTATCCATGATGGATGCACTCACCCTTTAAAAACACTTTCTGATCTACACGTTTATTTGAACAGTGTCCAGTTGGCATCAGAAGTAGGGCGTCTTGTACAAATCATCCCGTGACTTCTGGGTGGGTGTAGGGGAGTTCTGGAGCCTTGGTTTTAAAGGGTACCAGCGACACATATCTAAAGCCATGCTTTGCAAGGAAGCCGGGCACACAGCCTGCCTTCCTCCATCTCCATTGCAAGCCTGGAAGCAAGCCTGTCTACGCTTTTGTGAATCTGAACCTACTCAGGTTGAGCCAACTAAATCAGTGGGGAAATACAAATGCCCACTTCATTTTTATTCAGGAGATTAGAGGCTTGCAGTAGCGAGCTTCCTAGGACAGTGTGCCAGAGAAGCTCAAGGAAGTAGACCTTCCTTAAAGAAGGCACATGTGAATGTGGCATTTTCAGAGAACCAGAGAAAACCCTTAAAGGAAAAAGAGAAGCTCCAGCGAGGACAACTTTGTTGTCATTTAAGGCCCAAACATAAGTATATCTACTTAGAAACAGCTAGGAGAGCATCTTACTGGTGATTATGGATTAATGAGAGCTAAGTCTAAAGGGTTACCCATTCCTAGTAAGATAATATTGTGTTCCACTGACTGTAAAGTCTGAAGAGGTTTGGTTTGGTTTGGTTTTTCATTATTGGAGTCACTCTAATAATATATTCAATATTTTCCTAGGATATGTGGTGGTGTGAGAGGTAGCTTGGTACCATGCTGACAACTGTATACTCTGTAGCCAAAATTCCTGAATTTGAATCCTACTTTAACCATCTTCTAGCTTTATCTTGGGTAAGTTACTTAACCTCTCTGGACCTCAGTTTTCACATCAGTATAATGGGGATAGCGTAGCACGTACCTTACACTGTTGTTGTAATGGTTCAATAAGTAAAGCATTGATAAAACACTTAGAACAGGGCCTGACATACAGGAAGAACTTCCTTCTCCTGAAGTTTGTAAGAGAAATGGTGAGGGCCAGGATTTGACCAATTCAAGACTCTTCTTTGATTTCAATCATTTTATTCTTCATTTAGTATGAAAACAAAGCAACTCCTAACACTGTAAGGCTATAGAGATGCTAAATTGGTATCAGGACATTTGAAAGAATCCTGCCATAACTGTAGGATGAAGCAATCAAGGATACTTTTGTGAGAAGGAGTCATACATTAATTCAACAAATATTTACTAATTTACTCATTATGTCCCTGGCATCACTCTTATGCTCAGGATATATATTTTTTTAAAAATTCATTTTTTTACTTTAGAGAGAAAAAGAGAGAGAGAGAGCGTGCTCACATGAGCAGGGAGAGGGGCAGAGGGAGAGCTAGAGACCGAATCTCAAGCAGACTCCCCACTGAGCAGGGAGCCCAATGCAGGACCCGATCCCAGGACTCTGAGATCATGACCTGAGCTAAAACCAAAGTCAGACGTTTAACTGACTGAGCCATCCAGGCGCCCCTCAGAATTCTTGATGAACAAGAGGGATAAGGCTCTTTTTTTTTTGTACTGAGGCTGTGCCTTGAAGGACTTGGGAAAATTCAATGAAGAGAGCTGCAGAAAACAGCCTTGGCAAAGGTTCAGAGATAAGATAAGATGGTGGACATGGAAGAAAAAAAGTTTATTTTGGGCAGTTTGTGCCGACAGAAGCCTGGAGAACTTGATATAGCAAGCAAGAGAGAAGGAATGATTGAGGTTTTGGACAAGAGTAAGAAGTGAGGAAGTGTATATACACAAAGAGAACATACATGAAGGACGGGAAGGGAAATTGGGTAGAACCCGGGAGTATGGACAGCTTGAAATCTATTTTAGGATTCCAGGAGTGAAATAAGGTCCATATTTACTATAGTGGGTGACAGAGAGAAGAAAGAAGAATACAGACAGTCATTTTAAAATCAGAACTGATAGTACCTGGTGACTGAACCTAGGAGATCAAGCACAAAAAAGAATAAAAGGTGATCCTATATCTTCCCAAGCAGTAAAGATGATTAAAGCATTAACATGGCTCAAATAATAGAGTCCCTCAGATTACTCAGCTTAAAGATAATCAATTTTATAGACTTATTTGATCAATGAAGAACATCTTAATCAAAACAGCACAGTAAAAATTAGTAGCAAACTCAAAATGAAATGTCTAATTTCGTGCCTATTTCTACAATACATCAAGGGAAACATCACGGCATCACATAAAAAATAACAGGCAGACTCAAATTTGAATTCTTTGCTATAGGGTGTCTTACTCTGTCTGAGCCTTGGAGAAAATATCATATCTCACAAGATTATAAAAACCAAAGCAAAAGATATTCAACTCATTCAACTCAGAGGTGCTCACAGCTGTTGGGCTCCCTCTCTTCTACACTCTACTCCAATCTGTTTCAACTATGCGGAGCATCTTTTCTCCTAAAATCGCACCTGGGTGGCTCAATAGGTTAAAGCCTCTGCCTTTGGCTCAGGTCATGGTCCCAGGGTCCTGGGATAGAGCCCCGCTTTGGGCTCTCTGCTCAGCAGGGAGCCTGTTTCCTCCTCTCTCTCTGCCTGACTCTCTGCCTCCTTGTGATCTCTGTCTGTCAAATAAATAAAGTATTTTTAAAAAAATTGCACAAACTTGTGAAACAAGGCAACACACATTCAACAACTACTGGAAGAGAATTCGTGAAACTCTTTTGGAGTCTGTAGAGGATTCACTCAGGAGTAACAGAACAAAGTGTCTTTGGTCAGTACAGGAGACACAATAATGGGAGCTGGAATGTGATTAAGAGACAGAGTCACAGACTGTTGCAGCCTGAATCACGCAGCAGTGAGCCAATGGGCCAGTTTATACACACCTGTACAGCTGCTAGGAGAGTGACCACTGGCAACAATGCCTCTAAGCTCAGAGGTTGACCCGAGTGCCGGATTGTCAGAGTTGGAAGGGCCCTCCAAATCATTGTGCCAAATCCTATCATTTTGCAGATGAGGACAATGAGGTCAGGAGGCAGTGTGGGAAGGAAGGCATACAGCAAAGCAAAGGGAGCGGGACAGTGAGTAGTGATGAGCTCATATGTCGGAAGCAGGTAGACCTCAGACAAATTACTTATGTTCTCTTGGCCTCAATGTTGACAACCTTCTTTTTTTAAGATTTTTTATTTATTTATTTGACAGAGAGAGATGACAAGCAGGCAGAGAGGCAGGCAGAGAGAGGGGAGGAAGCAGGCTCCCTGCTGAGCAGAGAGCCCGATGCGGGGCTCTATCCCAGGACCCTGGGATAATGATCTGAGCCGAAGGCAGCGGCTTAACTCACTGAGCCACCCAGGCGCCCCAACAACCTTCTTTTTTTAAATGGGAAAAAAAAATACCATCTGTAAGAGGAGCTTGTGATTATTAAGTGAAATGCTTTGTGAAAACTACTGGGCACAGCTGGCTCTGAGGGTCATTTTGAATTCATCTTTACAAGCACTCCTCCCAGCCCACATACAGCACTGGCACACATGCTCTGGGGTACGTCTGCTGTGGGGGAAACAATCAGGCAGCCATTATTCCCCCAGCTTTCTGCCCAGGCCCTAAGACCACAAAGCCCAAGTCAACTACCACCCACATAAGGAGGGAGCTATTGCCAATACACCTATGCGTTGTAGAGGTGAGTAGCAGGGCGCTGGAGAGACAGGAAATGCAAGAGTTAAGAGTAAAACAAAACTTGGCTGGTGTTTTGGTCTCTGAGGCCCCAGTGGCAGGCGGCCAACTTGTGTTTGTGGCCAAAGGGAATGGGAACGAAGGAATGGGAAACATCTGAAAGGGAGAGCTCAGTTTGTTTTCTTCCTGGGGGAAGGGTTTTTCTTGGGTGGTTGAAGTCATTTCTCCCTGCGACAAATGATGGGATTTCCTGACATAAATTACCCACCATCATGCAAATGTAAAAACAAAACAAAACCAGAAAAAAAAAGTGGTTAGTTGAGCAATTACTATGTGTGCCAGGTACTAGACAGACTAAGGATTCGATATGCGTGAGCTCATTCATTCTTCAGCAAAACTCTCTGAGACTGGTATTCGTATCATTATATTGATTTTTCAAACTGAGAAAATGGTAAAAAGAGGCACAGAGAAGTAAATGGGCCCAGACTGCCAAGGTAATAAGTGAGAGAGATCCGGGTGTGACGCAAGTGGCCTCACTCAGAAGCCTGCCCCCCACCTCACTGACGCCGCTCTGTGGCTACCCAGTCTGATGGGTTGAGGGGAGCATGAAGAGCAGAGAGCTCAGAATGGAAACACAGAACGGAGCCACTCACACTAGGAAGGATGAGGAAAGAAGAGAGAAGAGGGAGCGGTGGACCGGTGCGAAACCACACCCTGTGCGGAAAAGCACCCAGCAGGGGAACCCAGGAGCACGGCCCTGGAAGCTGTGTTGCTGAAAGAGGTTGGCTGCCCTTGACAATGGACAAGAGCCTCACTAACCCAGCTGCCCCAGACTAGTCCAGGATGATGGGTGGCAGTCACTCACCACGGTGGCTCGGAGATGATGGGATCCGGGACTCATCAGCGGTTCCTATCTGCTCTGCCACTTCTTAGTTGTGTACATAACCCTGGGCCTCATTTTCCTCATTCATCAAATGGGATGAAGAATAACCTTGATATGCAGGTTCAGACATTTGGTGCATGTGCTTGGCTGAGGAGACAATGGGGCGAAGCTACCATCTGTGGGATTATGACTGAACGCCTCTAAGTCAGAATACCGCCCAGGCGGAATGATAGGGCAGCCCCCCGTCCGCACCGGCGGGCCACTGTGCACGCCCCCGTGGCGTGGTGTGCCCCGCTGCGTGTTGGGATGGGGGTCCAGCGCCGAGAGACCCTCGTCTTGGGAAATGGGACACGGCTGGAAATGGGTCTGCCCCCTCGCCCGTCACGCAATGCACGTTTGTGGGGAACTTGGTGCTAAACCATTGGTAGACGACCTGCTTCTGGGTCGGGGTTCCTACGTAGCAGAGCAGCTCCCTCACTGCGATCTATTGAAAGTCAGCCCTCAACACAAGGGTTTGTAAAAAAAAAAAAAAAAGAGAAAAAAGAAAAAAAAAAAAAAAAGAATAACCTTGATAGGGTTACTGTGAGAGACAAGTGATAGGCCGTTTGCACAGCCCTCACTCGGAGCCCGGCACACTTGCACATTACATACAGGAATGATAATGACCAGCACGACTATCCCCACAAGGTGAGGGGCCCACTTCTTTACAGGCCACTTTTGCCTGCAGAGAATCTGCAGATTCTTGAACTTTTGCAAACTTTGGATGCACATGCCTTATATATGGGGTTCATCTCTCCTGTAGTTTGTCCTGCTTCGACTGAAGAAATTGTGAGAAAAACAAGATATACAGAGTGCAGGTAAAAAGGTGATACCAAGAGCTGTGCTTGTATTTACTGCAAAGAAAACAGCATAAATGCTCTGTTCTGAGTTCATAAATAAACTTGGAGATGACTGCATATTTTCACACATTCTTAAAATATGCATTTTATTATAGTTATTGAGGACTGAGTATCCGTTAGAAACCTTACAATCAAAGGCATGTTAAAGCCTTAGCTACAATGGAGCTATTAATATGGAATTGGGAACTATAACCTTTTCCAAGCCACATAGTCAGAATGACTTCTTTTTTTTTCATATGAAACAAAGGTCAACTGATGATTGAATTGTCTCTGAAATGTTATAAAATAAAAAATTTTGATAACTGAAACTAGGAGATGTGCTCAATAGATTGTTAGGCAAGACGAGGAAATAGATTTCTCAGCCTAGCAAGGGAGAAATGCTTTCAGTACCAAAGAAAGCTTTGCAAATTTCTCTGAAATATCCAATGCGATTTACTAAAGTTTGCTTTAACATACAGCGCCATAGAAACCTATAAAGTAAAATGTGAGAAACTGGAAGCCAGCTGGATTAAAAACAATCAGAACAAAGATATTCTGGATAGCAGTTTTGTTACTTCCATGATTATTTACTCATTTTTTTTACTACCCAGAAATTTATATGTGAGGTATTATAGGTGTTTAATAGTAGTATAGGAATTGGACAGGAATCTCCTCATATTTAATTTCTGTGTGGTAAGAAAAAAGAGATAAGCACCTTGTAACAACAGTACTTACTTTCAGTTGTTGTGGTACAGATGATCTCACTGTTCTACCCTTGCATGGGAATATATTAAATAAAACTTCTCAAAGGTAATGTTTGAAATATTATTCAGCGGTTCACAACATAAGTTTGGAAGTCATAGAGATCAGCACACACATTCTAAATATTTGGGCAAGTCATGCACTCCCTGATTCTCAGTTTTCTCATTTATATAATAAAGATAATTATCATAGTAGAACCCCACAGAATCTTTGTGACAATTAAATGAGACAATGCCTATAGAAAATATAAGAACAGTTTCTGGCACAGAGCAGGAACTCAAGAAGTGGTATTTTTTATTAATCCTATTTTTACATTAATATTTTTGTATTAATAAATATGAACTTTACTAGAACATTTCCTCCTCCTGGGGAGGGCAGTAGTTATAGCTATACCTACTTTTTAAGAGCAATTATGGAGCAACTAAGAAAAAATTCTTAGTATTTCTTATTCTACAATAGCCAGAGATCAAGCGTTGTTCTGGGACAGCCATCTTCTGGTAAGTTATAAAGCCACTACCTACTGGAAAGGTCTAACTCGAGAACAGAAAAAAAAAAAAAAAAAAAAAAGGAAGAACTAAAATCAGTGATAAGCAACTCCAGTAGAAGAGGTGATTCAGAGATAATGGCCGTAAAGAGATAGGAAAATCAAGAGCTGACCATGTACAGTTGTATCTCTCCCATATGCACTGACAATATCAAAACTTAAAGAAAAATATTCTCATAGGCTTTGGTATGGAGGAATGGAAAGGTGTGCAGATTATTATGGCCTAGCCTCTAGGTCAGTGGTGAATAAATCACAAAAGACTGTTAAACTAAAAGGAAGAAATACCCTTCGGGCTCATAATTCAGCCTAAACAGGTGCTTTTAGTGCACACTGGGTGTAGCAATGGGCTCTTTAAAGGGCTTCAAGAGAGAGGGAGGCACTCTCTTTTCTTTCAGAAAATCTTCTAGAAGGTTCACTCATTCAGGATCCCAGCACAGCATAGCAGCACAGCAGTTGTCATGTTGGGATTTGTTGGCATTCATTTAGGAGGTAGAGCAATAAGATCAGGAGCTTTCTAAGGAATCCGGGAGAGCCAAGGCATGGATGGTACCCAAACGCTGAGTGACTAGCCCCAGAAACTACTCAGATACCAGGGCAGAAATGAAGTAAGCTGGCAGGAGTCAGGGAGCACAGATGCAGAGCAGTTCTAGGCAAGTCACCAAGAACACGGTTGATCAACATTTTTGGAGCACCCTGTAAAAAATTCTGGGAAAGCTCACTGAATCCCATACATTCAGGCCCAGGGTGTGTGTGGTGTTAACAGTGACAACAGTAATGCTAATAATAACAATAACCATAGCTATGACTGATTGAATGCAAAGGTCATACAGGAGTCCCTCCTTCTCTGAGGGAGATACCTTCCAAAATCCCCCAGTGCATGCTTAAAACTACAGATAGTACCAAACCCTATATACATATATGTCTATGATAAACTTTAATTTATTAAAGTAGGCACAATAAGAGATTCGCAATGATAATAATACAATAGAACAATTATAAGACTATACTGTCATCAAAATGATGTGAATGCACTCTCTCTCACACAATATCTTATTGTATAACACTCTTCTTGGGATGATGTGAGATGATAAAATGCCTACGTGATGAGACGAGGTGAGATAAATGACTATCGGCAGTGCCACTTAGGGTTAGAATACCACTGACCTTCAGAAGGTCAGGAGGGGGATCATCTGTTCCCCATGGTGGACTGCGGTATCTCTATTAATTTAATGTCTTCGTTCCTATACTGTAAGCTCCAGAGGGGCTTCTGTTTATGTAACTTAGTTACACACCTAGCCTCTAGCATCATGTTTAGAGCTCGAATAAATCTTGTAAGGTGTGACAGACTAAAAAGCTAAGAAATAAGAGAGAGGGAGGGAGGGGGAAAGAGTGGGAGGGAGGGAGGAAGGATAGAAGGAAGGAAAGAAGAAAGGAGAGAGAGGAGGAAGGAAAACAACTTGAAGCTCAGGATTGCCCAAAGGTCCTCAGCCAGTAGTTTAAAGAGGCAGGATTTGAACCTAGGTCTGCTTTGACTTCGAAGCCTGTGTATTTACCTGTTATATCATATAAGTAACTAGAAAAGAAAAACAGCCCTTTGGGTAAAGAAGACTGGAACAGGGACAAGTACCAGCTACAGAATGCTTCATATATTTTCCTCTGGGTTACAAATAGATTTCAGAGCAGAGAGTTTCAGCCCCCAAAGGTAAGAGGAGAGGAGCTACAGAGTCGGAGGTGTGCACAGGTGAATCCAGTTACCAGAGACAGTAGGGATCTCCATCAATGAACTTTAGCAAGGACACAAGGGGTTTTAACGGAGATATTGTTGAAGAAAAATGGAACACGGAGAGGTCAACCTCTGTCAGCAGTAAGATCTCTTAAGCACATCTATCTTTCCGATCTGGCTTAGAGGGAAAGAGTTTCAGTGATGAAAGCCAGCTTAATAAACTAACTGATTCACTATCAGAATGGCTGTCGAATAATTGAAGTGCTTCACAGCCATTTAAAAACAGGTACATGAAAAAAAAAAAAAAAAGCACATGATATACTCAAAGATCTTCATCTTTTTTTACCTGTCAACATGACTCTGAAAAAAATCTAATATCAAAATTTGGTGAGTGCTGTGAAGTGTGTAAACCTGGTGATTCACAGACCTGTACCCCTGGGGATAAAAATATATGTTTATAAAAAATAAAAAATTAAATTAAAAAAATAAAAAATAAAATCTTAGGGGTACCTGGGGGGGGCAGAGGGGTAAAAAAAAAAAAAAAAAAAAAAACCATTTGGGTTAGAGAAGGAGTTTATTCAATAGTTGAATTAAACCATCACCTGAGCCCTCGGACCTCAGCAGAGACAGTGCTAAATGGATTTGGGGAAGGTTACCATAATCCCTTCCAATCTCCCTTAGTTTTCCTGAAAATAAATGGGACATTTAAGTAAAGGTAGAGTATTTACTACTCCAAGACAGATTCAAGGCAGTCTCCTCTCAAAACAACAACAAAAAACCCAGAAGGCCATCTGTAGCTACTCCAGTCCATTCAACATCCAAAGTAATTGTTTACAAATGCAGATGGAAATGTGACTTCTCCTTAAACCCCTCCAGTGGCTTTCCACTGCCTTCCAATTCCAGATCCATCTCCATCGCTCACACAGCCCCGCCTGGTCTGAATCTCGCCTTCCTCCTCTCCTATTTCCATTCCCTCCCTTCACTCCTCCATCCCCTCCAACCATTCTGGCTTTTCTTTTGTTCCTTGAGCTTCCCAAGTCCCCCGGCCGTGGGTTGGCCCCGCAGTGCCCACTCATGAAACACTGTGCTCCCAGATCTTGACATGTCATGTTGTGAAGAAGTCTCCGCTATAATGTCTTTCCTGACCATGGAAAGCAGCTTTGATCCCCACTGCCCCACGCCTTTCCCAGTGAGTCTTTTTCATTGACTCTACCACAATCTAAAATTATCTTGTTTATTCATTTGGTTGATGAGTCTTGTCCCCTCACAGTCGGAGGCAAGCCCCAGCAGAGCAAGGACTCTTTGCTCCCTTGTAACCCGCACTCAGAAGCATGGCTGGCTCACAGCATACCACCACCACTAGAGACTGTCCTCCGTTATCTTGGCCAAAACTCACTGAGAGGGCAACAAACTCTATTCTTCCATCTGTCTGCATGAGGGGCATTGACACAAAGATAGAAGATAGTGGAAAACTCAAAAGAAGAACCCTAGTTGAATATTTTGATCTGGCAATTGGATTGCTTGGATTAGACCTTGCTGAGATCACATTCAAAACAATATTTGGGTTTGTAATTAGGCCGAGATAGATTTCATCTGAACACACTTTAAAATGCATTTGAAATTGTCCCACTGCATAGTAATTATTAGAAACAATATTTTTACCCAGTTTCACAAAATTATATGTAGCATTTCCTGCTCAAATAAATATTTTGCCAAATGCAGGACTGTGTTCTTCACCAAGTATCCAGGAATGATGAAAATCATTTGTATGTGTGAAAGGTGGACGATAATGGGGAGAGAAGTTAACTCCAGTAGGGTTACATCCAGAAACCCTTTTGGTAGAGCACAGAATTTTTTTTAAAGACTTTATTTATTTATTTGACAGAGACAGAGAGAGAGCATGAGTGGGGGTAGGGGCAGAGGGAGAGGCAGAAGCAGGCTCCCCGGTGAGCAGGGCGCCTGACATGGGGACCTGATCCCAGGACCCGAGGACCATAACCTGAGCTCAAGGCAGACACTTAACCAACGGCACCACCTGGGCGCCCCAGAGCACAGAATCTTAAAACTAGTTAGCACCTTCAAAATTATTTAAGCTAACCTTTACTTGAAAAGTTTCTGAAATACTAAATGTAACAACAGCCCTAAAGCTACACTGTGTTTATATAAAAATTTACTGCTTTTAAAAATATTTTCACCTATATTTTGTGCTTGGATATTTACCACCAAGTGAGAAAGGCAGGAAAGCTCATTTGCCATTCCACAGATGGGAAAATAGAAGAGATGGTGACTTACCCAAAATACACAGCCAGGACCTTCAAAGAGGACACAGAAAATCAATTCCCACCCACCTGGCAAATTCTTGGCCTCATCCTCATAGCTAATAAAGAATGGTGCCAGGAGATGTTAGAATTTTTTGAATTAAAATCAATTTCTTTCTACTACTTTGCTCTCTCTTCTGAATGTTAGATAGCTTGTCCAAAGTCACTTAGCTGGCTGGAGCGCTGTCAGGACTCGAGCCCAAAGCAGAACTGCGACCACCTCACCCAACTGTCTTGCCAAATGAAAACGAAATCTTCCTGACACACCACGTGACTCATTAACATGAGCCATTCTAGCTCAATATACAAACCAACCTCCAGCTAACAGTCTAAATGTCTGACAACAGGGAAGAGTAACATAAATGATAAAGCGATGGGATATTCTACAACCAGTACAAATAATGCTCGTGAAGACCATTTCAGGAGGATGATAATGGTAGCTCGCATTTCTTGACTGAGCATTGACTCTGTGCCAAATACTGTTTTTCATATATTATATGTCACATATATATAATTATAATATATATTATAAAAATAATACTCACTATACATAATACGTTAAGCTCATTTAGTCCTTATAATAACCTTTCCCGATAGGGATTATCCCATACAGAGAAGAGACAGAAGCACAAAGGGGTTAAATAATTGGCCTAAACCTAAAGAGCTGACAAGTGTAGAGGAGTCAAAGTTTACATGTCTCCAGTGTGTCTCCAGATCCATTACTCTTAACAAATATGCATACTGCCTAGGACAGTGGTTCCAATCTAATGCCAAGTGGAAAAGCCATAGGTGTCTGCGTGTGGATATACACACATGTGTGCATACATATATTCTGATCAAATTGGGTCCTTTGACATATTTATTTTGCCTGTAAAGCTATTAAGAGCTAGACTTCATTGAGTGCTTACCTATTATGCCAGGTAAGTGTCACCTGAAGTCCGTACATTTTTTTTTATTTAATTTCCCCACTATCTTTTTTTTAAAAAGATTTTATTTATATATGTGAGAGAATCAGAGAGAGAGAGAGGGAGAAAAAAAAAAGAGAGAGCATGAGAGGGGAGAAGGTCAGAGGGAGAAGTAGACTCTCTGATGAGCAGGGAGACCGATGTGGGACTTGATCCTGGACTCCAGAATCATGACTTGAGATGAAGGCAGCTGCTTAAACAACTGAGGCATCCAGGTGCCCTAATTTCCCCCACTATCTTATGTGGAGGGTGTTCTTCTACCCTCTTTACTGCTAACAGCGCTGAGGCTTGAAGGGCTTCAGATTGTCCCCAAAGTCCATGTTCTACACTCAACAAATTGTCACAGTGGTTACTTATTTCATAATAATGAGATAATTGGAGATTTCAATTTCTCCTTTGTATCTTCCTGTTTTCTGAGTTTTCTACAATGAAACCCGGTCTCTCCTAAAATGAGAGCAAAACAATTAATGTAGTCAGGCAGACTGTGTGAGATACTAGATTAACTGCACGCTCCTGAACCAGAATGTGGCGCTCAGCTAGAGCAAGCCTACGCAGCAGATGGGTGCTCTGGGGAGAGGAGAGGGCGCAGGATCCTGGGTACTGCCTGGCATCCAGGAACCATACTGGAGCCTTCAATGTTCCCAGCAGAATAACCTTTAATATACCTTTCATAGGAACCAAGTGCTTCTTTTAATGTTTTGCATATATCAACTCATATAATTCTCATGATACATACACTGAGCAGCTTGTCTATTTCCCAAAAAGTTGCGATCCCTCAATAGCATTCATTTATTCACCGGCTTTTTACTGAGTACTTACACATGCCATACATTGGGAATACAAAATTGAGTGAGACACGGTCCCTGCTCTGAGTCCTTGGTTCTTGGCGGAGGAGCCAACAAAGTAGGTATATAAATGGAAAATGGCAGGTAAGATTTATTAAGAGTTTAACACATTACCTCAAGACTGCCTCATCAACCCCTACTTGCCAGCCACCCTATGGCTTCTAGACTTGCCTGCCAGTCCCTTCCATCAAATGAACCAGTTCCTTAAAAATATCTCTTTCTCTCCCTCTCTCTCTCTTTCCCTCTTCCTTCCCCCTCTCCCTCTCCCTGGCCCTCGCCCTCTCCCTCTTTCTTTCTCTCTCTGTCTCTGTCTCTCTCTTTCTTTGTGTCTGCTTCTTAACCTATTGGTTTTGTACCTCTGGAAAATGCATGGCTGATTTAATCCTACAACCTCATATGAGTAAATTACCTACGAGAAAGTTACTGTTATTATCACTTCCATCTTCTAGATGAGGAAGCAGATGCACTAGCTTTTCAAGGTTACGTACATGAGATTTAACCTAGGTCACTCTGACTCCAGAGCCAGTGCTCTTAAACCTTCCGATATGTGGCCTTAGGAGGGCAAGAACTGAGAGCTAAGTGAGCTCAAGGAGCAACTCACTTTCAACACGGAGAATATGGGGAGGCTTCCTTGAAGAGGGGCCACTTCTATTTGACCTTGAATGATCAGAGCAGACTATGCCCATGTAGATAAGGGAAGGAATAGCATATACAAAGAAATGAGAAAAGCAAGGAGCTACTGTCTGGCTGGTACAAGGTGTTTTTGAAGAGATGAGGTAGCCGGTGTGTGAAAGTGTTACACCACACACAAAAGCATTTGAGCTTCATCTTAGAGGCATGGGAAAAAAAAATCAAAGGCAGGTGGGGAAAGTGATGTCTTTGATGGCTGTGAGGTGCATGGATGGGAAGCAGCAAGATCTGATCAGGTATGGTAGCAGAGGATAAAAGGGAGAGAACAGAGCCAAGATCTTTTAGGAAGGATCATCTATAACTCTAAAGGACCAACTGCTGTGTGGCAAGTTGGAAGGAGAAATGAGGAATGAATCCAAGCACAGCCTGGGGCTTGACTACCTGGTAGACACAATCCTTTGAACGGGAGGCCCTCGGAGCCTAAGAAAAACTTGGTGGTTAAAGTCTATAGTACAAGAGAAGGGTCCTACCTGTTATAGGGCTTATAGACCATTTTCTACCATTGCTACCAACCCTAGTGCTGTGAGCATGCCACTTTTCCGTGATACTCTAAGGCATTTGTAAAGGTTGGGTGCAGAGAGAGACGACATACAACCCAGTTTTACTCATAGTTCTTCAACTTTGGGAAGCTGTCCATGGTAGGGAAAGCAACGTTGTATCATCCCATGTGCCAATTCCAAACAACTAGTAGAGGTGGCCTGGACTACGATGGTGAGACAGATGCCAAGGCCAGAGAACATGATGTTTGAGACTGATTGGTGATAACTTCCAAGGTCAAGAAAGGTAAAGTTGTAACCCCTGGCCACTGAGAATCAAGAATGATAGAATATGTTAGTAATGAACAGTATGGTGAAGGGAGGAGAGAAATCTGTAGGTCCCACTGCAAAAGACGTACAGCAATAATCGACTTGACAGGTCAAATAGCAAGCAGTAATGCCTGGCCACTGAACGTTAAGAATCCACATGTAACAATCAAACTGAGAGAGAGTCATCAGAAAATCACTGGCATGGGCACCACATTTCTTCAGAGGTTTTCATAGTTATTATCTCATTAGAGCTTCACGATTCCGTAGGGTAGAGAGCCAGTGTCATTCCTACCTTACAAATGGGGATGCTGAGGCCAAAGCAGTTTCAGAACTAACTCAAGGTCATAGAGCTCGTCAGGAGATCCAGCCCCTTCAATTCCCAGTTGTTCCCTCCACACAGCGCTGACTCACTGACAGCAGACGCATGAGACATGGAAGCACAGGAGAGAGCTATAAATGGCCACATTGTGTGTGGATGGAGCAGAGCAGTGGCCCCTGGGGACACATTCATTTGTGTGTCTTTGGGCAGTCACCCAACCAGTCCCAGCACCTTTGAACGTGAAAGACACCATGGCTTCCAAGTCTTTGTCTATTCACATTTTTGGAATCATTACTAAAATAAACTTTGACTTGTCCCCTTATGGAGAGAATAAAAATCCTTGGGTAAGTGATTTCATTTGGCTCTGGTTTTCTCAACTGCGAAACGGGGTTGGACTAGATTGGTTCATCTTCAATGGTAGCACACACCATCATGCTTTCACAGAATGTCAGTGAACACCGAGGTGTCCTTCTCAGGGAGAAAGGGCTTTTGTTTATTGTGGGAGCCAGGCTTTTTGATAAAACATTGTGTAGAGGGTGAGCTGTGAAATTCGATATCCCATATCCCTCCACATTATAAAATTCTGGGAAACCAGTGAGTGCCACTGAAAGGTGCCCGCTTCTGTGTTTGGTGGCCTTCCTCAAGCTGATGGCTGATCTGAAGGATCATAATCTGTTAATTAAATTCTTTGCTTCATACTGAACAAAGCTTGTGAAATACTATGTCCAATCTGGTCAATCTGTTGTACATTTGTCAGCCAGAGACCCAGGCCAAACAATTTCAGATACAAGTAGGACTTTCTGGTATGATGGTTACACTATCATACAAATAAAGACCACTTGACTGGGAGTCAAACATGGTGCATAAATGCTGGTTCTGCCACTTGGTAAGATGGTCAGCTTAAGCGAGTCACATAACCTCACCAGGCCTGACTTTTCTGTTTGAAAGAAAGATAGTAAACTTGTTCCTTCTACCCCACAGAGATGATGATGTGAAAATAAAATGGATATGCACACAAGTGTATGATAGCATGTACTAGATTCTGAGCTTCTGAAAATAGAGACCACAGCTGCCTTTTTATTCCCTTGTCATATTCCCAGTGCCTAAATCACCTGACACTGAAGAGAAACCTCTGATGTACCTCTTGAATAAATGATGCATTTTGGAATGTTTGAAGTGTGTGCAAGTCAGACAATCTTATGAAAATGCCCTAAGTGAGCACAATATTTTACTCATTATTCTGCCTGTTAAAGATGGGTAACATGAGTCAGTCTCCATGGTTCTTTTTTAAAAATTCTAAATTACCAGTCCTGATACACAAGAGAAGAAGCTAATATGAACAAAAAATAAAAATGAAGGTCAAACATAGCCAAAACATTCATGAATTGATGTGTAATTCTGATTCTGGAGTCACCCTTATCATGAGGCCATTTCTCTTGTGTGGAAATGTTCAAGCTTCAAGTTATAGTTGAACACTCAGCTCTAACTCTAGGCTTGGAACCACAAGTTAAGGGAAGAGCATGATATTCACCCATTCACTTAAATATGTGGAAAAAATGAGTCCAAGAGGCACAACAGAACCAGCTTCAGAACACCAGGCTTCTGAATGCCCAGCTGTCACTAGACATGTGGATAACACAGGCTTATACCAACTGACTAATGCAAAAGGAAACTGGTTTTCATACCACTGAAGATTCACGGGTGTCTATGTTACCTTGGAGTCCCCCTCGTAAACATCCCTCTCTCCTTTTGTTCAGAAGCACTTGCTGCTCTACCCATGTTCTGAAACTCTGCACATGCTCTTTCTCCCACCTTTTTGGACTCTTCCTCCAAATGGCTGCTCACCCCATCCCCTCCTTCAAGTCTTTGCTCATACGTCTTCTCAGTGAGGCCATCCATTCCCGACTTCCTTACGATTGCAATCCCATCTACCCCACTCCTTCCTCTCCTCCACAACTTCCTCTATCTCCTTTCTCCATTCAGTTCTTCTCCAAAGTTCTGATCCCCATCGAATGTACTCTGTGTTCCATTTTATTTTCCCATCTCTCCTGCACCAAACAGGAAGCTCTGTATAGGTGGGAACTTGTAGCTGCTGTTCACTATTGAAGCTCTAGCATGTAGACCAGGGCCGAACACCTAGGACACATTTGTACAATTCATGCAATTTCTGATGAACACACGCTCAGTTCTCTGCTCTAAGGACTATAGATGAGGGTGGCATCACTGCACTCTGTCTTCTGATGCTGAAAAGGGGCAAAACGAACTTGGGGCATCGATGCAAAAGAACAGCAGAGGAGGAGTAGCCACTGAAAGGCAGAAAGTAATACATCTGAATTATTTTTGTGTTAGGAACAATTACATTTTGAAATGGGAGGAAAAGGACTCAATCATTCAATTTAAACCTTGGAGGGAGTAAGACTGGGAAATCCAAACCATTCAGTGAGTGCCAGAGACTCTTCAAGCTAGAAGCTCTAGAGGTAGGCAGATCAATTCTCTCATTTTGTTTGCAAGGAAACAGAACCCCAGAAAGGTAAAGTAACCTTCTCAAGGCACACAGCCAAACAGTCACAACACTTAGACTCAAACCTAAGTCTGACTTCTGGGTCCATGCTCTTTCCACAAAAAAACCCAGACTACACAAATTCAGCAACCATTCTGAGCTTCTAAGACTTAGGAGTTCCTCAATCAGCAATAATTTGGCAAAAACCTCATTTACCATCACATTGTATGAATGCATTATACAACATTACATTCACCTGCATTCCTTTATCTATTTAAAAATACTTTGCCAGGGGCACCGGGGTGGCTCAGTGGGTTAAGCCTCTGCCTTTGACTCAGGTCATGATCTCAGGGTCCTGGGATCAGGCCCCACATTGGGCTCTCTGCTCAGCGGGGAGCCTGCTTGCCCCTCTCTCTCTCTGCCTGCTTCTCTCCCTACTTGTGATCTCTCCCTCTCTGTGTCAAATAAGTAAATAAATAAAATATTAAAAAAAAAAAAAACCTTTGCCAGATTCCAAGTCAAACTCTACCTCTAGAAGCCAGTGTTTTCAGATCTGGTCATAATCCAGAGAAAAGGAGAGCCCTGGGAGAGAAAGATGGGGTAGAAGCATGATGGAAGTGGAGACAGGAAACGCAGCAATAAAGGAAAGCAGGAAGAGAGAGAGAAAAGGAAAAACATGTACAGCATATTCACAGCACTGCTCCTGGGATTTTCTGGGAATTTCTTTGAATAGCTGTGTTATCACTCATTTCTTTCCATTATAAAATCATTTCTTTGGAGCTAGTCACCAAAATGATTCAAACCCAAACACTTATTTTCAAATGGACCATTTCTTTTCTTTTGCTTCTCAAAATGTATTTTCTGTACATCACCACATCCCACTTAACAATGCATTATTTTTTCTTAATTATTTCATGTTTATTTTCCAGGGAGAACACAAATTTGAGCATTTATTTTTCCTACATCGACTATCACACCCCTAATAATACCTTACAATGCACCATATGAAGTCATCAGAGAAATTATATCTGGTTTCCTCCCTTCTCCAATGAATGAACAAACATACTAAGCACCCACTGTGTGTCAAGAACTAAGGATGGGAGGTGAATATGATAGACCAGATTTCCGTCCTTGTGGAGCTGAGCTCTGGAGTAATTCAGCCCATGTACCATTACACGACCATGAGTCATAAATACATCTCTGAGGAGAGAAGGTGGACTGAGACGTAGTAGGGGCACAGGGTGTGTTTGAGAGCTTGGGATGACAGGAGGATAGGGATGTCCTCCTGACGAGGTGGTGGTTTTGCTGGGACCACAAGAAAATCAGTTATTCCATGAATAGGCAAAGTCGTGTTCTAGGTGGAGTAAAAGCCCTAAGGCAAGAAAGTATCTGTTTTAAACACTCTAAAACCAGCAATAAGGCACTCAGTGTGCTTGGAGAGTCACGTCAGGCCAGAGTGGCCAGCCTCCTTTATGTGATTGACTTTAACAGAAATGAGAAGATAAAGAAGCTTTTTAAACAAGGAAGTGACATGACATGAGGTATTTCAATAGAGATTCTAAGTATCTCCCTGACATTCTGTGGATATAGTGAAACGTCATACATGTTCTGAGAATGGAGACTGACCCCTCTCCAGTGGAGTCTGACCTTCATCCCTAGTGGCTCTGCCCCTGGTAAGCGTACCATCCTGTGCCCACAGAAATATTTGGTAGTCAATATAGAAACTGGTTTGACCCAACACCTCTGCCACACACGCTACTTTCTCCTCAAGGATATCCTGCCCTTCTCATGCCCCTCAGTTCTCTTCTATCTCAGTTTGTTTCTCCTCGGGGACTATTTCAGACACATAAACCCAAATCCATTGTAATCCCTTCAACATTTTCTCCCTTCCAACTCCTGTACCATTATCTCAGTAAATTCTTTTTTTATTAATTCCATTTGTGAGTTTATATAATGAAAGTAATCAGAGTTTAACAGTAGTACATGTGATAAAATTGAATTGAGGAAAGGTAAACCGTGAGAATGGAAGTAAAATTAAACATAATTGAAAATCCAGTGTCATAACCCTCTAAAACTTTTGGAAATATACCTGAAAACACTCTTCAGAATGTGTCTCCATATCCTCATTGTCCTCTAATTAAATCTTCCCTTTCACAAATACCAGCATTTCAAATTGAAAACCTATTTCATCCCATTGTTCTCTTCTGGCTACTTACTGTGGTAACTGTATTGTTCTTCACACATTTCATTGCAAATATTTAGTATTTCAACTAAATCCTGGGTTAATAGCCTTTGAACATCTCGTATGAGACTCTAATCATATATATCATTATTCCTATGGGAAAACCTGTTGCAAGTGAGCAATTCATAAACAAACTTTCAGGAACATAAAAACTGAGTTGGTGACTTCCTGCAATTATTATTTGAAACATGGATAATGTATGTGCCAAATCCAAAAGAAAGAATTGTCCAGAGTCTTCTAGAATGGTTTATCTAAGATAAGCTTTTTAAGACTGCATATTCTTTTTAGAGATTTAAAGTGTTGACCCTTGGAATTGTATGGGAAGTTACACATATAAGAATACTCTTTCTGACACAGAGCCTCAAGGAAGGAGAGAACTTACATAAAGCATGACCCATGTACTAGAATCTCATATGCATGCTTAAGATTTTCCAAAATAACTTCACTCTTTCTGGGAAGTTAGAAGCATTCCCCTTAAAACTTCTTAGCTAACTAGAAAATGAACAATTCCAGCTTCAAAATGCTTTGTTCCTTTTTCATCAGATCAAAGAGTTTTCCAAATAAATAAAACTCTATTTCTAGATAGAAAAAAAATCTTTACTATTATAAGTTTCATTGCAACAACAAAAGCTCAGTTAAGCTAGGATTGTTCGAAATTGTATAAATAATAATTTTGGAGATAAAAAGCATTAATGAGGAATTAAAAGGTATGGCCTGGGTGGTCCAATTGGTTAAGCATCTGCCTTTGGCTCAGGTCATGATCTCAGGATCTTGGGATGGAGTCCCACATCAGGCTTTCTGCTCAGTGGTGAGTCTGCTTCACTCTCTCACTCTCCCTCTCTCTCTCACTTAAATAAATAAAATCTTTTTTAAAATGTATTAAAAAACAAAAAATAAATAAAAGGTATGGTCTGTGGATATTCATATTCAAAAGAGAGAGAGAAAGAGAATATACCACCCAAGAAACTAGTTTTCAGTTAGCTCCTAGTTTTCAGTCAGGTTAAGATGCCCATCTTGATACAATTTTTTTTAAAGTTCCTATTATAAAATGTTATGAGGGATCAAAAATATAGGCATTGTTGTTAAATGAACTTGGGTCCAGAAAATCCTCTTCTCCATTTATTAGAATTCAGGAAAACCATATAATTATGTCTTCTGGGATAAACACGCTAATGCAAAACATCCAGGTGACTATGCTGGTTCATTGTTTTTCCTCTAAAATTGAAGGAAGCAATAGATACATGGCAAAATAAAGAACTCCAATTTGGTTTATGCTATTTATAAGAACTTGAATGAACTAAAAAAAAAAATGAAATTGAGTTCAAATTCCTTTCTGCCCATTTTCTGCTTCAAAATATTATTTTTTTATTTTTACAATTTCAAAAAAGGACTGCATGCAGAATACTCTTATTTATAGGCCATCATGATTAGTAAATATTACAAAAATTATTCAATCACCCTGTACATTACAATTATATCCTGCAACCCCTTAACAATGTACTTGTTAATTTTAAAAATTGTTATATAGGATGAAACCACTGGCACCCTAAAACTTATCCTTCCAAGACGGTACCTAAGAGCCTGACTATGGAACTAAAAGCATAGGTAATTGCAGACAGCTCTGTGAGACAAGGGAAAACTTCCCAGGCTGCCCTACAAACATAGAGATGTCCTAAGAAACACTGACTTTGCTTCACTTATCTTAGGAAGGGGTAACTAAAATGGCCTTTTCAAACTTTAATAGGAATGCATGAAAACGACAGAATCCTTGAAGAGTTGCCCTAATCACACAGACTGCATTGTAAGCTTAACCAGTACATGCGCCTTTTAGCAAATAACTCCCTTTGCTCACCCTCTTTCCCTCCACATTCATATAGAAGGTTCCATATTATGTGGCTTTCTTCAGGAAAGACAGAACTCAATACCAACCGCTGCCAAAAAAAAATAAAGACGGCAGGAATCAGCGAATCCAGTATCAAATTAAAATATATGTTTTTAAATGAAAATATTTGAAAGGAATCATGGAGCCACAAACTTCTGCTAACACGTCTGAGGTCCCTGCAGAATTATTTCCCTACCTTCAGGGATGTTAGCATCACTAGGGAGGTAGTAACATTCCTCATCTACAACCAGACATTGAATGAATGGAGCCCGTATCTGATTCCATCAAAACAGGATCACAAAACTAAACTATGAGCCCTTCTGAAGAATATTTGTTTATTCCTGTTTTACACAGAGTTGAGAAGTAGCTTTGAAAAGTTGCCATGGCCATGTTTTCCTGAGCGGACAATTAAACCCTTTGATGAACGTCGAAATATATACAGTGTAAATGTAGGGTCTCTCCCTTCCTTAATAATGTATATGTGTTGACGACTGCATGTGTGTATAACCCTGTGTATGCGTGTGGGCACGTAGATGAAATGTACTAGTTGAGGAGAGACATCATTTAACCATCTTAATGTTGGGTGACACAGCCTGAGAGCTCACTGCTGTTTCAGCAGAGGGCTTCCATGACAGGATTTTAGGGTGACTTTGAGGGGTTCCTTATCTTTCCAAGGTTATTGTGATAGATGGAACAGTCTACTTCCTCTAGGGGTGAGTTAAGTGGAAATAACTGCTCCGCCACATCTTCCTGACACGAACAATTCAGAGGTGAAATTCTGGGATGCAATACCAGAAACATACATGTATTATCAAAAAGACTGGCAACTAAGTTCCAAGGCTGTTGATAGGCAAATTGATCTCTAGATAAGGTTCCTACCCGCCTTTCTAAGGTCACTGAACCATTAAGATAATAAGTCTTGAAAAGCATTTAAGTAGGAACTGTGGGTAGATAAAAATGACTAGTTTCATTTATATTCTGAAGCCAATGGAAACACCTGTCCATTTTCTTTTGCAGGGATCTCACAGAAGGCAACTGCATCTATAGTGTCACCTCTAATTCAAAACGGTGCTAAAAAACATCCTTCATTGGATGAATTTGGCAGACCCAGGGTGATAGTGCTAATTCAGCTCCCACACAAGTCTTTGTTCCAGTTCTCATCTCAGTTTAGGCAGCTCAGATAAGCTTATCATAGGGCTTTGAACCAACTGACATTCTGGAATGGCACAATAAGCGATATCTCCAGGAGAGTTGTTAATGAGCGTCAATAAATATGACTTCCTTCGAAAAAGACACTTTAACTCCGTAGTTTGCAAGGCAAGAAGTGAAAATGAAAGATCTTCCACTTCTCTGTGTAAGATTCAGACCTAATCAGAATGTATGCAGATTTCTTTTTAGGAAATGCTACAAATGAAATTTAGCTGGAGAAATATACTACCTCTAGAGATAAAATTGTTCTTTTTTTTTCTGAAAAGGGTAATCCACATGAGTTTAAATTGAAAAGTATATCAGTAATACTCTTTCTGTTTGTCTTGCCTTGTAATTCAAAGATTAAATTCATTTCAAATTAATGAAAATGATTTAATCTCAGGGCATTAGTAATTTCAGTTTATTTAGACCTGTATTTTAAAGAACTAGCTTGAGAGCTCTTTGCAAACAAGACGAGGCTCCAAAACAAAATGATACCCAATCTCTCTTTTAAGGTTATTTTCTAAAATCTGTGAGCCATGACTGTAGAATTCTTCACTCCCCCAAATTACATTAACAGTGTTTGACATGATGACACAGAGAGCAAAAAGAATTCATTTCTACCAAATAAGTGTGGGCTACACCACTGCTTTTTGAAAACATCCTCCTCTTATTCCATTTTGGTAAATTTCTAAGGAATGTTTAAAATCTGTAGGACAGACCTTGGCTTAAGAGGTGGCCTCTCTGCCATTTTCATGGCTGATTTGAGACCCATTATGCACTTGATTCTGCATTGTGAAATCCAGGCTGGGGACAAATTTCTGCCTGTCATCTTAGGAAAGGCCAGGAGTTTTGCACCATCCTGTAGTGTGAAAACAAAATCAAAGACAGGGTAGGGCTGCCTGCTTCTTTCTTAATCAGCTTGCAGCTTTTTTTTGAGGCAATCTTGGTTGTCAACTATCTCAGGCTTAGAAGGGTAATTTAGTAGAATAAAATATTATTTAAACAACATCTCCCTAGGGAAAGTTCCTTCTTACACTTAATATCGAATGCAAAAAGGTAATCAGTAAGTAATTATTTGGTGCTTGGCTAAGAATCATTGCACGGGAATGCATTTAAGAAGCGCAAAATCTTTTTTTTTTTTAACCTGATAAGACCCTGAATCCGGGGCTAAGAGGCCCAGATATCTTCCTCATATTGCTCGTTCTGTTGCAATGACATCCCCATGTAACTATAAAGCTTATGGACTAAATTTGCTGCACTTCCTACCCCAACAATAACATGTAAATTGTGGAGATAAAAATGTCTTACAAGAATTTTTTTAAAAAAACTTAAACAGTTCACTGAAAACGACAGCATGGATAACTCTGTCAATGACCTCCCCTATCTAATGTCAATTTCAGAAAACAAGTTTCCATTGTAAATGTTTAATCATGTAGTCCCAGGAACCCAGAGCAGAAAACCTTATCTTCTCTCCCAACTTATTTGCTCTGCAAGCTCTTTCTTAGCTCTATCTCAGCTCCCTGGAAGCACTTTAGGTGCTCCCCCCACCCCCAGAAGAACTGGGAGCTCCTAGGTTCTGAGCTAAACAGAAGCCTTGTGGTTTGATTCCATTAGTCTGAGCCCTGGTCTGCTGCAAGCAAACTGCAGCATTTCTGTTTGCAAATCCTGGCAACCAGGTTCTAGACCAGCCACAAACCCAGGCTGCACACATTCTTCAACGCTGTTCTACCCAGACCTTGCCTGAAGCCAGTCAACCACAGCAGAAAGCATCCTACCTTCCATCATGGTGGCAGAATTGCATTCCTTAATTTCCAAGGAGTCTGAAAAAATACAGGAGGATAAGATTCCAGGTCCCAGCTAAGTCCTCACAACGCCGCTGCCGAGAGGTCTGCTCTGTCCACTGCTGAAGCCAAAGGAGACAAGTGTTAACCCCAAAGACAGGCCATGGATGCTGCTGGTGCCGCTTCACCTACAGGCTCCCAGGAAGATGCTGCGAGAGAAAGGGAGAGGAACAGCAAGCCGGCCGAGCTGCACCGCCTGCGCTGCCTCGGCCAATCCCTTCAGCTCTGGACCGCGTCACATGGTAGCCAGCCTGCATCTCCTGACACAATACCCCGGGAGAGCACACAGAACCTATTTTCCGTCCCTATTCCCCTCCACCCCCACCCCTCCCGCTTGTCACCAAACGCACAGCCCCTTCCCCACCTGGTGACGCACTTCCCCGCCCCTCCTCTCCGTCTTCTTAAGCCTATTGCAGCGGCTGGGTACCCGAGATTAATTATCAGACGCTGCCACCTTAACGGGGGACTCGGGCATGAAAGGAGCACCTAAGTGGCTTGCTGCGGAGGGGGTTGGGTTTTTTTTTTCTTCTTTGAAAGAAAAACTTGTTAATAATTCCGTGCAGTCTGATGTCTTCGCCGCACACTTGTAAGCTCCCATTCCCATCGCCTTTTGCCCTGAAGGAATTCCAAACGTTAATGTCTGTGGCCTCCGCACACGTCCGTGAGTCTCTCTCCCTCCCTCCTCCCTTTCTCTCTTGAAAGAGAGAAAAATCAATCCGGCTGACGTCACATCATAAGCAATTATCCCCAAAAGGATGATGCAGAAGAAATTTCATCCCAGCTGCCTTCAACAGAGCCAGGGAATTAATCGCGCATGACATGCCCAAGAGCTGGGAACTGTCATTAAAACAAAGAAACAAAAGAACCCACCCGAGTGGGGCTCTGGAATCAAACTGGCAACGCTTGAGATAATTTCTGGGGCGGGAGGCGGGAGAGAGGGCAGCAGGCAGGGCGGCCAGGCCTTCGCCCGGCAGAGGACTGCTGTGCACGCCTTCTGCTCCCGCGGCAACCCGGACGCGCCGCCGGCCCGGACCGACCCCGCGGCGCTCGGCGTTCCAGTCCCGGCTCCCGTGCCCGCCGCGCGCCTCCCCGGGGCCCTACTCGCGGGAGCCGCCTCCTTCCCCAGGTGGAGCGGGGCTGTGCCGCCAACTGCAGGCCCTGGAGGAAACCGACTTTCTTCTAGAGGACACCACGGTTTTTCGCAAGGCGCCCCCGGCATCTGTAACTGCCTTCCAGCCTATTCGTTCCCCCCAGTGGAAATCCGGAGGGAAGCGATCGCGCCGGGTTCTGGCCGGAGGGGTGGGTGGAGCTCAGGGGTTTGTAGCTTCCAGGGATGGAATCTGGGTGCCGGGCTGCTAAGTGGAAGGGTTATGGCCCTGGGGTCCGGCGATCTTCGGTTCCTTTCGAGTAGGCTCGGACAACTAAGGAGGAAGCAGGCAGCGGCATATGGGAGGAGGAGAAGGAGGGGAGATCAGAAGAAAAGTAAAGTCCTGCTTAGAACTCTAGGGGACAACAGCAGAAGTGGGGCATTTCTCCCTCTACAATCAAGCAAGAGGACCGGGAGAAAAGCCATTACAGCACAGACCAATCGTGAGCATCCAATGAAGTAGCTGTAAGAAGTTAAGATGCATTACACGATCGGTGTTGAGGCTCTAATGCTATTATTAATCTGTTATGTTATAGTTATATCCACAAACTTTTAATATTGCTTAGCCCATGACATAGTCTAATTCTTTCTACCAGAGCAAATACGAGGTATTGCTGGCTAAAAACTAGGAAAGAAAATACAACTCAAAAAGCTGACTGAAGATGGGACCAGGGAGCGAGACAAACCTGAAGAGACTCTTAATCTCAGGAAACAAACTGAGGGCTGCTGGGGGTTGAGGGGGAATAGGGCCGTTGGGTGATGGACATCCGGGAGGGTATGTGCTATGGTGAGTGCTGTGAACTGTGTAAGCCTGATGAATCACAGACCTGTATCCCTGAAGCAAATAATACATTATATGTTAGTTTAAAAAATAATAATAAATTAAAAAAAAAAAAAAGCTGACTGAAGAGCCTACTAACAGTTACACAAACAAAACCCCCAAAACTCAGTTCCTTAGCAACTTACAAGTTTTGAAAAACTCTTATTGTCCCTGAGGACACGTATTTCAGTGGCCTCGAAATTTCACAATGACACTCTCCAGGGAGGTACAAATGCTTGTGCCTTTTTCCTTATATCTATGAGGCAGCTGAATTTTAAAAGAGAATAGAATTTCAAAGTAAAACCTGTGTTGAGTACAACTTACACTGTTCTGAAACCTGCAGAAACGATTTTCATGAGTGTGTGTGTGTGTGTGTGTGTGTGTGTGTTTAGCCAAATTTTCTATAGTGGTTAAAAACATGAATAACTATTGGCATCAAACAGACTGAGTTCAATTCTATCCCTGCCACTTAATGAACTCTGTGGTCCTGGGCAAGTTATGTAATTCTCTGTGCCTCACAATTTCCTTATCTGTAAAGTGGAGATAAAAATAGTACCAAGTTCATAGGGCTATAAAAAGTAGCAATAACAAAACTTTATTAATAACTTACTATATGCCAGGCAGTATTCTAAATGCTTGGCCAGTAAATTACTTAGCATTAGACCAAGGGTTACAACCCGAGGTGGAACAAGTTGGAGCGTTCTGAGGCTCCAAGGGACAGGTGAGTAGAAGAGAGATTTGAAACAAAGGGGAGTAGTCACTTTCAGAGATGGAATTTTAGAGTTAAAAAAAAAAGGAATGGACTTGGAGTGGTTATTCTAAATCAAATAGAGAATTTGAAAAAGAAAAATGGCTCAGATAAAACCTGGAGGTAAGTGCAAACATGGAGATGTGGAGATGAGAATTTTTGTCAAAGATGTAAGGGGGCAAGGGAACCAGAGAAATCCAAACTGCCTGTCTTCCCACACTCAGTGTACATTTAACAGTGTATTAGGGAAAATTTTCAGAGAGACTTAGTGTGGACACAGATTTGTTTTAAACATGCAGCAAGCCAGCTAGTTAGAAATTAAGATAGTTCAAAGATTTTTTTTCCATCAGTGGGATGTTTATAGGAAAATGAAGTGTCTGGATATGATTGTCAGAGGACCGAGAAAGGGATGTGTCATTAAAGGTGGTAAGGCTAGTCAGAAGACTCATTAAACTTTGTGAAACTTGATTACCAACTGTAATTACCAATTGCTAATTGCCAACTGTAAGAACACCTGAAGAGCAAAGTTCTGCTTCAGATAAAAAATTGCTCAAGTGTGTTATCAGAACAGATTAAGCATCGTAATTTTATCTTCTCGTAGGTTTTTGAAAACAAAAAAGAGAAGTTTTTCTCAAGAACAAAGATAATGCATTATTATATGGCTCAAATTTCATTATTTCCTAGTACAATTTTTGCTTACCATCAAGTGAAAAGGGGGAACTTTTAGCTGCTAAAATAATGGAATTTTTTTTTTTTTTGCAAATTTTAAATGGAAGTCAAAGAAAAAGATTGTTTAAATTACTATCTTGCATCAAAGTGCAAAGACTGCATAGGGATTTAGTCCAGGATGGTGAGCATGTATCCAGATCATATCAGGCTCTCAGTGCCTGAAACTAGTCCAAGACCAAAAACTCAATTGCTGACATCACTACATATGGAATTTGTTTTTTCTGAAATAACATTTGTATGGTAGTGATACCCTGTTACACATGTTTCTTGGAATCAAATCCCATTGTATTCTTACTATAAAATGTTGAACTTCTTCACAATTTCCCGATTTTAGTGTGAGGAAAAATCTGTTCATAGTTCACAAAGAGAAAGAAATTCATGAGAACTGACGCAGTTCTCAAGGAAGGAAAGAAAATTAAAATAGAGGCAATGTTTAATAAATGTATTTACAGGGATATAGATAGACATATAGATAAACAAATATATTTCCAAGATAGTGATCTTAGCATGGCATTTGATTCTGTCCCTCTTGCTGTCCCTGATGAGAAAATATTGTCCAATCCCTGGAAATCAGCAAGGTCAGACTCAAAGAGTTAGATTTCCTTGGGATGAAATAGGTGAAATAATATATATTATTTGGTTTGGATATATATGTGTGTGTGTATCATAGTTAGATAGATAGATAGATAGATAGATAGATAGATAACTCTATGAGCTACCCAAATAAAAACCCCTTTGACTATGTCAGTTAGAATAAAGAATGCCAGCTGGAACCAACATGGCCAAAGGGGATTTTATTTGGATGGCTCACAGAGTTATATGAAGGACTTCATTGAAAGCAAGAACTAGAACACTCCAGGAAACTTTGTTACCAAAATCAAGTACTCACAACTCTATTTCTCTCAGCATGTCTGCTGGTTTTCTCTTACTGATTTTTCTCCTTGTGATCTGAGAGCTGGCCATTTAAATCCTTTAAGCTCACATTTCAGAGCCTGACTATTCAAGGTCTACTTCAAAAAACTTCTGGAGAAGGGCTCTGATTGAACTGGCTTGGCTCATTGTTCATCCTTTGGACCAATCAATGGGACCAGGTTGACAAGGTATCATAATAGGACTTAATTTAAACCAAAACTCACATTTAACTTAGTCACATGCCTACCACTGTGACTATATATGGGAAGGAGAGAGACAAATTTCTGTGACAAACAACCCTTAATACTGTGAATCCCCTATATTACTGGAGGAGTAGAAAAGGCATTGTCAAAAGAAAGAAGGAGCCCTATTACCAGAGTAAATGTGGGGAGAGAAACTGTGAAACAAAAGCTGTTTGCCATGGACATTACTCATTTCACCTAAGATAAAACTTACACAAGGATTCATGATCCAGAGGGACAGAAAATGCTGCTCTAATCCTATCAAGCGTACTTGAGAGGTTATTCGTATGTTCTCACTTACCACATCCTGAGAAAAAGTGCAGACGCCATAGTCATCTTCCTCCTCACTGTGGGAGGGGTGGGGTAGGAGGAAGCTGACCGTACTTCTTGGCTCACCTATCCCAAATACAAGGCATGCCCTGGTATGCTCCCCACCCATTGCTATATCCCTGCCCAGACCTACTTGAATATTGAGGAATGTGTATCAGCTAGGAGTCCTGCTTAATCTAGATGTACATGGATAAAGCTAAGCAATAAAGACTGAGTATATGAGAAAAGTCAGCAGCTTCAACAGAGGAAGAAAATAAATAATTACTGCTCACTAAAGCAGAGGAAACACTCTCATTGAAAGCAGAGGAAATGTAGAAAACAGGAAAGGCATTTAAAACATCTATTTCTTGGGGCACCTGGGTGGCTCAGTGAGTTAAGGCCTCTGCCTTCGGCTCATGTCGTGATCCCAGGGTCCTGGGATCGAGCCCCACATGGGGATCTTTGCTCAACAGGGAGCCTGCTTCCTCCTCTCTCTCTGCCTGCCTCTCTGCCTGCCTCTCTGCCTGCTTGTGATCTCTCTGTCAAATAAATAAACAAAATCTAAAAAAAAAAAAATCTATTTCTTACTTTTGATATAATCTTAGGGTTATAGCAACAATAAATAAGATCAGAGTGCTATGACAAAAGAGTAGGGGGCCCCCAGGTGGCTTAGTCAGTTAAGTGTCCAACTCTTGATTTAGGGTCAGGTCATGATCTCAGGGTCGTGAGATTGAGCCCCATGTGGGGCTCTGTGCTAAGGGTGGAGCCTGTTCAAGAATCTCTCTCTCCTTCTCCCTCTGCCTCTCCTCACCCCCACCCCTCCCCTCCTGCCTGGTCTCTTAAACAAAACAAAACAAACAGACTAAGGACCAGAAGGAGTGTATGAAAGTGGTAAAAGCATTCTTTTTTTTTTTTTTTTTTAAGATTTTATTTATTTATTTGACAAACAGAGATCACAAGTAGGCAGAGAGGTAGGCGAGCGGGGGGTGGGGAGCAGGCTCCCCGCTGAGTGGAGAGCCCGATGTGGGGCTTGATCCCAGGACCCTGAGATCACAATCTGAGCTGAAGGCAGAGGCTTTAACCCACTGAGCCACGCAGGTGCCCCTGATAAGAGCATTCATATTGAAATGTTGATATGGTCAGGGCACCTGGGTGGTTCAGTCAGTTAAGCATCAGGTTCTTGGTTTTGACTCAGGTTATGATCTCATGGGTAGTGGGATCCAGCCCTGCATTGGGCTCTGTGCTCAGTAAGGAGTGTGCTTGAAAGATTCTCTCCCTCTGCCCTCCCCTCACTTTCTCTCTCTCTCTCCCTCAATTGTATAAATCTTTAAAACATGTTTAAATGTTATAGGTGCAATCAATGATGTAGTGAATATGCCAAGAAGAAACGTGGATAGGCCCAGCGCAAAATGCTGAAAGCACAGACCCAAAGCACCAGTAACTGTGCCAGGCCCAGTGGAATTCTTTGTCTCTTTGAGGAATAAGTCAACACGGATGCAACTTTAATAGTTCAAGAAACTAGACAAAGAGAAAAAGTTCCAAAATTCATTTTATGAATTACAAACCCTGGTAAAAATCATTTTGAAAAAAGAGACTATAGTTAAATCTCATTCCTGAATATCATGCAAAAATTTTAAACAAAATAACAGCAAACAAAATCCAGCTTTTCAAAAATATTACACATATACATGTATATGCATATCATGTTAGACTATTCCAGGAGTAAGAAAAAGTAGTTCAACACTAAAAAAAATCTATAAATAAAATTCACAACATTAAGCCACTAAAAAGAAAATTCTATCATCTACACCGCTGCTGAAAATATATCTGATAAATTTCAACTTATATCCCTCATTAAATAAAACACTTATTAACAAAAAAGAGATAAAAACTTCCTAAGGATGATAAAATACACAAATCTCTTCCCCAAATCCATCCTCTGTTAAATGGAGACAACAATTAAAAAAAAAAAACACCTTATTAAAATTTGGAGTTAAGACTTAAGTGTTTTTTATCATCATTGTTACATAGTATTTAATACTGCTCTATGGATGCTGGCCAAAAAATTAGGGAGAAAAAAAGATATAAAATTGTATCAGAAACAGTGATATGTGTTTCTCACTCTATTTCTCTATTGGGATACGCAAGAAGACTGTATTTGTTGGCCTTTCTTGCATCCTGGTGAAGTTATATGAAGTAAATTAAATTACTGAAGTAAATTAAAGCAATGGAATTTTCCATCTCAGGCCTTTGCAAACATCCTACACGAACTTTTTGCCTCTGTATCCTTCTCAAATGGTAGACAGCTATCTGATCTACATTAGACTTGGAATGTGCAAGAAATAAACCTTCAGTGTATTAATTGCTATATAATTTATACATTTTAATTTTTTATATATTATATATCTATTTTATGTATTTTATATATAATTTATATATAGTGTGCAATATTTACATATGTTTACGCACTATATGTGTATATAGTCTTTTATTGATGATATACAAAATACATATTTTTTAGAAGATTTAGAAGAAGAGTCAATAGAGGAAAGTGTAGAGGCCATCAAAAGAGAAAGAACTAGGTATGTTCTAGAATCTAGACCTGCACCTTCTAGTCACTAACTGCATTACTATACTAGCTACATACTAGCTAGTCACTAGCTACAAGTGGCTACTTTGGGATGAAATAGGTGGATTTGTCTTGGATATATATATATGTGTGTGTGTGTGTGTGTGTGTGTGTGTGCCTAGTCTGGTTTGAGATGTGACTAAGCTTCAAAATGCACACCAGCCTTGGACAAGGGTACAAAACAAAAAGAATCTAAATATCTCATTAACAATTTTTAGTTGATCATATGTTGAAATGGTAGTATTTTATATATTTGATTAAAATGTTTAATTTTAATGTGGTACATGCAGTAGGAGTTAAGATAATGAAAGTAGGAGTTGGCAAGTTTAAATTATACATGTGGTTTATATTTGGGGCTCACATATTTCTACTGGATGGTGCTGTTCTAGAGACTGACAGAAAACTAACCCAATAAACACTGTGGACAAGGGGGAAGGGTTACATTACAGGATTATGTGCTAATGGTGTATATCACCACCACATTCACATTCATTAATTTCTTCATCCAACAAAGATAGGTTAAGAATTATCTATGTTCAGGAACTTTCAGGCTTTGGGACACCAAGATGAAAAAGTCATAAACCTTTTGAAAAGCTTATTGCACAAGTCGGGGAGGCAGATGAGCAAACCGAGAATTAAACACAGACTTATAAGTGTTCTGAGCTAAAAGCAACACTGAGGAGGAGCAGTTGTAGTAAAGAGGAGGCCAAGGAAGCCTGTGTATATACAATGAACTGGAGGCCATCTCCCTTTCCCATGTCCCATCCTCAACCCCAACTCACTAGATGAAGAGCAGTGGTTGGTATTTTCTTAGTTCTTCATTTCAGCCTCTGTGTCAATCATTTGCTGCCATCACCAAAATATCTCCCAGGATCCATCCTGCTTACTTTCTCTCCTTTTAGTTGTTTCTCTTTTTACCAACCCCAGACCAACTTCAGGTTAAACTTTTCTCTATGACTTCAGCAACTGTATCATAGTCCTCTTTATCTTACCACCTGTCCTCATTATTCATGACTTCAGCCTCCCTTCCATGATCTGACATACCTATCTCACAGTCACTTGACTTTCTCAATTACAATGACCTTCATTTCCACTGAGTCTTAGGCACTAAAAGTATAGCCACATTTTGGACCTCATCTTTCTTTATCTCCAATATTTCACACTGTAGATTTCCTTGTACTCTCAACTATTTATCTGCCCTTTATCACCCTCCACATACCATACGTATGCCTTAACATATCGTGAATCTACATTTGCTTTTTACTGTGATTACTGAGGGTGCTGATCTTCCCTGTTTACTTCTCAGAGCCTCGAGAGGAAAATCTGTGTTTATGTGTGGTAAGGTGGGAGGGGGAAATCCTTGAGAACAATCTCTCCTTCAAAACCCAACAATACTTGCTCCATTCTGCTCTAGCCATTTTTTTATTGCACTTACCTAACCTGAGATGCCTACTTTTATCTTTACAAATGTCATGCTTTTTTCAAGGTCAACCTCAAATCCTCTCAAGAAAACTGAGCACATGGATCTTTCATTATCTTAACTCCTACTGCATGTACCACATCTGCTTCTGATTATACAGCTTGTAGTCTCCTAATTATTTTGTGTAGAAGAGTTAGAAGAAGAGTCAAAGTGTAGAGGCCATCAAAAGAGAAAGAACTAGATATGTTCTAGAATCTAGACCTGCACCTTCTAGTCACTAACTGCATTACTTATTACCCCAACAGAAGTCTAGAAGAAAGGGACCATACCTTTCATTTCTTTGACATTTCCTATGATAGATAACACAATGCGGGAGGCATATTTGGAGTTCAAGAATTATTTGATAAACAAATATATCATTTTTTTATGAGACAGATCTACGAAGATCCCACTAGGACTATAAACCCAGAAAATCATCTTTTAGACGGGATCCAAAAGCCAAATCTGGTTAGTGAGGTTGTTATTAGAGCAACCCAAAACAAAACCCAAAGGGCATTGTGATAATATCTGAGTTTATTAAGCACTTCATAGCATTCTTTATTTTATTAAGCATCCTATAGGTAGTCTGTTAAGTAATTTATGACCATTATTTCAAGTATTCCCTCAACCCAGGATTTAGGTATTCTAGTCCAGTTTTACGGATGAGAAATAGAGACTCCGAAGTAGTAAATAACTTGTCCAAGAAAACAGAAAGTATCAGAGGTGGGATTTGAACTCACATGGCCTGATTCTAAAGGCCATGACTTTACCTTGAAATTACAGGATTATAAATTTGTCTTGAGAATATTAATTGTTATCTTGGGGGTTCAATATTCCTCCTTTGCTCTGGTAACACCATTCCCCTTTTGGGGAGGAGAAATTCCTTTCTTCTTCCCACTACACTCCATCATGAAGAAGAAATGGTTTCTTTCATCTCCCAACATGGCTATACCTCCTTATCCACAATCCTTTCAAGGGAGAGATACCTTGCTCAAGATGAACGAATAATTCCTTATTTCCCATGTTATAAATCAAGCCAGCCCAATTAGAATTCTTTCCTGAAGTTCAAGAAACTAAACCTATGAGTGAGGGACCTTTTTCTATGAGGTACTCAAGCTGTAAGAATGTAGGCCTGAAGCCATGACAACCATGTCAGCCATTTTCTTCCCCTGGGAAAAGCCTGTGTGTAAGGAATGGACCTGACCAGGAGAGAGAGGAAGAGAGAGCCAGATCCATTGGTCTGTGAGCACCTCCACCTCTATTTTCTCCTATTACTTCTCATCTTCCTACAGTTAGAAGAACGAATACTTTCTCATTTTGCTCAAACAAATTCAAGTTGGTTATTTGTCACCTGCAAGAGAGTCCTAAATGAAGCTCGTTTCTTTTTAAAGTTCATTAGTCAAAATAAGAATCAGTAGGTCAATTTAGTTCAAAGACATGGATGAATAAGACCAATATATTTCTTAAGAATCAAGCCTAACTGGGGCCGCCTGGATGGCTCAGTGGGTTAGCCCTCTGCCTTTGGCTCAGGTCATGATCTCAGGGTCCTGGGATTGAGTCCTGCATCAGGCTCTCTTCTCAGCAGGGAGCCTGCTCCCCCCTCCTTCTCTTCCTGCCTCTCTTTCTATCTCCCTGCCTACTTGCGATCTCTCTCTCTCTCTGTCAAATAAATAAATCGTAAAAAAAAAAAAAAAAAAAAAAAAAATCAAGACCAAATGAAGCCACCTCCATCTTAAAATGGTGTTTCTCACTGGTGTTCACAACCTCCTTTTTAATGACCACTACAAACTAAAAAAAAATCATGTGCCAGACCTAAGGAAGGAAATAAGGACATTTGGGTATGTTTTATGTCATATTAACCAAGAAACTAAAGTGATAGAGAATTTATTCACAGAAGACAAATAGCCTTGGCTCTTGGTAGACTTAATTTCACCAGGATGATGTGTTGAGGTTTAGGTTAGGCTGGAATCAATCTTTGGCAGTAAATCAGAGAGGCATACTCACCACTAATTATTTGACTATGAAAAAGAAGCTTTCTCATTCTGTATTTTCCTTTTGAAAATATAATTGCATGATCTTAATTTCCTAACTGGGTTTAACTGGGAATCCATGTCAAGCAGGAAGCTCTCAAATGTAAATAATTCATTGGTTCACCTTGTGATTTCCATAGCTACCAAGGACTTTAGAACCCTGACCTCTGGAAGAGAGGGGTGAAGGCTTGAACTGAAGCTTTATTTAGCAAATCCTTTTCACTCAAAACCCATAAGCTCCTTGTCCCTGTCAGCAAGTGTTTAGAAGGTGCCTTGTCAACAGGCCCCATCTGAGGGGAGCATGGCTGGCCGCTGACAAACGTGGGGGGAGCCTTGGTGGCTTCGGCTGCAATTAGGCTTGTCACTTGCAGTAAATTGAAAACTGCTCTGATTTTCTAGCTGGAAGTAAATAACACGTGTCTGATCCGCATATGCACATATGGGTGTGTGGTATGTGTGGTATGTACATGTGCATGCACACATGTGTGTTTATCAACTGAAATCGGGCAGTGTTTCCACGCAGTCCATAGTCCAGTAAAAAGTGTTGCATCTCCAGTTGCTTCTTGTGGGTTCTGTAATTACGGTCCAGTCCAGCTCATGGCAGAATCTACCATCAGTACAGTCAAGGATATGATCAAAAATGTTTGAAGTCTGCTCATTTGGATCAATGTGTGCCCAAGCTATAATATTAACCACTCATTTTTCTCTGAAAGCTTTAAAGTTTGGGAGTGGCTTAGAATATACACACAAAAAAATCAGTGTTGCTTATGTAATTTTTTTTTCCTTTGAGAAAAAAACTGTCCCCTCTTTAGTCACTTCACTGGAACTAGGCCATGGTATAATGTTTCTATGTAAAAAGGACAAATTAACTAAATTCTCTAAATCTTATCACTTTTAAAGGTGACAATTTAACCAAATTATTATAATCCATGAAATGGAATAAGAAAAGGGGCTTGCCAAATAAATCATTTCAGTTTTGGGGTTGTTTGATAAATAGTAATAGGAATATAAATTCTAGTAAATGAGATAGAAAACTATGCACTCTAAATTAGATACATGAGTGGACCTGAAAAATGGATTTGAGATGAGAAATATATTTGTTTTGTCAAAAATAAGTAATGTAGTTGCTGTTAATTTCATTAAGGTATTAGCTGATAATAATTCAGCATGTTAACTAATATTGTGCATGATAAGCTTTGCCCTAGTTTTAGTTCTGATCTATAATAACCCTGGTTGTATTTGTAGCCCCACTTTCAGACCATGCCTTTTTCAGTCCCATTGAAAGAGCATCTTTGATATCTTTCATCTGCGGTTTCAACTGCACTTCTTGTGAATCTTCTCTGACAAATGCTGGAAAGAATGTTAGTAATTGCACTCATTCCTACCAGCAGGTGAAGCTTATAATTATTTATGTTTACAGTGTGGTATCAGTGTGCTTTGGGTGATCTCTGAATGCCTGAATGCTCTCTACCATTTTATTTTGGTCCATATACCTCATCTTTCCCTAGTTTTCCTGCTTGCTTTTCATAGGACCTGCTTGTCGGGGATTCTGGCACTTTTTCTAGTCTTACCAAACAGAACTGATAACCATTTTCCACTTGCAGTCTTACATCACTGAACATCACTGTCACAGAGGCCACGAGCTGAATAAAAACAGCGAGAGATGATCTCTCCCTGCCTCAGTCTGAGATTTTTCAAGATAGGTGAAATGCTACAAGGGCATAATTGGGTTTAATAACAAAGATGGGGCTTATTGCACAAATGTGGAAAGAGCTGGGGGACTATCAGTCTTGATGACCAAGGTTGGAGAATGAAGAAACAGTCACACATGTCAGACGGAAGCAAAGGAGCAGGGAAGAGAAGTTTTCAAACTTCTGTAATTGCTAGCTGAGGAAGACATCTGGGAGCTGGCCATGTGGGGTTGCAGTGACTTTCCAAAAATTCATTTGCTTCACGTCTACTTCTAAATCTCAAGAAAGTCATTCTCTTCGGAAAATTCTAATCCAGAACCATATAGGGAAGGAGATTTGGGGAAACATATTTTCCGGGTTTACAAGGTAGGACTGACAATGATCTAGCAGCCTCTACTCCTTTGGAAATTTGACATCTCTGCCCATTTCTTTTTACCACATTTAACTCCCCAATACGGAATAAAACAACATCATGCTCTTAATTGGCACAGTGCAACCATCTTTTAATAACCAAAGACCAACAAGCAATCTTCCCGAAAAGGAGATTCAAGTCCCAAATATCATGTTGATGCTCCCTAGATTATATCTAATCCTTTCAAGCTGAGTTACATTTACCTCTTCGAAATCCTATAATTTAATATTGAAATAAACAAGTAACCATTACTAAAGTAACTAATATTAGTATAAGAAAGAAGAAACAAATATTTTATTAATTTATAGAAGTATAAATAAAGGCAATAAAGAAAATGTGTATAATTGCTACAATTATTGTTTCTACAAGTAATAATTCATTCATAATTGGTACTAAACTTCCCTTAGCCTCTTTTTCTTCAGGAAGTAGCTCAGCTGGTTGTGATTCTTTGCCTACTGGAGTTACCAAAATCATCCTGGAAGATGTCTATCATTAGCAGACCTGTCTATATTGGGTTTCTATAGATTCCCATTATCTTTTGCCACAGAACACATGAGTACTAAGAAATCCTCTAGAATATTCTGGGTTCTAGTCATACCCAATTTACTCCCATTTTATACTGGCAACTTACTCCCCCCTTTATAATTGGAACAAATTACCCCAACCACGATAACAATGGCCTACTTTGTTGTTGATTCCATGGCATGAGGTGCCTCCATAATGGCCAGATGGCAGTTACAGTTTCTAGTTCATAATAATTATCATGTGTTCCCTGATTCCAGGAATTCAGATCTTAAAAGCAGCAAGCCCAAGTGGTAATAATGAAAATGGAAAATTTTGCTACTAGATCATTAGAGGTAATAATGAGAGGAGCCATTTCTTCTGTGTGGTTCTTAAATCCACACATTCTGGCTATGGGTGAAATAACATTATACATTGGTTGCTGATTCAGAGCATATAACTATCCTGAGGACATTTCCCTAGACTTACAAAGTTTGCCAAGCACTTATAGGATTACATCTTCAAATGGCAATGCCACTGTTTTATTAGGTCAGCTGCTTCAGCGTGATGGGGGACATGACAAGACAGTGAATTCTGGATTCTGAGGACATGAACTTAGAGTTACATAGCATTTACTGTAGAGTCACTTCCTTGGCTAAGAGCAATACCTGTGTAGAATAACCCCAACAGTGAATAAGGCATTCTATAACTCTACAGGTAGTAGGCTTAGCAGAAGCATTGCAGACAGAGAAAGCAAATCTCTATCCAGAATAAATGTTTGTTTCAGTAGGGACAAATCCTGCCACAATGCAGCTGGCTGGCTCCCCCAAGGAATGGCTACATACAGAGGGAATCAGTATTGATCTTTGTTTTGGCGGCTTGGGTACTCTACAGAGGCCATAGCCACTACCCTTGATGAGTGCAAGTGTTCATCTCATTTTGATCATAAACACACTGGTCAACTGAAGATGTGGCTGGAGAGAGACTGACATTTGCACATGGAATTATATTGTCCCTCTGCTACTGAAAGTCCCCTCTATTGTGGTAGTCCTCTGGTGAGCATTTATATGGGGCACATAAATCCTTATATACTATGCCAATTTGGAGATTCCATTCACTTATCTCTTCTCCAGACCACCTTGTAAACAATTTTGCAATTCAATTCTATGACCATCTAACTAAACTGTTAGCCACTGCCCATAAAACAGTAAAGATGCATATCTCTGCCCATAGTTCTGTCCAAGAAAAAGGAATAATAAAGCACATTGCTCAACGTTCTTTGTACTGGGAAGATTTCCCTTCACCAGCGTTCTTTAGGGTCACTCCTGAGTGATGCTGTGTTGTTGCAGCTGCCCGATTATACCCACTAGGATATAATGGAGATCATCTGTGAACAAGCTTTGGTTTTGTCAATGAACTGCTAATAGGGGACTCACCCTTAAGCTAGAGGTGCTGACTGAAAAGAGGTCTGCCAATAGGAGGAACTGTAAGAGCCTTAGTAATTTCCTGTGCAAATGGCTTGTGCTTTCAAGACCTGCTTCAGCCTTGGAGGGAGGAGCAAGATGGCAGGGGAGTAGGAGACCTGTATTTTATGTGGTCCTGGGAATTCAGCTAGATAGTTATCAAACCATTCTGAACAGCTACAAACCCAACAGGAGATCAAAGAGAAGAAGAACAACAATTCTAGGAACAAAAGAGAGACCACCTTCCAGAAGGTAAGACATGTGGAGTAGTGAATCTGAGGCAACAAATGGGAAGATAGAGTGCGAGGGAGGGGCCGGATCCCAGCAAGCGGTGGAGCAACAGACCACAAATTCAGAACTTTTAGAAGTGTGCTCCACTGAGGGACATTGCTCTAGAGGCTAAGCAGGGGATTGGGGGGAGCACTCATGGGGACAGTGTGGTCTCAGGACCTGTGAGATCACAAAAAGACCAGGGGTGTCTGAGTGTGGCAGAGCTCGAAGGTATCAGAGCAGGGAAGCTGGCTGCAGAGACAGAGCTGAGGAGACTCTCAGCTTGGAGTTACCTTAAACCATGATCCAAGTCACAGTCAGACCACTCCTCTTCAAGCAGGGACCCCACAAATGGCAGATCAGGGGAGACTCTCCCCTTCCTTTACAGGGAGGAGTGGTGTGGGAGTGTGCTGCAGGAATCTGCTGGGTTTGGAGACTCCAAATGGGACCACGTGCCAGAGATAGAAATGCTCGGTTACAGGCTGGGTGAGCATGGAGTGCGGCCAGAGACCAGGGAGACAGGAGGGATTGACGGCTTTTCTCTGAGGGTGCACTGAGGAGTGGGGCTCCAAGTTTTCAGCTCCTCTGAGAGATTGAGACCGCCATTTTCATTCCAGTTCTCCAAAACTGTGTGGAAAGCAATCAGGAAACAAAAGCAACTGAGAGCAAAACTGAGCAGATTACTTAGCCTGGCCTCTGGCAAGAGCAGTGCAATTCTGCCTCGGGCAAAGACATTTGAGAATCACTGCAACAGGCCCTTCCCCAAGATTAGCAATCATGAGCTAATCATGATTGCTAATCATGTTCAGCAATCAATGAGAAGAACTGCAGAACTCCAGAGACTCCAGAGCTAGGGAAAAGCAACACATGGAATTCATGGATTTTTTTCCATGATTTTTTAGTCTTTCAAAGTTAAATTTTTTAAATTTTATTTTTTTAATTCTTTTTTTTAGTTTTCCTCTTTCCTATTTTAACCTATTTTAATTATTTTATTTCTATCAATACCTTTTTAAAAAACGTTTTCAATATCCATTGTTATATTCTATCCCTTCATTGTATTTAAACTTATTTTTTGTATACATGCAAGTTTTTCTTTATTTAAAATTTTTGGATACAGTTTATTCTAACCAAAATATTCCCTAAATCTAGCATATGGCTTTATTCTAGTGTCCACCATGATCACATATTCTCCTTTTTTTTTTCCTTTTTCAACTACCTTCTTATCAATTCCTTTTAAAAAATCTTTAATTTTCATCTTTACAGCTATATTCCATCCCTTCATCATGTTTACCCTTATTTTTGTATGAACATAAATTTTTCTTTCTTTAAAATTTGGGAGGCAGTTTCTTCTAACAGAACAAAGTACACCCAAAATCAAGTAATCAAGTGTGGCTCTGTTCTATTCACCAGTCTATACATATATATATCTATATATCTATATATACATAGATATATATCTATATATATAGATATATATATGTATAGACTGGTGAATAGGGGGGGGGAATATATATGTATATATTCCCCCCCCTTTCCTTCTCCTGGTTTCAGGTCTTTTCTGATTTGGTTAGTGTATCTTTTTCTGGGGTCATTGTTACTCTTTTAGCATTTTGCACTCTCATTCATCTATTCTTCTCTGGATAAAATGACAAGGCAAAAAAACTACCTGAAAAAAAAAAAAGAACCAGAGGCAGTACTGACTGCTGGGGACCTAATCAGTACAGACATTAATAAGATGTTCAGAGACCAGGGAGACAGGAGGGATTGATGGCTTTTCAGAGTGACGATTATAAAGATGCTAACTGCTAACTGCTAACTGCTAACTGGGCTTGAAAAAAAGCATAGAAGATACCAGAGAATCCCTTTCTGGAGAAATAAAAGAACTAAAATCTAACCAAGTTGAAAAAAAATTAATGAGGTGCAATAAAAAATGTAGGCTCTTACTGCTAGGAAAATTGAAGCAGAAGAGAG
>NC_081570.1:54396015-54413280 GCF_022355385.1 Mustela nigripes | reverse complement strand
GGAGAAGAGACATCATAAAGATCAGAGCAGAAATCAATGAAATAGAAACCAAAAAAACAATAGAACAAATCAACGAAACTAGGAGCTGGTTCTTTGAAAGAATTAATAAGATTGATAAACCCCTGGCCAGACTTATCAAAAAGAAAAGAGAAAGCACCAAAATAAATAAAATCATGAATGAAAGAGGAGAGATCACAACTAACACCAAAGAAATACAGACAATTATAAGAACATACTCTGTTCTTATAACTCTACACCAACAAATTTGAGAATCTGGAAGAAATGGATGCATTTCTAGAGACATATAAACTACCACAACTGAACCAGGAAGAAATAGAAAACCTGAACAGACCCATAACCAGTAAGGAGATTGAAACAGTCATCAAAAATCTCCAAACAAACAAAATCCCAGGGCCAGATGGCTTCCCAGGGGAATTCTACCAAACATTTAAAGAAGAACTCATTCCTATTCTCCTGAAACTGTTCCAAAAAATAGAAATGGAAGGGAAACTTCCAAACTCATTTTATGAGGCCAGCATCACCTTGATCCCAAAACCAGACAAGGATCCCATCCAAAAAGAGAATTACAGACCAATATCCTTGATGAACACAGATGCGAAAATTCTCACCAAAATACTAGCCAATAGGATCCAACAGTACATTAAAAGGATTATTCACCACGACCAAGTGGGATTTATTCCAGGGTTGCAAGGTTGGCTCAACATCCACAAGTCAATCAATGTGATACAACACATTAATAAAAGAAAGAACAAGAACCATATGATACTCTCAATAGATGCTGAAAAAGCATTTGATGAAGTACAGCATCCCTTCCTGATCAAAACTCTTCAAACTGTAGGGATAGAGGGCACACACCCCAACATTATCAAAGCCATCTATGAAAAACCCACCACAAATATCATTCTCAATGGAGAAAAACTGAAAGCTTTTCTGCTAAGGTCAGGAACAGGGCAGGGATGTCCATTATCACCACTGCTATTCAACATAGTACTAGAAGTCCTAGCCTCAGCAATCAGACAACAAAAGGAAATTAAAGGCATCCAAATCGGCAAAGAAGTAGTCAAACTATCACTCTTTGCAGATGATATGATACTATATGTAGAAAACCCAAAAGACTCCACTCCAAAACTGCTAAAACTTGTACAGGAATTCAGTAAAGTGTCAGGATATAAAATCAATGCACAGAAATCAGTTGCATTTCTCTACACCAACAACAAGACAGAAGAAAGAGAAATTAAGGAGTCAATCCCATTTACAATTGCTCCCCAAACCATAAGATACCTAGGAATAAACCTAAGCAAAGAGGCTAAGAATCTATACTCAGAAAACTATAAAGTACTCATGAAAGAAATTGAGGAAGACACAAAGAAATGGAAAAATGTTTCGTGCTCCTGGATTGGAAGAATAAATATTGTGAAAATGTCTATGCTACCTAAAGCAATCTACACATTTAATGCAATTCCTATCAAGATACCATCCTTTTTTTTTTTTTTTTCAAAGAAATGGAACAAAAAATCCTAAAATTTATATGGAACCAGAAAAGCCCTCGAATAGCCAAAGGAATATTGAAAAAGAAAGCCAACGTTGGTGGCATCACAATTCCGGACTTCAAGCTCTATTACAAAGTTGTCATCATCACGGCAGCATGGTACTGGCACGAAAACAGACACATAGATCAATGGAAAAGAATAGAGAGCCCAGAAATAGACCCTCAACTCTATGGTCAACTAATCTTTGACAAAGCAGGATAGAATGTCCAATGGAAAAAAGACAGCCTCTTCAATAAATGGTGTTGGGAAAATTGGACAGCCACATGCAGAAAAATGAAATTGGACCATTTCCTTACACCACACATGAAAATAGACTCAAAATGGATGAAGGACCTCAATGTGAGAAAGGAATCCATCAAAATCCTTGAGGAGAACACAGGCAGCAACCTCTTCGACCTCAGTTGCAGCAACATCTTCCTAGAAATATCGCCAAAGGCCAGGGAAGCAAGGGCAAAAATGAACTATTGGAACTTCATCAAGATCAAAAGCTTTTGCACAGCAGAGGAAACAGTTAACAAAACCAAAAGACAACTGAGAGAATGGGAGAAGATATTTGCAAACGACATATCAGATAAAGGGCTAGTGTCCAAAATCTATAAAGAACTTAGCAAACTCAACACCAAAGAACAAATAATCCAATCAAGAAATGGACAGAAGACATGAGCAGACATTTCTGCAAAGAAGACCTCCAGATGGCCAACAGACACATGAAAAAGTGCTCCATATCACTCGGCATCAGGGAAATACAAATCAAAACCACAATGAGATATCACCTCACACCAATCAGAATGGCTTAAATTAACAAGTCAGGAAATGACAGATGCTGGCGAGGATGCAGAGAAAGGGGAACCCTCCTACACTGCTGGTGGGAATGCAAGCTGGTGCAACCACTCTGGAAAAGAGCAGGGAGGTTCCTCAAAATGTTGAAAATAGAACTGCCCTATGACCTAGCAATTGCACTACTGGGTATTTACCCTAAAGATACAAATGTAGTGATCCAAAGGGGCACATGCACCTGAATGTTTATAGCAGCAATGTCTACAATAGCCAAACTATGGAAAGAACCTAGATGTCCATCAACAGATGAATGGATAAAGAAGATGTGGTATATATACACAATGGAATACTATGCAGCCATCAAAAGAAATGAAATCTTGCCATTTGCGATGACCTGAATGGAACTAGAAGGTACCATGCTTAGCAAAATAAGTCAATCAGAGAAAGACAACTATCATATGATCTCCCTGATATGAGGAAGTGGCGATGCAACATGGGGGGTTAAAGGGGTAGGAGAAGAATAAATGAAACAAGATGGTATTGGGAGGGAGACAAACCATAAGTGACTTAATCTCACAAAGAAACTGAGGGCTCCTGGGGGGAGGGGGTTTGGGAGAAGGGAGGTGGGGTTATGGACATTGGGGAGGGTATGTGCTATGGTGAGTGCTGCGAAGTGTGCAAACCTGGCGATTCACAGACCTGTACCCCTGGGGATAAAAATATATGGTCATAAAAAATAAAATAAAATCGGAATGTTCCTTTTTATTTTAATAATTTTTCAATGACATATATTTTAACTGTGTTACATATTTTGCCTGTAAGTTTAAATTATTTCTGGGTAATTGAAGAGTTTTGTTATGCATAATTAGTTGTTATTTTCATGCCTAAAAAATTAATGCCTTTGGGGAATACAGATATGTGAAAAATGTACTTATTTCTATAACAAATGGGTCCAAAATGACTAGGCTTTAATAGTAATGTCACATGAAGAAACTAAAGAAATTGGAGGAATTTGATTGAAGAAAATAACATATATGAGAAACCTAAAATCATTCTTTAGGCATTTAAAGGGTTATCTTGTGGAAGAGGGATTAGAATTATTTTATATTGTCTTGGGGGCAGAATTAGAACCAATCTACATGGAATTTCAGCTCAACATGAGAATGAACTTTCTAATGAATAAAACTATGGCATTGAGTGGCTAGTCATTTACAAGAACCTGTTTCTCGTTGTCCTGGGCACAAAATTAGACCCATTTCCCAGCCTTGTTTGCAGTTAGATATGGCCATGTGATCGAGTTCTGACCAATGGAATGTGACATTTGTTGCTTTCAGGCCTGCTCCAGAAATAACTCCTTTGCACAATCCTTCATGCACTTTCTCCTTCCACTGGCCTCAAGTTAGTGATTCTAGAAGCTTTGAAAGATACATGCCAGAGATGAAAAGAGATCAGGCCCTGAATGAGTGTCTGGAGGGGAGCCTGCTACCCATTAGGTAACCCATTTTGGACTCGACTTGACTAGATTTATTTGACTAGATTATCTGTTACAGATAGGAGCCCTGCCCTAACTAGCATAAAAACCATTCTGGAAATGGAAAGGGCTCCATTGGGAAGTATTAAATTCTTTGTCCCTAAGGTATTCATTCTACAAAGATGCCTTAGAAGGAGTTAAACATTTGCACAAGGGTTGAATTGCATGTTCTCTGGGTTCCTCTCTAATCCTGAGCTTTTTATGATTTTATTCACTCAAAGATTTTTCTAACTTACTACACTCTCAGACATTCATCCGTGAGTTGAGAGTAAATTTTCCTGTAACGGTCCCTAAATCTCTCTTCTAATTTGCTGCTTCTAAAATGCTATGAATATCTTAGACAACTAAACTTGTTAGTGCTGGGCCTAAAATAACGATCAGTATGAAAAATTCAGGGTATGAATTACACGTAGGGAATGATTTTCATTTCTCAACCTATTTATATTCATATGCAAAGAAAAACAAGATTAGAATGAAATATACAAAATAGCAAAAGTGATTATTTTTGTGTACTGGCATTACTGTGGGTGTTTAGTTTTTGTCTTTAAACTTTTCTGTATTCTTTTTTAAGCCAAAAAAAAAAAAAAAAGAAAAGGAAGGATAAAAAAAAAAAACCACGCAATTTTCCCTTGAATAATCTTTTTAAAACCCCAAATAACTATTAAGTTTACTTTAAAAATTAAAAATAAATACATTGTAAGCTAGGACCTGGGAGGTTGATGTATGACATAGGGATGTGACTTTGACTTGTAGATTTTGTCAAATCCATTATTTTCAGACAATCAGACTCTATTATCAACAGCTCAGGTAACCAACCACATGCTCTCCAGCTAAGTGATGCTGCTTTACTGGGCACACATTTCAATTTCATTTATACCCATCACCCAGCCCCCATTCCTCATTGCTGTATGCAAAGGAAAACAAGAGAGAAATTAATATTAAAGGTGTTTATCTCATTCGTTATGGCTCATTTCATTAACTGATTGTTTATATATTTATATACCACCATTGTGACTCCATGGAAAACTTTAATTGGAATAATTATTCAAAACTGCAGGACTTAAATGAATGCCTTTTGTGATAGAGAACTTGATGAGTATTATTTCATATTCCTCAAAGAATTATAATAGGATAACTTTCATTATCGCTGTCCTTTATTTTATTATTCCTTGAGTCCCAATTTACCTTTCAATTACTTTTGAATTTGTTTTCCCCCTAAAATCTGAGCTATCATCTCACATAGTTGGTAAGAGAAGCAGCTTTCCCTGATGTACTTTATTTCTGTACTTAGAATGACTCCCAAACTACCTTGCTTTCTTATACCTGGAATTGACCGCCATGAGATTATAGAAAATATATTTATTGGTCTCTGCCCCCAGTTCCTGCACAGGGCTCCTAAAACCCTTATAAATTCATAAATGATACCACTGAGAGCATCTTTCATTCTAATGAGGCAGCTCTGGGTGGGCTATTGGATGGCCCCTGGGTGGGCACTGATTCCCAGAAAGACCAAGCCAGGATTAGAAGCTTAGAATTTTCAGCCTCACCTCTCAGAGAGGGGAGAGGGGCTTCGGATGGAATTGATAATTGATTATGCCTTGGTAATGAAGCCTCCATAAAATCCCCATAGTACGGGGTTTGGAGAGCTTCTAGGCTGGTGAACACATCCACACTGGGAGGGTGATGCCCCAAATTCCACGTGGACAGAGGCTCCTGTGTTCAGGACACTCCCAGGCCTCACAATACATATGTCTTCATGTGGCTGTTCATGTGTGTCCTTTGTCATGTCATTTCATCAGTTGTTTAAAGGTAAGTAAGTGTTTGCCAGAGTTCTGTAAGCCACTCTAGCAAATTAATTAAAATTGAGAAGGGGGTTGAGGGCACTGATTCATAGCCAGTGGGTGATCATGTGGGTTTCGAACTGGCACCCAAAGTATATGTGGGAATGGGGCAATCTTAGCCTTATGGGACTGAACCCTTAACCCGTGTGATCTGACATTTTCTACAGAAGATAAATTGTAGACCACCCAGATGGTGTCACAGAGAATTGCTTGTTGTGGGGAAAAGCCTCTACACATTTTCTGTCAGAAGGGAAGTGTCCTGGGTGAAAAGTGAAAGCGACACAGGGATAGAGACCCATAGAAGGAAAAAACTGGGGTTTTTCCCTATACAGGAGGAAGAAAACTGAGGATTTTCCCTTTTCAACCTCTATTTGATCTAAGTGGAGATTATATGTGACTTGATTGTATGAATCAGATCTCCCAAGCTGCTTTGAGAAGTAGTTTTGAAAAATGGACCTCATGTGACAGGAAAGACAGAATGGTACAGTCGGAACCAAAAGGGGTAGGCTAGAAGGGGGCGGAGTCAAACTGCGAAGCTGGTTTTGAAGGGTTGATGTAGGAATAAAGCGACAGAGAAGCATGGCAGAAAGAAAGGGGGTTTAAAAATATATTCTGCTCTCGTGGGGCACTTGGGTGGCTTAGTGGGTTAAAGCCTCTGCCTTCGGCTCAGGTTGTGATCTCAGGGTCCTGGGATCTAGCCCCATGTCCAGCTCCCTGCTGAGCGGGGAGCCTGCTTCCTCCTATCTCTCTCTCTCTCTCTCTGCCTGCCTCTCTGCCTACTTGTGATCCATCAGTCAAATAAATAAATAAAAAGTCTTTAAAAAAAATATATATATATATATTGCTCTTGAAATATAAACTTGCATTTAATTGTCTTTTACTAGAAATTATTTTATTACTATTTGGGTTTGAATGTCAATATTTAAACACTACCACCAATTTTAGATTCTGTCATAGGAAATAACTGATTAATGCTTGGAAAAGTTTTCAAACTTTCATTTCAGACATTAATATTAGCCACTTCTATTTACCTCTTATCAGAAGCCACTTATGAAATGCTCTCATTATCTTTGTCTCCTTCAATTTGTTTATTGTTTTCTGTCTGTCTTCCTACTCTATACCCTCTTGAGTAAATAACTTTAAAATAACAGGTGTTTCCACTTTAAAATATTTAATTGTTATGTAATTTTTACCTTCTCTTATTTATATTTTTAAAAATTACAAATATTTTTTATTTGGTTATTATCTATTTTCTACCAAATGTAATAGTTACTACCATTCTCATCACAAAAATGAAAAGACTGAGGCTCAGAGAAGTTGAGTAACTTGATCATGGTCACATAGCTAACAGGTGGCAGACTAGGGCTAAGACAATGTCTGCGGGACTGCAGAACCTATTTTCCATTCTACCACCGTTCTCATTGAAAGGGGGATCCCAGAAAAGACAGGGTTCAGGGAAAGATATTCATGCAAGAAATATAATTTTTTCTCATTCTTTTTAAAAATTTTATAAATGCCAAACTTGGAATGGAGAGAGAAAAGGTGGTGGAATGTAATCATGAATCAGCCCTAGCTTCTGCCCTCAAGGGACTACCCATAGTCTAGTTGAAAGACCATCTATTTAATAGCTGTATTTTATGAGAAGGGAGAAAGTAAGAATGCCCGTCTTCTCAGAGGAAGTGATATCTAATCTCTGTCTTGAAAAATGAGTAGAAGTGGTAATGTAGCAGTTGCGGAGAGGAAGTCACCATCTCCAGAAGCCCGGAGTCCTGAGAAGGCTGGAGCCAATAGAGGAAGAACCATCCAGGGAGAGAAACTGGGCTTGTGAAGGCCACGAATCAGTCAGTGTATGAAGTGTATAAAGAATCCTGGATAGAAGGGGCAGGGACTTTGGGTTTTACCCTGGGGACAATTAGAAGTCCTTGGATGTTCTAAAGTTGCTGCCTTTGAGTGACTAGCTGAGCTACTGTGCATCTAGGAAAGGCACAGCAGGACTGGAATTAACAAACTTTGTTAAGAAACAGATATAATTGTTGTATCTCTACTCATGCTTTTTCTGTTTGTTTGTTAATTCTCTTCTGGTTAGTCAACTTATTCATACAGTTATCAATCCTCACAGGGGCTTTCAAGTTGAGGCATCCATCTTACAGCTGCAGTTTCCCCCCAGAGTAGCTAACTTTTCTGAGTTCTGGGTCCTTCTCAGGACTTATAAATTTGGGCATCCTGATCTTTGACCTTGAGACCTTCTGAGTCTGCTGGCTTCTAAACATGGCAGGGGAATTGGAAAGAGAAGCCGAGCAACAAGTTCACAAATGTCACCTGAACAAAAACAGGCCAGTGAGTGAATCCTGGCCTCAGCTCTATTCATGTGGTCATCTGGGTGTCCCTGTTTGAAAACCAGAAAGGACATGAGAAGTGAGTTTTTTTTATTGCGAATGTTACTTCGTTTAGTCTTCATATTGATGTAGTTTTTTGGAATATTGTTTAGGTCCGGAGCCACCAGCCAAGAAAGAATTCTTGAGACATCTTTGGTGCAAAAGGTGATTTTATTAAAGCACAGGGACAGGACCCCATGGGCAGAATGTACTGCCACGCTAGGGTTGTGAGGAATGGCAGATTGGGAGTTAGGGGAGGTAAGGAAAAAGGGAGGTGTCCAAAAGGATTCTGAGATGCTAAAGAAGACTCTCAGGATACTGAAGGCTATTGCTATTGTCAAGCTAAGGTTATTTTTCCCTCTAGTAAAGCCTTAACATTAAGACAGTTGGGAGTTTGCTTGAGGAATGTTATACTCTTCCCAGTAAAAATCCTTGTCAATGGGCTGCAGGTCACAAAGAAATTTAATTTTGTTTACACTCCCTTCTGCCTCTGTTTCCCACTTCACTCATAGAGGGGAGGGTAATATTAGGGCTCCAGGATATTGAGTTATGGGCCTCTGGAGGTTAGGCTATTGATAAGAATGCTTTTTCCTTGTAAATCGCTAAGACATTTGAAAACTGATGGAGACTCCTGTCCTGTAGGACTGTGATCTCTATTAGTTAACCCTTTGTTTTTCCCTTCCCTTAGCTTAAGGCAGCTAGGAGTGCCTGAGGAATGTCACACAGATCACACATGCACATGGAGGTTTGGGGAAGGCACTGCAGGGGATATCAGCTTCTGTTTTGTCCTCACCTTGCCTTCTGCTCCCTCATCAATATTATCTATGAAATATAATTATTATCATTCTCACAATAAAAATGAGAAAACTGAGATTCAATGAAAGCCCCTGGTCACCAGCTCGTAAACAGCAAACTGGGCTCTGTTCACTTTTTTTTGCCAGCTCCAAATTCTTGAGAATCCCAAAGAACAAACATAATCTGAACTACATTTCACAGATTTGGTCTTTCTCTTCCTCTTCTCATTATGGTACAGTAGTTAATGGGATTCAGACCAAAAGGAAGTGAGAGAAAAAGGAAGGAGTCACAATGGAATCCATGCTTAAGCATTAACTCCAGTATTTTGAGAGAAGAGCAGGTACGTCGGAAATCTTAGACTAAAAGTCTGATTCTTTTGGGAACTTTAATGTCTCCAAAAATATTACTGATCCATCACTGAAATGTTACACAAAAGAACAGAAATACCCTTTGTGACTACCAAGTTTGAAATGCACTCATCTCTACTTGCCCAAGGTCAAGTATTTCATAAGCATATTATCAGTCAAACAGCGCAATTTTATTCCTTCACTTTGAAGAGGAAAAAAAATCAGAAACTTGAAAAGGCTGCAAATTTGGGTCAAGTTCATATTAGAGCAAGGCAGGCATAATTTAGTTAAGTTTCAGTTCACCTGGGCAAATACCCAAGGTCATAGCTTTCCCCTGTTCTACTTTCTCCTCCCACCCATCCTTCCTAACTCCCTATAGCATAAAACTCTGTAAACTTCTCAGTCTAAGAATAAATAATGTGCAATTCAGCCATGTTTTGTCCCTAATATAACTTTTCAACTGTAACTAAATACTCACTTTTATCCCACTCTGATGTAGTCAAATTGATTATTTTCTGAGCCTTGTACACCATGTGCATTTTTAGGTCTCCACATCTTTCCAAACCATGTTCCTTCCCCCTTGAAGCCCTTTCCAGGCCCTTCTCCAGTTTCTCCAGGCCCTTTGCTTCACAACTCAACTCAATGACCAGACATTTGAGAAGCCTTTCCAACCTGTAGCAAGTTGTTTTGTTTTGTTGCTTTGTTGTTGTTGCTGTTGTTGTTGTTGTTTTCCTGTTTTAGGTCCCATGGTGGGCGCTATCTCTTATTATGTCTGTCCAGGATCCCTATCCTGAGACCTGGCTGCAACCACTTCTTGGTTCCTTCTCTAGCACCAATTCTGGTTTTTTTTTTTCAGTGGCAATTCCTATGTTCCTCATTATAGCTGGCTGGTCTAGATGGAGCTCCTATTTCCAGCTGGAAGTTTAGCTAGAGTCTTTCTTAAGACTTTTAAAACCAGACTTGAGAGAAAGGAGAACTAAGCTCCCTCCCTAAGTGACCAGTTATAAGGCACCAGTATTGGTGGCCTATAGCCCATGTTCCTGAAGAACAGGACTGCCCAAATCAATGAGCAGTGACAAGCACAAGTTAGAGAACAGAGAAGGAGTCTAGGCATTATGTAGGTCCTCTTTCCTCTGGTTTCTGAGTTAAACTTTCTTTGCATTCCATAGGTCAATTTACCACTTGTTTACCTGTTGTCTCTCAGCTCCCTCTTGCCTTTCTGTTTTCCGCAAACAGCATTTCCCAGAGCCCTCTGCCATCTGACTTGTTTTTGGCTTACAGGAGGGCACTGGAGGGAGAGAAGTAGACCCAAAGAGAAGAACAGGGATTTTCTTTCTGTTTTCTGACTGTTATCGTCAGTGTCTTCGCAGTGGTGGCAGTTGGCTTTCAGTTACTCACTTATCACAGGCCCTCAGAGAAACCAATAGTAGCTGGGGTAGAAGCTTTCCCTTTCTCAAAAGTCTGAGCAGTAGGTCTACAGAGCCACTTCTCTGAGCTCCATGGTTCTGGAAGCTTCCCCTTCTGTTCTGTGCCCCAGCTGGGGGAGGGAGCTTCTTTCTGCAGCTCCCATCTCTGTGTTAGCACAGGGTTCCGTTTTGTCCTCTCAGCCTCCAACACCCATGAAACCACTTTGTATGTATGTTCCTCTCTGATTTTTTCGATTTCTGTTTTTTTCCAATCTACAAGAAAAACTCCCCTTTTGTTTAAGGTAGTTTGAAGTAGAGTTCTGTTTCTTGCTCTCAGATGACTCCTGACCAATGCAGGCATACCTCATTGTTATTGATTAGAAGAGCAGCCACCATGTACTGAATGCTTACTATATGCAAGGCCCTGTGTTGCTACTTTATGATCAGACCTTATTTAATATGCTCATCATCATGAAATAAACATATTGACAAAAGAAGTCCCTTTCAGCATTCATCTCTTACCCTCAGCTACTCCCTGCACACAGGCACACACGCTCAAACACTGTGTTCCCACAGGCCCCCACAGACCTGAAAGTCTTTTCTCTTCCTCTATCAGCACCAGGGAGACAAACTTCATGCTGGTTATCAAGGAACTGGTACATTCTTGCTATCAAAGGGAAAGGGGCCTCTACATGCCACCAGAATGAAATGCATCTGATACCTGAGTGATATTGCTGAAAATGCAGGACCAACCATGCAAGTACTCTCTGTGGTCCCTCCACCAGCCTGGGACTGTGCAAGGCAGACTTAGCACAAGGGGCACTGGGCTTTGAATTGATTGAGATCTTTGCTTTCCAGCAATTTATTTTTAAAACGAAGCCTTGCAAAAGAACTCGAGTCAGGGACAGAGGTCTTGATCTCTTCTAACCTGCAAAAGGCCCAACTCTTCCATCTGGATAACTTCTTAAGACAGGAGGTAACTAGAGCCCAAGAGTGACAACAAAATAGGTCCAGTATGGGGCCATTCTTCTGGGCACCAGATTCCTCATTCTCATAAAGTGAACTCACTTTTCTTTCTTTATTGTTCAATCCAGTGAAGCTTACTTGGAGGAGGAGTGTGATTTATCCATAGTGTTTGGAGAAAATCTCCTGGGAGAGAGCACCAATAATGTGATGAAGGACCAAATCAATAGGTTTCATTGCACATCTGAAGAAACAGAAGCATAGTAAAGTTGGTTAACGTAAGACCACACGGCTAAGAACTGAGCTTTGAGATTATTTGACTAAAACCTCATTCGTTTAACCATTATATCTCACTATCTTATCTCCTTAGGAGTATGATCAATACATGATTTCTTTTTATCTCTTTTCTACTCTTCACTCTTGTCCTCAATTTATTGGGCAGTGTATTGTATTGACCAGAAACTCAAAGAAAGAATGTTGAATATCTTAAACACACACACACACACACACACAATACCCTTGCCACCATCCGTGAATTTCATCTTTCTATTTCTTCCAAGGAGACTTGCTCCTAGCGCTATGAGGAAGGTCTAAGAACTTGTGAGCAGTCTCATCTTTGAGACCTCCAGCCCTCCTCATCCAAAATGGTTATTTTTTTTCTGTTTTATATGACATAATCTATTTTACAATCTAGTGGCTGAGAAAAGCGTTTCTGCTATCAAAACAACTTTGAAAAATTCCTGATATAAAAGACTTTCCAAGCTACCTAAATTAGTTCTTGCATATGTTTTTATTTCCTTTTACCCAGACTCATAAATAGTACTTAAAAACCTGAGCTAGTAAATCCATAGGGACAGGCCATTAGTATTAAAATAATGTTGGCTGTAGTAAGTGATGAAAATTGGTCATGACAAAGGTGGTAGAGTACATGTTGTGTTCTTGCTGCATCTTTGGAGGAAACAGGAGTCATATCCCCGGGTCTCAAAATGGCATTACTATTGAGAAAGGAGCCTCTGTGACTAGGGGGATAAGGGCTGATGGTATGTCACAGAGGACCCTGCCAGGCCTGCCCTCTGCTAGATTCACTGCCTCTTTTCATTCTGGTCTCTGTTGATCTGTCCCTTCCATAGAGAGTCCACCCCTGACATGCTGTCTCTAAAAGCATCTTCTCCCATTTATCTCCCAGCCCTTATTCTGCTACATTTTTTCCTAATTCCTTTTATCTCTACTTGAATTACAGTATATTTGCATATTTGTTGTTTGTCTCCTTGCACTAGAATGTAAGCTCCATGAGAGCAGCCCCTTTATCTTTTGTACTCACTTCGGTCTCCCAGTGCTGTAGACACTCAATTCAATTTTTTTGTTGAATATATAGATAAAAATAATTTCATATCTTGAATTTCTCTTGGGCAAAGGTAAAGGTCTACAACTCTATACATTTCAAAAAGGATTTGGAACAGACCCCTGGTCTCAAGGTTTCTTTCTTTCTTTATTAAATTAAGCTAAAAATGACTTTTCTTATCAGGATTATTACATTTACACTGTACTTTCATGTTCACAACTGATGGGGAGATAGGAATCCTTAGTAACTGTGAAGTTAACTTTGGCTTATATTTGTAAATCTCTTGGGAACCCCCCTGATATTCTCAGACACAGTAAAGTCTCATTTATTCAGATCCCACAGATTTGTGATGGTATGGGCAGAAATTGCACTGAACTATATTTTCTCCCTTATCTGGAGTAAGGTTTTGCCATGTCAGTTGATCGTCTGAACAGAACTACAGGGGAACTTCTTAACTACTTAACAAAATGAATTCTTATCCAAGTGTTTTTAGAGTAGTCTGCAGTATGAGTATACTCATATGTTCTAATGGTTTAAATGCCTTGTCTATAATACTCAGTAAAGCCTTCAATTGAAATGTTAACTCTGGGCTTTGTTGGATTCTTAAAACAATAAAACTTTGCCCAGACTGGGACATGAAAATTTCTGTACTCAATTTTTGGCAACAAAATAAGAAGGAATTAACTAAATAGATTCCTATCAAAGGTGGCCCCTTTGATGGCTTCTCCCTCTAAATTCCTCAGTTTCCTTGGCTTGCTCATCTAGAGCTCATGCCACCCCTGTCAGGCAAGCTCACCTAGTTCCTGCCCATCCTGGCTAGGGCCACCGGCGGATTAGCAACTTTTGCTCTCATCAGTAAAAAATAATTAAAATAATATATCGATCATTTGCTGAACACTGACATGAACATCCTGAACTACGAACTTAAATAGTATTTCCTTTACTTTTGTTGATAAGGCCCATGAGTTAGGCATTATCTTATACAAATGGGAAGGTGAGGTTCAAATATCTTAATTAATCTATGCCCCAAGACCTCATAGCTGGTAAACTGCAAAGCCAGGATTCAGAATCAATATTTTTAATCTCCAAGTCACTGTTCTTATTTAGCGCACCAAATGTAGATGGCCCTTGGTGCCATAGACTCAGCCTTGGTACACTGAATAAACCCTGAATGCCCTGGTATATCCCCCAAGTATTTCCCTTCAACACTCCTGTGGCTGTCCCAGTCTGTAGAACTCCAAGATGTTTTGTCTTCGTTCTCTGCCTAGTACTCTAGTTATGTCTAGTAACAGCTTACTGGCTAGGTCCAATATATTGGATCTGATATATATCAGATTTGGGGTCTTCCCCTTTCCTATGATAACTCCCAGGGACATACTCCACTCCACTGATAAGAAACCTTTGATTCTCAGGTTTGTCAAAATCACATCCAAACTTGCTCAGTCCTTTAACATTGCACACTCTAGCCTTCTCCAGGCTCTGCAGATGACTTAGTTTTCCCTCCTCCTATCCTAATGACCATGCCTGGTTTCATCATATGGTGTGGTCTAATCCCCTTAAGAAATGATAACATCTTTCCATTGTTTAGCCCAAACGCTGCTTTGACAGAAGTTTTCTTGCACACATCATTATTTTCATTTCTCTCTTCTAGTGTTATGATTGAACTTGCTTATTAGTAATTGTTCTTCCAGGAACTTAGCAAAACAGCCATTGCTGATTGCAGTGCACCTGGAGATTCAGACTGGTGGTGCAATTCCAGTTCCAGGTGGACAATCTAATAAAGGTGAACTGGCTACCTGAAAGGATTGATAAGCTTCTAGGCAGACAGTCTAGGTAAATTAACTACTTCACTTTTTTTTTTTTGTCTCCATCTTTTCTGCCCATTCTCCTTGCTCCTCCCTGGCAAATTTATTCAACATTTCCTTTGTGTCATCATCTTAATCCATCCTTGAACACCTCTTCCATCACACTGTTGGCCCAGAACAATTTAGTCCATTCATTTCTTATGTGATCATCTCCTGAATGTGATTGTCTCCTAAATTACCCACAGAACTCCATCTGACAAATTGAAAGAGAAGTAGCAATGATCTCTGAACTCTTTTTCTAAACAAACAATTAACCTCTTGCCTCCTGTCTACCTTACAAATAATTTGTCAGTTAACAGCAACAGTCAAGATTTTTTTAATGCACTGGGTTATGTCCCCAGTTACAAAATAATAGGAAGTTATAAAGATAAAGCATATTTTAATAAAAATATCACAAGTAGAATTAATTTGATTTATAATCAGTTTTAGATTTCAGTGATTAGAGCCCATGGAGACCTTAAGAGTTTGGCAGTTGGTAATTAACATTTTCTTGGGTGACCAAAGATCAGAACTGGATATAGAGAGGACTGAATTTCAATTTTATCTCTTTTACTAGTTCTGTATTATGGTGGACAATTCTTTTAATATTTTTGGATTCCCTGAAAATACAGAAAATTGGACCACATGGTATTCTAGGTTCTGGAATGTTTCATGGTTATATCATTTATAAGCTCAATTTAATATTTTAGTAAGAAACAGATGTTAACTTACTTAGGTTTCTTTTATCTCATTGTAATCTACCAGATAATTTATTTCTTTACCACTCAAAATTTCACAAAAAAAAAAAAAAAAAAAAGCTCTTTAAACTGGACTTATGAAGCTCCTACAACTCTGTGTTTATTTCCCCCTTTATTATCCACGAGTCTGTAATTAAGTTTTATTTGGATAGTCAAGTTCTGCCTCATCTGGAATAAGAGATATTAAGAGAGAGGTCCAGTGTCCCTGCTTGGACAAGAGTATGAAGAGGGTGTAGGCCACATGGAGATATCAGAGACAATGAGTGATAGACCCTGAAGGGAAAGATCAGACATAGGCTGATTCACCAGCCTTCCCTCACCCTTGAAAATTCTCCTCCTGGTTCCAACCTGGAAGACTGTGGGATTTTTACTGAGAAAGGAAGCTTTTCGTTTATGTATTTAACCTTCATTTGTTTAAATAGAGAAGTTACTACAGGCTGGTCATCAAGCTAGAAATAGGAGATGCACGAGGGAGCAGGGCAAAGGACCTCAGTGTGTAGAAAAAGCATTAGCTCAATAATCAAATAACAAATACAATTACACAATGTAAATGCTATCATAGCTCTGGTGTAACAGGTTCCCTCACACACACCACCCCCCTCCTTTCTTTCCTGTAATGCTCCTTACTCTGCTATGTGGTAGAGGGCGTGTGTGTGTGTGTGTGTGTGTGTGTATGAAGATCTACACTTGAAAACAAGGCCCCAGTTCTTTACCTTAGCTAATATCTTTGCCTGGACATGAAAGGACTTTCTTAGCCCAGGTTTTGATATCTTACAAATGGTAAGGTATGATGTCTCATTCTCTGAGTGAGAAAGACCGTGCATTCTCTGCTTTCACATTATTCTCTATATCAAAAAGATCTGATTACATCACAAATTACCTAAGAGGAAGCACTCTTCACTGAAATAAATATTATTTTCTTCTAAGATAATTTATATCTCTTACAAATTACAAGGATAACACATTTGTCCTATTACTGTAACTTTTTATCTTATTTCTTACAAAATAATAATCCTGTCAGGATACTGTTAAAAACATCTGACCTCTTCCTAAACCTATTCATAACATAAGGCCCATTTTATTAACTTGGAAAGTCTGTGTCTGGACCAGATGGAAAATAATCTTTTTGATCATATCATCTCTCCCAAGATAGAAGAATAAAACCACATGTGTGGAGGACCTAAGGTCATTCATTTATCCAACTAAATTATGAAAGAACATAAAACTGAGGAATCAGACTTTGTCTTAGGGCGCTGGCTATCGGCATTACTAATCAACAATGACATCAAAAATCTAAAGGCCAGCTCACTGAAGGAGGCCATAAAGACCTCACCAGGAAAACACTCAAACCTAATGATTCAAGCCAATGTCAACCATTTGTATTGATTCATTCAGTTATTCATGCAAATGTGTACGGCATTATCTGCCATGTCTGCAACATGATGCTAAAGACAGAAATGCTCTTACGCTGTTTACAATCTAGCTGAGCCTTTTATCTATTTTGCAAGCATACTGTTAACAGTATTGGTTAGCTGTGACATCCAAAAGATGTATTTTTCTTCATATAACACATCGCTTCTGCACTAACTGTATAAAAGATGTGTGACACTAGTGTAAATTGAAAATTTCAAAAGATGTATTTTTCTTCATATAACACATCGCTTCTGCACTAACTGTATAAAAGATGTGTGACACTAGTGTAAATTGAAAATTTC
>NC_081570.1:54217915-54396005 GCF_022355385.1 Mustela nigripes | reverse complement strand
TTTGACTATCCTGTTTCTTTCTTGATTATCGAGGACAGAGAAAAATGATTTTTCTAGGTTGCTGCTGACTCTCTCTTGTGTTGGAGAGAAGGGTCCAACAGGTGACCTGGGAACCCATTAAGGTAAAAAGCAGTCTTAAAATGTGCAGTCAGAAAAAGAAACTACATTTCTTAACATATGGTGACCCAGTCTGGAATTTGTGGTTCTATTATTCATATGGCCTGGTTTCAGTAACTGGGGTGTTCATAGAAATGACATCAGATGAAGGCCAATGCACATCTCAACACAGATGCTGGCAAAAGTTCTACCAAGTATAACTCCGCTCCATGATTAATTGAACAAAAGTAATGCAGGGCTGAGTAGCTTGTAATTTCCTGTAAAAGTCTTTAATGTTGGGACTTGAGATCCAATTCAGCTGCATTTGACTGCATGTTAAGAGTGTTTCCTTTTAATGGGATGCATCTTAAGTGTTTTTGGCTTAGTTTTGGAGAGTTCCTTGAGTGTCCTCAAGCCTTGTAAAGGGTGCTCAGAAAATCTGTCCTTAGTGTACTGGGATCCTGATGAAAAGCTAATAAACTTTGACTGCATTCATTGAAAGGTAATACCCCTGTAACAAGTTGAAAACAGACTACAAGTGGGGTATTGTGTCCTGTTCTGGGAGTTGTGCTTCAACAGTGACACTGGCAGTTATAAAATACAAGGTGCAAGAAGCACCACCTGGGAAGTAGCTCATGAGGAAGGTTTTACAGAGAATAGTTAAGAGAGTACTGGATATTTTCTCTAAAGAAATGAAGGCTCAGGGTTGGGGAATATAACAGGAGTTGGGGAAAAGTAGAGTTACAAAGAATTAGCTCGTTTAGGTTTTCTTTAAAAAGCTGCAGAAAGACTCAGTGGAAGTTTCTGGTAAGCAAATCTGGGGGTCAAAAATTACAAAGAAAACTCAAAGCTAGTCAAATAGAGAAGAGGTGCCTCTCAGAACAGAATCCACTCCAGACTATGTTGTTCTGGATGAAGATAGGGACATAACTCCCTATAATATGTACAAGAGAATCCTGTAATTGGAGGAAATAAATCTGATTTAGATATAAAAGTTTAAAGTCTTAGAGCTGGGCACACTTGTGTTTGTAGATCAGCTCTCTAGCTTCTTGACTTTAAATTTGAGTAACGAATTTACCTGATCTCAACCCAAGTTCCGCCATCTTAAAAACAGAGGTTTTTAAGAAAAAACAGAGATTTTTTTCAACATTATTTATTTTGTAATGAATAAATAAGACTTTGTATGTCGATGGCCTGTGGAAATGCTTGACACATAGAAGGCACTTCTCCGAGTAGCTTGTAGGGTCCCTTCCAGTTTTAAGAATCCCAAATTCTAAGGATGGTGCAGGGAATATATAACATTTTTTGCTAGTTACCTTGTCCTGTGTTAACCTTATCTTTTCTGACATGCGTGATCCTGCCTAAACATGTCATGTATTGGCTTGGAGTATCCTGAGCTCAAAGCTATGACCAGAGGTTCTGAAGTCAATGTGAGATTACTCAGCTGTTGCTTAGTAATTTTGTCATAGAATTATGAGTGGGTTCAATTTAAGATGGTGTGTTTCATTTTGCCAATAGTACTGGGTGGGGGGGAGGGAATACCTACCACACCTTACTGTCTATTGGGATACCAGGCTTGTGTTTTGGCTTTACTATAAAGCAGTTCTGTAAATCTGAAGAAGTAATTTCACCTCTGGTGACCTCAGATTCCTAATCACTGAAACAAGCATGTTGATTAGATAATCTTTAAGCAACCCTCCTATCTATAAAAGTAACAGGATTTCATTATATAGGCAGCTCTTGTCAACATTTTTTTAGAGTAGAAGGTGTGGATAACACCTTGGAGAATGCAGTTTGAATTCCAAATAACTTTATTACAACAGAGCAGTAGGAAGTAAGCAGTGGAAACATGTTCACTGCAAATAAATACAGAGGAAAGTAAATGGTACTAATTTAAGGTAAGAAAAATACCAAATTTAGATTACACAAGAGGTCCCAAGTATACATGAGTCAGGAAGTAAATAAAGATTAATGGAAAGAGATGCACAGGGTATCCAGGAAGACTCAAATCTTGTAAGAGACCGTCAAGAAAGCTTTGAAAAATCTCTTCTTAATAGCAGAGTAGGAGTTTTCCAGACGGACCAGGAGAGAAGGCCTTAGGGCTCAGGCCCAGGTGAGTGTGAGAGGACACAGAGTACGTCAGGAGCAGCAAGTGGGTCCAGGACACCAAGCATTCTACGTGTATATGAAGGAGTATCAGGACTTGAAGTGAAAGACATAGGAAAGGGGTCAGAGCCTGAAAATGAGTGTTTCTAAGCTATAGTGTCGTAAAGAAGAGTAATAGGAGCTTGGGCATATCATCTTGATCATCCTCCTTTTCCTCAAAAAATGTGTGTGTGTGTGTGTGTGTGTGTGTGTGTGTGTGTGTGTGTGTGATTATGCAGGAGGCATGGTACTGCCCCAAGAGAACTCACCAACTCACGTCTTCCTTTCCTGCTCTCCTTCTGAAAACATTCACTATTTCATCTGCATTCGGGCAGCCCTGTGCGACATGCAGAAGTTCACGTCCTCACTCCGGACAGCAGGACATCTCTTGTCTACACAACTCCATGATTTGGGAAACCCGGCCTTTGTTCCACTTACCCATTCCCCCAGGCCTCCCCAAAGGTACTCCATCCTGCTTGGGCTCCCTGATTCAGCAGACAACCCAGGTTAAGCCCACAAACCTTTCTTGGTGCTATGCACAGGGATCTTAGGTATCCACAGGGCAGACGGCTTCACTCTGGCCCCCTTCTCAGCCCCGCGGTGTTGTAGTTAGTTCTCGACTCCTCTGTTCATGCTGATAAAGGGACAGATTAATAAACCACCAGCCATGCAGATTTATAATTGGGGAATAAATTCAGGTCTCCCCTCATGGCAGGCACCCCCAGTCTTTATGAACTAGTCTACCAGAGGCCCCTGAGCTCTGAAGCAACTGGCTACCCCTCCACCAATGGTGAAAGTGAGGAAAGAAACAGCCACTCTTTTCAAACTATGTACCTTCCAAAAGGTTCACTCAGTACCTTCTCCTCTTCTTGGCTCTTTTTATAACAACTAGAGTTCGGGCAGTTTGGGTGTCTCCCCTGAGTCCTTCAGGTAAGCTTCCAAAGTTTCATTGTTCTTAAAATGTATCATACATTGTCATGTCTTTTGTCCTGAACTTTGGGCCTTAACTGCCCACTTGACTTCTTATATTGTTTTAAAAACGACATGATGCCCGGACCTGTGGCTTATCTTTTACACATTGAAGTTTAGAAAATTAGGACAATTTAAAGGACATGTCTCCAAACCCTTAATTGTTCAATGGAAGAACTAAGTCCCAAAGACAGAAAAGGGTGGATCCAAGATCATATAATTGTTACTAAATACGAAAACTATATGAATTCAGATGTTCCTGTTTAGGGGTGCCTGGGTGGCACAGTTGGTTAACTGTCTGTCCAACTATTGATTTAGGCTCAGGTCATGATTTTAGGGTTGTGAGAATAAGCCCTGCATTAGGCTTACATACTGGGTCTGGAGCCTGCTTAAGATTCTCTCTCCCTCTGCCCTCTCATTTCCTCTCCTCGCCTCTCAAAAAAAAAAAAAAAAAAAAAAAAAAAAAAAAAAATCCTCCTGGTTATAAAAAACCTTGACTCTAAATTCTAAGATGTGTTAAACAACCATAAGATGAAAAAAAACAAAAAACAAAAAACTGTAGGATGCATTACATTAAGTAATAAAAAGCCCAGCAGTGGGACAGTCTACAAGCAAGACATAGTCAAGGGCTCTGACTCTATTACTATGCTCTTCTCTCTGTTCTGCTCTTCTCCAAGGTGTCAGTTTTGGGTTGGGCTTGCATCAAACCTGTTTGTTCACCATAATTGTGGCAAAAAGAATTCTTGTTCTTGTCTAATTCTAAAAATTTCTTTAAAAATCTAAAAAATTCTAAAAGAATTCTAAAAAAGAATTCTCGTTCTTATCTGGTTCTTGTCTAACCAGTGAAAGAGCTTCTTTCCTCCAAACCTGGAATGGAAATTCTTCTTTGTAATCTGACTGAGCCAAATTGATCATATGCTTAATTCTGTACCAGTACAGTCTCAGGGAAATGCCTGTGCACTCATTCGCTTAAACCTGGGTCCCTGAATAAAATCAATCACTATGGGGTAGAATTACCATACTTGGTTTAGTTATTGGGAACCATTTCTGGAGTACAGATAAGTTAAGCTATTCTAAAGTCACAAATCTGACTTTCAGGGAGTGGAGAGTGGAGAGGAGTGATTACATAAACAAGATTAAGAAGGAGGAAGGAAGAAATGGATGCTTTGTAATTAACAAACAGGATCAACTGCAGAAACCCTATATTCCAGGGCCACCCTATATTCCAGTCCTGCTTTGACTGACTGACATGAAGGAAGAGAGATGATGGACCCTAGAACAATCTACTACTTAAAAGAATACCACATTCGAAATAGACATTGCGTGATCCCTCCTATGAATAATGATGCTGACACAGTCCAGAAAAAATAGCTAAAATTGTTAAGGAAAGAACAACCATCTCATTCTGCTGCCAAGACAAGGCCGTCTGGTATGACATCACAGGTAGATACAACAGCACATTTTGTCTTGTGAAGTTGCCAAGGCAACATAGTCTGACCCTGACAATAGGTTAAGGTGGCAGCACAGAAAATGGTATTTTTAACACACATTTATTTTTTATTGTGAAAAACAATTCAGATGAAAACACAACTTATTTTTAGTGAACATTTGAGATTCTCAGAGGTGGGTTAGCCAGAGAAAAGGCAATTAATTACTGTAGATCAATATTTTTTGGAAATTCTTTCATGACTTAAAATGGTCAATAAATCCCTGTGGTTGGAATCTTAGAAGATTCACAGACGTTGGATCTCATTTGCTTTGTTTAAGTTGTTCTTTGTCTAATTCTTTTCTAATTTTTAAAAAATTTTATCAATAAGGCACATGTGTGTGCAGATCTGGGTTTTTTTTTTTCCTCTTGATTTACTTCTCTATCAACTTCCATCCAGTTCTGCTGTAGCTATTTGATTGAAACTGCTTCCAATACTTTTTTGCACCTGCATTCTACAGTGGCTAGTATAAAGTTAAACAAATAGAAGGTTTCTAATTATACTTCTTGTTGAATTACCCTTTCCTCATGCTTCCTTTAAAATTTTTATTGCACCACTTATTTTCTAAGTTGATTTCCCTTATTTGCTTCTTTTTCGTTGTAATTTGCCCAAAACAAATAATGGGTTGAAAATGAAGTTTATAAGATGGGCCTGGGTGGCTCAGTGGGTTAAAGCCTCTGCCTTTGGCTCAGGTCATGATCTCAGGGTGCTGAGATCGAGCTCCCCACCCCCTCTCTCTGCCTGCCTCTTTGCCTACTTGTGATCTCTGTCTGTCAAATAAATAAATAAAATCTTTTTATAAATAAATAAATCTTAAAAAAAAAAAAGAAGATGAAGCTTACAAAGCAGCATGAATCTCAGTTAAAGAAAAACAACTACACTGTTTGCCAGCCTGAGATATAATTTGTAATTTTAATTTTATCTTTTTAATTAATGACTAAAACTCTCATATAATCTTACAAACAGCAGAAAGTCCAGTGTCTCCCTGAAGCTTCAAAATTAATTGTATAAGAAACACAGGACTTTCTCAGTCATTAATTTATTCATAGAAAAAACTATGGAGTGACCATTATGTTCCAGGCACTGTTCCAGGTGCTAGAAATACAACAGAGGAAGTGTTTTACTTTCAGATACATTTAGTTAGAACTAGGAAATATATGTCCTCGAGCACTGGTACTTTGATCATTTCCATATGGTTCATTACTGAACACTCATTCCATACCATTAGATTGAAACATGTCCATCATGTGGTGGTACGTTTTTATGTCCAGATTCTTACCCAGTGTTGCATTAGCACCTTACCCTGAGGTCCAGGGTTATTATACTTTAATTCCAATTTATAGCCATTTTCTCCAAAGCTTATAATTGAGCCAAGAAAAATGAATCTTGAGGGCGTTGTATTTGTGTGGAATTATTTCTAATGAACTTACCTTTTTTTTAAATGGCTGAAACTGGGGTGCCTGGGTGACTCAGTTGGTTAGGCAACTGCCTTCAGCTCAGGTTGTGATCCCAGGGTCCTAGGATCAAAACCATGTCGGGCTCCTTGCTTGGCAGGGAGCCTGCTTCTCCCTCTCCCTCTGCCTGCTGCTCCGCCTGCTTGTGCTCTCTCTCACTCTCTGTCAAATAAATAAAATTTAAAATAAAATAAAATAAAATGGCTGAAACTTTTAGTATTGATCATGTGTCAAATTTGTAAGCAAATAAACAAAAGAACAATAAAAAATGATATATCTGGAGACATACTGGTTTCCATCTGGGATGTAGATAAGCTGAAAATAGTGTTGTTCTTACCTTATAACAGAAGATTCCAAAAAATCCAACAAAACTCTAAGTTTTCTTGAGAGCCTGGATAGGGGAGAAGACACTGCTATGGAAAAAGCAAAAATCCTGTCCAGATCCTGTCTTTCAAGTAACGAATATTTAAACTGTCAATGGAAGGGCAGCAAACCCTCTTGCCATGGCATGTAGGTGAAGACCCATTTCAGCTGGGGGAAGGGAAAAAGAAAAAACTCTGTGACTAGAGGATGGTTAGAAAACTGTTTTAGGCCCAAACAATCTAGGTTACCTACTTTGGGGGAAAGGCAAGACCGCCAAGAAAGCTCCAACTCTGAGACCCTTTAATGTAGGACCTGCCTAATAATGAGGCAGAAACAGGGCAACATGGGGTGCCTGGGTGGCTCAGTGGGTTGAGCCTCTGCCTTCAGTTCAGGTCATGGTCTCAGGGTCCTGGGATAGAGCCCTGCATCTGGCTCTCTGCTCAGCAGGGAGCCTGCTTCCCCCTCTGTCTCTGCCTGCCTCTCTGCCTACTTGTGACCTCTCTCTCTCTCTGTCAAATAAATAAATAAAATCTTAAAAAAAAAGAAAGAAAAAAGGCAACAAAGAGTATCCTCCACACCCCTCCACCACTACTATCCCAGAAACCATCAAATAACAAGCAGTCACCGTTTACTGCTGAGTGAAAGGCAAGAGTTTTGGAGAGACAACTTCCCTGGTATGTAGGTACAAAAGGAAGGCTGAGAGCTGAGGGTAGAGCAGTAACATTGATAAAGATCATCTGGCAAACCAGCCTCCACCTTAAGCACAAGGTAATATCAGAATTAAACTGGTGAGGTCCAGAAGTAAGAACAAAATTGAAACCAGCTGAATATCTGAACATATTGACTCAAACACCAGCAAAAGATGAGGTATTGCTATTTGCAGGTCTAAATAATACTGGCCTCACTCTCTAGTGTTCTACATACTACATCCTACATGCAAAAAAATACAAATGCCAAGGGAGAAGGCATTAAAAGAACCAGACCCAGAGATTCCCCGGGTATTGAAATCATCTGGCATCAGTTTAAATTAGCAATGATTAATACATTAAAGACTCTGGGAGAAAAGATGGCCAACATACATGAGTAGATGGGGATTGTCATCAACCCTGAGAATTGAAACTGAAAAGGGATGCCAAATAGAAATGCTTGAAAAAAAGATGGGTGATAAAGATGAAAAACAAATTTAATGGAAGCATTGAGAGAATCAATACAGCTGAAGAAAGAATTAGTAAACAAAAACTAAGATAATTCTTTTTAGCAGACTTGTACTATAAGAAATGCTAAAGACAACTCTTCAGGTAAAAGGCAGTTGCCATCAGAGAGAAACTTTGAGGTACACAAGAATGAACATCTTTGGGAATGGTGAAACTAAAAATAAATATAAAAGTTTTCTTTTATATTTAATCACTCTAAAAAAAAATTGGCTGTCCAAAGTGAAATTAATAGTTATGCATCATGGCACACATAAAAGGAAAATGAATGACAGCAACAGGATCAAATATGGGAGAGAGGAATTGGGAGCATGTGCTATGAGGTTCTTAAATAATACTCGAAGTAGTAGAATATTATTTTAGGGAAACATGCTTTCTTAATGATAAATATTGTAAACCTTGGGACAAGCATTAAAAATAAAATTGTTTAAAAAGATTTGTGAATGGGGACGCCTGGGTGGCTCAGTTGGTTGGTCAGCTGCTTTTGGCTGAGGTCATGATCCTGGAGTCCTGGGATCAAGTCCCACATCAGGTCCCTTACTCAGCGGGGAGCCTGCTTCTCCCTCTGCCTCTGCCTGCCATTCTGTCTGCCTGTGTTTGTTCTCTCTCTTTCTCTGACAAATAAATAAATAAAATCTTAAAAAAAAAAAAAAGATTTGTGAATAATAGACCCAAAGTGAAGATAATATTGAAAGTGAAAATACATCCAATCCAACACAAGTGGGATAAAAGAGGAGCAAACAATGCATAGAACAAGTTAGAAAACAACAAACAAAATGGTAGGTTTTACTTAAACATATCATAATCATTATGTTAGACATAAGTAGTCTAAACATATCCACTAAAAGAGTTTGTCAGATTAGATAAGTGAGCAGTTCAACTTTATGTTATCTATAAAAAACTAATTTTAAACACAGGTTAAAAATTAAAAAATAAAAAATAGATTTATTATAAGAATACTAATCCAGAGAAAGATGGAGAATATCAGACAAAGTAGAATCAGGCAAAGTAGACTTGAGAACAAGAAATATTACCAGGGATAGTGAAAGACGTTATTACACAATGATAAAGAGGTCAATTTATCAAGAAGACATAACAAACCTAAATGTATATGAACCTAACAGCGGGACTTTTGAGGTACCAGAAGCAAAAATTGATCAAAAAAGAATATATTGATGAGTCCACAATTATAGTTGGTAACTTCCTTACTTCTGTTTCAGTAATTGATAAAAACAAACAGATTTTAAATACCAGCAAGAATAGAGAAGATACAAATAGCACGACACTATCAATAAACCTGACCTGACTGACATTAACAGAACACTCCTTCTAACAAGAGTAGGATACACATTATTTTCAAGTGCAGGAGGAAGAGGATCATAATAGATCATAATATTTTCTATAAAATTGTGTATCCATAAAACAAACTTGAATTTTATTTTACTTTTTTAAAGATTGTTGAAATTTATTGAGAGAGAGGGGCAGAAGGAGAGGGAGAGGCAGACACCCCACTGAGCAGGAAGCCTGGCAGGGGGCTAGGGGCTCCATCCATCATGACCTGAGCTGAAGGTAGACTCTTAACCTGAGCCACTCAGGTGCCCACAGACTTGAATTTTAATGACTTTAAAAATATTTGAAATCACACAAAACATTGAAAGTGTTTTTTTTTCTTAAATTATTAAGATAATCAAAATCACACAAAACAACTCGAAATTGAACTACTAATGAACAGAAAAATACCTAGAAGAGCCTGAAAATTTTGGAAGTTAAACAACACAGTTCTAAGTAACCCATGCCTCAAAGGGCAAGACTCAGTGGAAAATAGAAGATATTTTTAGATGAATGAAAATAAAACACAACGTGTAAAATGTGTGTAACATAGCTAGAACAGCACTTGATATTGCTAGAAATTAATGTTTAGTAGACAAGAAGAATCTCTAATCAAGAAACTAAGCTTCCATCTTAAATTAGAAAAAGAAAGTATTAAACCAACAAGGAAAGAAGGAAGGAATCAAGATCTGTACAAAAACTAATGAAATATAAAATAGAATAACAGGAGAGAAAATCAATAAAATCACAAGCTGATTGTTTTAGATCAGTAAAACTGGTGCATCTCCAGTACATCTGATGAGAAAGGGAGGTCACAAATTACCGGTACTGGGAATGGGAACAGTGACATCTCTACACATTCTACAGATATTAAGAGATACAAAGGGACTATATGAATAATTTCATGTCCGTAAAGTAGTTGCCATGAGCTGAATGTTTAGGGGAGAGTGTGGCTGGTGTTCTAAGGACCTGACTCTGAAGTGACAGAATAAAGAAATTCTTGGGGCTGCTGGAGCTGTTCTATACCTTGGTTGCTATGGTTGCACAATTCGATGTGTTTCCCCCAGGACTGCCTGATAAGAGTTGAATTTTATTCAGCGTAAAGGCATTAGTGTCTTCAATTTGAGATACTTCATCATTTTTTTTCTCATTCTCGACATATATAATAACCATATCTAACTTCTGGGCTTTTGATCCTTTTGTTTTTAATTTATATAGATTAGAAAACTTACATCAAAAATTTCAGGGGCACATGGGTGGCTCAGTTGGTTTAGCATCTGTCTTCAGCTCAGGTCATGATCCTGCTGTCCTGGGATCGAGCTCCACGTCAGGCTTCCTGCTCAGTGGGCAGTCGGCTTCTCCCTCTCCCTTTGCCTCTCCCCCCTGCTTGTGCTCTCTCTCTCTCTTTCTCTCCTGTTCTTTCTCTCTCAAATAAGTAAATAAAATATTTAGAAGATTTTTCAGTTATCTAAAATTCTTGTCACGGAGATTGGAGAGGACTACGTAGACATGACTACATGTAATGTATGATCTTGTATTGGATCTGGGAAAGAAAAGGGCATTATTGTGAAAACTATAAAATAGAAAAAGAGTCTCAAACACAGGATTTTCAATTTAAATATATTTCTTAAACTAACAAATGTATGTAATCAAAATGAGAACAAGATTAAAAATTAAAAAAAAAAAAAAGAAGACTTCTTTGTGTTGGTGCAGCTGAAGAAAGTCCCAGCAACACTCACCATTGGCCATCTCCCAAGTGGAGTTGTTTACTGAGCCAAAGGACCTAAGACAGGAATGATGTGCTGCTCGTGAATGCTTGCAGCTGCCCTTGTCTCTCCTAGCTCTTGATTCTGGGATATGTGAAATTTGCTTTTCATTAAGAAGGGAACTACTCCAGGCAATGAAGAAGATGAGAAGTCCATGCCTCAGCTAAGCCTTGTCACAGACATCTTAATGAAGCGTGTGTGCCAATCACAAAAAATCCAAAATTAAGAAATCCATGATTTATAAAATTTTTCTTTTAAGTTTTGCTTACGATAACTCTTTATTGTGAAGGAAATGTTTTTCATGACATAACCATCCGTGACTTCCTGGGCAGCTCCAAACTTGCTCATGAATTTCAAGGATTAACTCCCACGCTCTATTTGCAATCCTCTTGTGTTCCTCACACAATTCGGCATCATCTCCTTTCTTTACATACAATATTTGAGCTTTTCTTTCTGAAGATTATCCCACAAAATTTTCTCTCATCTATTTATCTCTATGTCCTTGGAGCCCCTCAATCTTCTGCTGGAATTTCTATATAGTTGGATACAGTTCATACTTTTTTTTTTTTTTTTTTTTTTTTTTTAAGGAAAACAAGTTTCCCTGAGTATTTCTTTAGTATGTCAATGAATCCATGGTAGAACAGAGTGGCTGGCATCCCCCAGGCTCCAAATGAACACAATAAAAAGTATGTGCCTCACTGAATTGCAGAAATTTATCCTAGAATCTTTCCTTTGGAAGTAAGGTAAGCATTCAAAAGAACCTAATACTGTTTTTTAATGATTTTGATAAACCCTTGTCTATATTCCTCTACAAAAGTTAGTTCAAAATAAAGAAAATTCCTTGGTAGTTGAACAAATTTTTCTTCACATTATGGATTTAGGGGACACTATCCTCCTTCATAATTCCTCCAAATTAATGGCTTTCTTAAAGACATATGCATATGCAGGCAAGTATTCCCAAGCCATATCCCTAGAACTATCTTTCTTCCTCTTAGAACTGAACATGGATTCTTCCTTAAGCCCTTACTCCATCAAGAAATTTTGCTTATGACAAAAGCTCCCCTGCTTTCTCTGACAAATAAATAAATAAAATCTTAAAAAAGAAGAAGAAGAAGATGATGATGATGATGATGATATAAAGGTGCCTGGGTGGCTCAGTCTGTTAAGTGTCTGCTTTTGGCTCAGGTTGTAATGCCGGGGTCCTGGGATCCAGTCCTGCCTCAGGCTCCCTGCTCCACGGGAGCCTGTTTCCCCTATGTCTCTGCCTTTCTCTTTGTTTCTCATGAATAAGTAAATAAAATTAAAAAAAAAAAAAAAGAAAACAAGTGAAATAACTTACTTAATGCATTTCTAAAACGTATTTACATTTGGAGACTGTCTATTCTCAGTAATTTTTGAGAGTGCTTTGCTTGAGTTTCCAGTTCCAAGCCACTGACTCCTATTCTCCAGTTTTGATACCAGAGTTTCTTGGAATCTTACTGTAAGGTGAGATTATAATCTATAATCTACTGTCATAGAATGTTTTCCAACAATCAGGGTTCAAGTTGCTTCCCAAAGTGGTCTTTAATAGCTTGTGGCCTGAAACATGGAGCAATTGCAAGTATCTTGTCACGGCACCTGGAAGAGCAACAGTCTTAACCGATGACCAAGCAATGACCTTCTCAGGAGTCCTGCATGGACATCAGTAGGGGTAAACCCCATTCATTGTAAGAACATCTTGATTCTGAGATCTTAAAACAGGAAAGACAACAAGGTCTTAGAATTGGTGATATACAGGTAAACTATTTAGTCCTCACAACACTCTGAAGCAACTATTGTTAGTATCTCTGTTTCACAGAGAAAGGAACTTGTCTCGGTCATTTCAGAATGCTATGACAAATTACCAAAGACTGGTAGTTTCTAAAGAAGAAATTGATTTCTCACAGTTCTAGAAGCTAGAAATCTGATATTGGAGGCCAGCATGGTCAGGTGCTGGTGAGAGCCTTCCTCCATGTTGCAGGCTGCCAACATGTCCTTGTGTTGTCACATGGTAGAAAGAGCTAGAAAACTGCTTGTGGTCTCCTTTATATGAACACTAATCCCATGTACAAGGCCTTCACACTCATAACCTAATTACCGCCCAAAAGTCTCACCTCCTAATAGCAGCCCTTTGAGAGTAAGGATTCCAACATGTGAATTTGGAATGGACACAAACATTGAGTCCATAAGAAAACCCAAGATACAGAAAATTCCAGAAACTTTCACAAGGTCACACAGAATCAAGCAGTCTGGCTCTGGATCTCCTCACTAAATGGTTCACTCCCTTACTTCCTCATGTCTGTGCTCAAGGGTGTCCTCCCCAGAGAGTTCTTTCCTAACCACCTGAACTAAAGTAGCCTTCACATCATTTTGTGTCCTCTCACTCCACTTTGTCCATAGTCCAAACCATAACCAGATATTATAGTAGGTGGTCACCAGTTTGTTTATTATCAAGATTGTAAATTCTTCCTTTCTAGGTTGTAAATTCCATCCAAGCAGGAAACCTCACTGTTGTACCCCAATTATCTATAGCAGTGCCTGGCACATAGTAGACATTCAGTAATTATGTGTTGAGTAAACAGAAAAAAAATTTTTTAATTTAAAAGAGATCTCAACCACACATCTTTCTTTTCTACAAGATACAGTGCGTTTTTAAAATGGTGGACTATGTGTCATGGTAAACAGGAATAAGTTCGGTGTTCGGTGGTGTTCTCTCTGATTAGGGATCATGTAGAGGTAGTACAATGTAGTGGTGAAGACCACAGATTAAAACAGTTTGCCCAGACTTGAATTCTGGCTCTAGTGATTACTAGCTATGTGATCCTGGGCAAGTTATTGAATGTCTTTATACTTCAATTTCATAACCTTTAAATTGTCAATAATAAGAGTATTTACCTCATAGGGTTGTATAAGGATTAGGCGAGTTAACAGATTTAAAATGCTTTTGACAAAAAAATTTTTTTTAATTAAAAAATAAAATGTTTTTTGGTATCTAGCACATTTAAATGTGATACAGATGTCATTTATTATTACTATCACCACTTTCTTGGGCCCACTGTGCTCTTGTTAGAGAAAACTGGAATAAGTTTTGGATGTTCTTTTAAAATATTTTAATGTTGGTAATTATTTATTAACATATTTACTTTATGAGTGATATGACCCCTAAGAGCCAGAGTACTACTTTGTCTATTTCTACAGATTTTGGAGGAAGGACAGGACTGGTAAGAGTGCCCAGGGCATATATAGGCATATATGGACTCAAGTGACCTGAACAGGGATTTACCTTTATTTGTTATGATCATTATGTTAATTATTCAGTTTGCAAAACAAAAAGAAAAACAATATAAAGCCATTCTAGGGAATCAGGCCATTCAAAATGCACTAATCGCATAATGAATTTGGGAAGGATTTCTTGGATGTGACCCCAAAAGCTCAGGAAAAAAAAAATAGATAAATTGCACTTCATCAAAATGAAAAATTATTGTGTGTCAAAAGATGCTATTAATAGTACAAGCAACATAGAGAATGTGGGAAAACACTTGTAAGTCAAATATTTGATAAAGGGTTAACACCCAGAGTATGTAAGGAACTCCTACAGTGCAACAACAAAAAAAAACAGCCTAATTCAAAAGTGGGCAAAAGACTTGAATAGACATTTCTCCAAAGAAGATACGCAAAAAGTCAATAGACACATGAAAAAATGCCTGGGGAAAGGCAAATCATAACTGCACTTCATACCCATTATGAATAACCAAGGTTTGAAAAAACGTGGAGAAATTGAATTGGAACCCTCATGCATTGCTGCGGGGAATGTAAAATGGTACAGCTGCTAAAGAAGACAGTATGATGTTTCCTCAAAAAGTTAAACCTAGTGTCATGGTATGACCACTTCTAGGTGTATCTTCAAAAGGACAGAAAGCAGGGACTCGAGTAAATACTTGCACACCAATATTCAGAGCAGCATTATTCACAATAGCCAAAAGGTAGAAGCAACCTTTAGAAGAAAAGTCTATTTTTCTTTATTTTCCAAAACTTCTGACACCAGATAGTGGTGGTGGTGTTGGGCGGGGGGTGGTGCAGATTTTCCCACATCAAGGACTTCTCCAGTACTCAGAAGACACTGACTAGGTGTTCTACAAATGTAACTTAGTTCTGACACCATATACCTGAAGACAGCACTGGATCCCACAGTTCAAGGGCTCAGTCTCATAAGACTCCCCTTACTTCAGACATTAATCAAAAGCTGAGGTTGCCAGCTGTATGTCTGACTTACCAGCTCTAAACTGAGGTTCCCACAACCTCCCCCTTGGGTTCAATAATTTGGTAGAATGACTCACAGAACTTATGGAAACATTCATTTATGTTTACAGATTTTCTATAAGGGCATACAACTCAGGAACAGCCAGATGGAAGAGATGCACAGGACAAGAACAGAAGGAGGTGTGCAGAACTTCTGTGCTCTCTCTGAACTCATGCCCCACCCCCCCCACCCAACACCTTGATGTGTTCACTAACCTAGCAGTCCTTCAAATATCATTGTCCAAGAGTTATTGTAGGGCTATAATGTCCATGCCGCTTTACCAGTGATGAATGGGTGGGGCTGAAAGTTTCAAACTTCTGATCATCTGTTTTTCTGGTCACCAGGCCCATCCTGATGCTGTCTAGGGTCCCCAGCTGAAATCATCATATTAACATAAACCTAGGTGTGCTCGAAAGGGGCTCTTTTTTTTTTCTTTTCTTTTCAGCATAACAGTATTCATTGTTTTTGCACCACACCCAGTGCTCCATGCAATCCGTGTGCTCCCCAATACCCACCATCTGGTTCCCCCAACCTCCCACCCCTCCCTCAAAACCCTCAGGTTGTTTTTCAGAGTCCATAGTCTCTCATGGTTCACCTCCCCTTCCAATTTCCCTCAACTCCCTTCTCCTCTCCATCTCCCCATGTCCTCCATGTTATTTGTTGTGCTCCACAAATAAGTGAAAGGGGCTCTTTATGAATAACAAAGACAGCCCACTCACTCAGGAAATCCCAAGGGATTTAGGAGCCCTATGCCCAGGAATACCACAAACCCAAATGTCCATTGATAGGTGAATGAATAAGAAAAATCCAATACACACATACAATAGAATTTATTCCGCCTTACAAAGGAATGAAATTCTTATATATACTATAAACTGGATGAACCTTAAACATTTATGTTAGGTAAGCCAGGCACAAAAGGGCCTATGATATGATTCCACTTACTTGAGGTACCCAGAATTTGACTAACTTTATAGAGACCAAGAGTAGAACAGTGGTTATCAGGGACTGGGAGTAGGGAGGGAAGAATGGAGAAGTTTTGTTTAATGATTACAAAGTTCCAGTTTGGAATGATGAAAAATTTCTGGAGACGATGGTGGTAATGGTGTACAACAGTGCTAACGTACTTAATGCCACTGAATTGTACATTTAAAAGTAACCAAAATGGTAAATTTTATGTTATTCTTATTTTATCCCAATTTAAAAAAAAATACATGTATACACACACCCCCGACACACACACAAATGCACTGATACCTATGTCTCCCGAATGGCTGATCCTCTCCTTAAATCTAAGCACCTGTCATTCTTTTTTGAGGGGCCCTTATGTCCAGTCTCCCAAGGAGAATAAAGTAGATGTTTGGATAAGCTTCATCTTGTGATCAGACCCAATCAGTTCTGTACAGTTCAGTTTATTCACTTTAGATGCACAGCACAGTCCACTGCAGGCTGAATTCTGTCCTTTGGTTCAATATATGAACCAAAATTTATATATAGAAATCCTAACTGCCATGTTAGGCTCTTAGGCTATTCTGTTCTTTATCTGAATGTGACTGAATTTGGAGACAAGGTGTTTACAGAGCTAATTAAGTTAAATGAGATCATTAGGGTAGATCCTAATCCAGTATGTCTGGTGTCCCTTTGAGGAGGCTGAGACACTTCGTAAACAGAGGGATGGCTGAGTACAGACAGAGAAGATAGCCATCTACAGGTGTCTGAGGCCATGGAGAGAGGTCTCAGAAAAAAACCAACCCCACTGATATCCTGATCCTGTTCTTTTAGCTTCCAGAATCATGAGGAAATGAATTTCTGGTGTTTAAGCCACTCTGGCGTTTGTTACAACAGCCCTAAAAACTTACTACACAATCTTTGAGGGAAGCCTTTATTTGCTAACATACTGAAGCAAAACAACTTCTTGGATAAAAACTGTTATTTGACTAAACATTTCTCCCCGAAGAAAAAGCTAGCTTTTGCCCATATAATTTGTATTCCAAATAAAAACATAACACATTGTATGCTCTATTTTTTTTCTTTTTATTTTGATAGAAGTAAAAGACACTGTGAGTTCCTACTCATGGAAATGTATCTTGTCTCTTAGCCTATTCCGTTCTTTATACCAGATGCTGCCATTTTTTTACACGTGGCTATAATGTATAACTTCCATTGCTAGACATCAGTTTGTTATTTTTAAATTTTTATATAGTCTTTCACTTGTTATAGATTGAGCAGGAAATGATTAGCGTGATCTTGGTCATGAGTTCAAAGGAAGCCTTCCTGTAGTGGTGACCCATTCTTCCAAAGGAAAACTTAAAATAAGGATCTGAAGAACAAATAGAGTTACCACATCTTCATGTCTTTAGCTGAAAAAAAATTGAATCATTGGGCAGGATTTTTAAAAAACATTTTGTGTTGTACATTGTACATGTAATAATTAGTTCAAGACTTACAACACGATAGGGACTTTTCTTATCCCTACTTAACAGTCATGATGAGCTTATCTTACTCATCCCACATCATGAAGCTGGGAAAGGGAAGAGTTGGATTTTGGGTTCAGGAAGTGAGGGCCACGGCCCACCCTCTTAATCGGTACCCTTCAATGCCGCCTCCCATTCAGGCACCAATTTTTACTTCCATACTTCAGGGAGTTGTGTTAGGCTTTGCTTTCCTTGATCTATATGTCTCTGGATCTTCTATTCATGTTATCATCTCTTTCTCTCTCTGGATCTCATTATAAGTAATTCCTTCAAATCACATTTCCCAAATCATTGTCTCGTCAGGTCTCTTCCACTCAGACCCTGGGATGTGTGTGTACTTGAAATTTACAAGTCGTATTTAGCTCTTTCTAAAACCTCACCTATCATTTTTTTTTAAATCCTAGTTTTCCTTTACTGTTTTTATTTCTCCTTTTATTTCCTTTAACGTTTTACTGGGATTATCACACATTTTCATCAGCTCACACCAATACCCTAGGACTTTGGGGAGGAGGTCTAAGTCTTCCGTTTATTGTTACTATTGTCTCTAACTTATTCCTTGTGCCTTTTGTGGGCTTTTTAAAATTGTGGACTATATTCACTGAGTGAAATCTGGGAGAATCCCAAGAGTCTAAAAGGAACATGTTGACTGCAATGATGTGAACATTGACTTCCAGGCAACCCATCCTATAGCTTCTCCTCCGCTCACTTACTTCCTACTCCCTGCTCAGGCTTTAGTTCACTGTTACTGTTTGTTAAATTCTTAGACCCTCAGGAAATTCCCTTCATTCTGGTAAGCCCAACAATGCACTGAATTTTGTTTACTGTGTTTGCCTGATCCAAAGGCAAATCTTACGAAAGGCCCTTTAGAGTAACAAGTTGGCCAAACTGGTAGAAATTAAAATCCAAGTCTTTTTTTTGTTAAGTTAAATTTTCAGGTCAGGCTCAGAGTTTGGATTTTGTCTGAAGCTCTAAAGTAATTTTCATACGTTCTCCAGGAAGATAACATACCTTCCAATTATCCATGTCCAATCATTCCAGACTTTATTTTTCTAACAAAATAAATGAAGGTAAGAGGGATCAAATGACTTGTCTAAGTTAGTTCTGCAACTGAAAAACAAACCAAAAAAAAAAAAAAAAGAATCGATACCGATCCCTGGAAACCAAAAAACATTTCAGGCTTATCCAATGGTCTGTGGATTAGACTCAGAAAAAAATGAAAAGAAAATGATGAAGTAAGAGCTCAGTTAGCAACAGAACGTTTGACCTATACAAGTCGCCCTGGATGCCCAGCAAAGACACCTCCCCTCATGTGGCGCACAAAGCCTAGCTCTTTCCAACTCAAGTCTGATCCGCACTCACAAGGTGGAGTCATGAGAAGCTAGAAGGAAGAAAAATTTGCCAATTGATCAGATACTTTTTGAGTCCCGGACACATAGATTGCCTCTTTTCAATCCATGGGAATGAACCGAATCTAAATGTCTTACACTTTGGGGCACATGGGTGGTTCAGTTGGTTAAGCAGCTGCCTTCAGCTCAGGTCTTGATCCTGGAGTCTCAGGATAGAGTCCCTCATCAGGCTCCCTGCTTGGCAGGGAGTCTGCTTCTCCTTCTGACTTCTCCCCTCTCATTCTCGCATTCTCTCTAACGAAAAAAAAATCTTAAAAAAAAAAGTCTCACGCTCTAAAACTCAAGAAAGTGTATACATCTGTATTCCCAGACTAATAACTGGGTGGTAGTATTCTAGGGGAGATTTCATTTATTTATTTGACCGAGAGAGACACAGTAAGAGAGGAAACAGAAGCAGGGGGAGTGAGAGAGGGAGAGGCAGGCTTCCTGCCAAGGAGGGAGCCTGATATAGGGCTCGATTCCAGGACCCCGGGATCATGACCGGAGCCGAAGGCAGACGCTTAATGACTGAGCCACACAGGGGAGATTTTGCAAAAATCTTGCTTCCTCAGAAATGGCTACATCAGGAGCTTGGGGTTTAAAAGGTCTGTATTTTCTAGGCTCTGAGCAGACTGATGGCACTTTGGACCATAGATGAAAGAGTGAGAAAGATCTGTCATAGACACCTGTCTTAGAGGCATGGACTCACATTTTTAGTAGTGAAGATAGCAAATTAGCGATGACTGGAAGAGCAATATCTACAGATCTTACTGAAATCATTGTACAGATTTTTATAACAACACTTGCTATGTTCCCAGCTTGATATATCATAGGCTTTCAAATTAAAACTTGGGAATTGATTTAAAAAAAAAAAAAAAAGACTGTGAACCTTGTTTTTGAGTTTAGTGGCAGTACTGCTTTGTGCCACTGGATGGTGCTATTAAACCACTCTCACATGAACATACTCAACAAATTGAGCTAGAAAGCTAGATGCTTTCTAGAGTTTCAAGCAGAGGGTACCTCTCTCACTTCTCAGCTTTCCAAGCCATCTCAATCTGGACATCATGCAGCCTTTTCTTTTTTTCCCTGGGGAAAAAAAAAAAACCTGGAAACATTTCTGAATCATTCTTTTTTTTTCCTGAGAGACTGTATTTTTTAGAGCAGTTTTAGTTTTAGAGCAAAATTAGGAGGAAGATAGAGATTTCCCATATACTCTCTGCTCCCACACAAGCATTCCCCCACACCCCATTATCAATGCCACCCACCAGAGTGGTCCATTTGTTATAATGGGTGAATCCGCATGTCCTTATTGCCCCAAGTCCATAGTTTATGGTAGGATTCATTCTTGGTGTTATACATTCTACAGATTTGGTTAAATGTACAGTAATATGTATTCATTTTTAGAGTATCGTACAGAATATTTTCACTGCCCGAAAAACCCTCTGTGTTCTGTCTATTCATCTCTGCATCTGATTCATTCTTGAAAACAGTGTTTATTCCAGTAACGCTTCTACTAAAAGTGGATCCTATGGCTCGGACATGCAGAAGGCAGACATATTGTGGAATATTTTGTTGGTTTTGTCAGGCATGGCAGTGTCGGTTAGTTAGTAGAGAGAAAGGAAACCCAGGACGCTCTTGCTCCTCAGTGACTACAAGATTCTTCAGAGATGCCTCCAGCTGCAAAGGGTCTGTGTGTGTGTATGTGTTTGTGTACACATCTGGTTGCTGCAGTGTGTGCAAAAGAGGAATGAGAACTGGACTGTCTCTTCCAACCTCATCAACCACAACAGCTCCATGTTGGGGGATAGGAAATACATGTTTTCATTTTGTTTTTTGTTGTTTTGTGTTTTTACAAAATACAAAATTTGAACAAATTACAAGGCTCAATTATCTCAGTGGCCCTTCTAGTCCTAACATGCTACGTTTTAAGTTCTTCAGTTTTCTTGGTTGACTATTTCATCTTGGTCTACCCGCATGAAGACCAAGAGGATGTGGGGCTCCGGACTGGCCTGAAATAGAAGATCTGAAGTCACCCCCAGAGTCTCCTGTCACTGCTCTCTCCTTACTGTCACCCCGAGCTCTGGCTGCCTGGTTCAAACAAGTCACCACTCTGGAGGAGGTATTTGGAAAAGGCTGAGAGAGGCACAGTACTCTTAAAAACTTCTTTTTTTTTTTTAATTTTATTTATTTATTTGAGAGAGAGAGACAGAGTGAGAGAGCATGAGAGGGGAGGTCAGAGGGAGAAGCAGACTCCCCATGGAGCTGGGAGCCTGATGTGGGACTCGATCCCAGGACTCCAGGATCATGACCTAAGCTGAAGGCAGTTGCCTAACCAACTGAGCCACCCAGGCGCCCTCTTAACAACTTCTTAGAGTGAGCTCGACAGAATACATAGGTAGAAATTGAATGCCAGGCTCTCGAACAAGAATGCATCAACCCAGGGCAGACTGTACAAGAGGTGGGAACAGCTCAGAGATGGGCCGGTGATAAGACAATGTAAACCAGTTCAGCAAGGGTGTTTTGAGCTTCTGCACTGGGCCAGGTTCTAAGGATACAGAAATGAAGGGAAGGAGGTATTCGGAGGTTGGAAGCTGATACATAAATGTAGAACTATTGGGCCATATTTAAGTGTCTTGAGAGTGAATGGAACCGGGTGCTAGGCCAGTTCAGAGAAAGGCACTAAACCAGAGGAAGTGATGCCCAAACGGACTCTCCATTGGTGCCCAGGGCACCATCTTTAAAATTATTCTTGATTAAAGGGTTTTTATTCCGTTTGTTGTTGTTGTTACTGTTTTTAAATCACTTCCATGTATCTTTGATGGTTGCCGTCATGTAATTATATAGTATCAATAGCTATTCTTCGTTAAGTTCAAAGCATAGTGCTAAGCATTTTACATATAATTCCACATCTAATCCTCACAAGAATCCTGGGAGATAGGCAGGCATTCGGACCCTTATGTTGAAAACATTTTGTGGAAACTTTCAAGCCCACAGAAAAGTTTTGTTTTGGTTTTAGGTACAATTAGCTGTACTGTACCCATCATCCAGCATGAACAGTTATCAACTTGTGGCCAACGGTGTTTCATCTATACCCCCACACGTTTCCTGACGTCAGGAGTGCACTGAAGCAAATTTCAGATATCATGTCATTTCTGAATGTAGCTCAGTACGTTAATCTAAAAGATAAGGAGACTTCAAGAAACTGTCGCCGCAAGCTTGCTTCTAGCTAAGATGAAGTAACAGAGACTAGATTTACCTTCTTGCCTGACTTAACAGAAATGAAAGAAAGAGAGAAAGAGAAAGGAAGAAAAAGGGAGAGAGGGAGGAAGAGAGGAAAGAAGGAAGAAATGGAAAGAGAAGGGAAAGGAAAGGAAGGAGGAAGGGAGGAGGGAGAGAGGAAGAAAAACCATGTGTGAAATGATGTTTTCCAAGACACTGGATATTAGGCGTGAAGGGCAGTGAAAATCAGTTGAGTCGCCCCCTCTCCTGACTTATTCCCTTGAGAGGGTTCCGCGTAGCACAGGGAGGAGGAATACACAGAAGCCAGATGGACAGCCTGAGCAGGCTTTATGTAGAAGTGACAGTTTAGTTGTGAAGTTCAAGTGGAAATGCAAATGATCTAGAACGCCAAAACAACTTTGAAAAAGAACGAGGATGAAGGAGCAGTACCATGTGATTTTAATACCTACGACAAAGTTACAGTAATGCAAACAGTGTCACTGGCATCGAGATAGGCAAACAGGATCAGAATAGAGGTCCAGAAAGAGATTTTATACACACGCACACACACACACACACACACACACACACACGAGCGTGTGTGTGTGTGGGTGTGTATACATGATGACTGATTTTTGACAAAGGTACAATTGGAATCAGTAGAGGACAATCTTTTCAGCAAATAGCACAGGAACAATTGAATATCTGTATAAAAAATGAAGTTAGATACGTACCTTGCACAATATATTAAAAAAAAACTCAAAAATGGATCATAGATCTAAATTTAAAATCTAAAACTTCATTATGTCTAAACCCCTAAAATACAGGGGACTTTTAGTGACCGTGAGTTAGGCAAAAGTTTCTAGACATGACATAAAAAGCAAAATCCACTAAATTAAAAATTGACAATTTGGACTTGAACAAATTTTGAAACATGAACTCTTTTCTACAAATTCTGCCAAGAGAGTGAAAAGACAAGCTACAGCCTAACAGAAGATGTTTGCAGGTCATGTCTGATAAAGGACGTGATTTTTTTTATATACAATTGATTGATTTTATATGAATATACATATATATTCAAGCTTTTGATTTTGTGTGTGTATATATATATATATGGAAAATAAGAACCATTAGGGAAATGTAAATTAAAACCAAGTGTGATACCATTTCCAATCTATTATACTGGTTAAAAATAGAAAGGCTGGACAAACCAAATTTTGGCAAGGATATAGAGCTTTAACCAGTATGGAACCTGGAGGCAGTTCTCTAAACACTTTTGCAATTGCTTTGCTTTGCCAACACTATCTGAGCATTTGGCTATACATCTACATACCTAATTAGGGAAACAAAGTCTGGGATGAATGCAGTAAAATGAGGCCTGGGAATGTCTTCCAAGTTGGGAACACTGAACACTTGGGGACCCTAGAAGACTTGAGAGCCTTGGGGGTTGTCATGCACCCTGAGGTTCAATGGACTCCAAACATGGACCAGGAATTAGGGGTTTACTAATTCAACCACCCTGAGGCCTCCTCATGAAAGAGGGTAGAAAGGGAGGCCGCTAATCTGGAAGGTGCATCCGCAGGACACGTTTTCTTTGCTGGCCTGTCAGCCTCCTCAGTTCTAATACCCACCACGACCTGAAGTTTGATGTTGCAACTCAGCTATCCGCTAGGAATCAGAAGGAAATTAAAGCAGGGGTGCTGGTTATCGCATTGTGGCGAAATAGGTCGACCATCTGGCGAGCGTGACCTAGCAGTGTGAGGGGAAAACTCTAGAAGTGTTTCTAAACAAGCAGGACAGTAAGGGAAGTCTCACCAACAAACAACATTAACTTATGCTCTTGCTTTTGGCCTATAATGTGACACCTCGCATGAAGGCGGTAAACAATGACTATTCGACTTCAGTGGTCGCAATTTTGGTCATAGAAGCAAACCTTCAGGATTTAAATTATGGAACTGAGAATGGGGACTTTTTAAGCATTTTGGACATAGCCTCTCCTGCCCTGCTGCCCTTCCCCTTCCTCCTGTGGGGGCTGTCTCGAATGTTCCCTTTAGCCATCGGGTCCTTAATTTTCTCATCTGCAAAACAGAGATAAATATTATGGTACTCAGAGAAAGAGCATAAAGGGAGACCTACTCTGGATCCCTTAAGAGAATGAAAGGATTGGTTTCTCCAACACCTAAGTGCTATGATGGGTAGCATCAGCGACCATAGCCTTCCAGGGACTGGAACCCTAACAGAGGACGTAAGCGATTTCCTGACTCCAACTGTAAAAACCAACTTCCTCATTTCAGTAGAAATGACACCATGAGCAGTGAGTCAATACCATAAAGCGTGTATGTCCTAATACTGATATATTTGTCAAATTTTCAGTGCTTTTTCTTTTGTTTGACGTTGGAAAGAATTTAAGCAGCCTTCCAGCTGCTACTACCCTTTTGCAGAGATGACAAGTAGAGCCCCCAGTCACTGACCGGTTTGCTTGCATTTACCTGGCACAGACCCTGGGCCTATTGATCTTTCCTCCATCCAAGAGCAAGTATTGGTAGAATTATCCACTTTCAGTTAAATTCCAGGATAAATGAAAGAATCTAATGCCCCATTGAACCTGTTCTCGGTACTAGGTGGCAGATGTGAATGGGTTGTAAAAACTGACTGACGGCATGGTGGGAGCCCTACTGATCGAGGAGTGTGGCTGTCCCGATAGGTGCAATCCTTTCTCACTTGAATCATTGCTAAAGCAGTGAAGACTACACAGGGAGGGGGCAACCAAGAGGGAAGATGTGGAGGTTTGTGTAGTCCTGGAGGTAGGGCATTCATGCCAAAACACAGGAGGCCTTCGACTCCCAAAGAAATCGCAGAAGTCGCAGGTGGGAGCAGAAGGGATTGGGGTGGCCTGAAAAACTGTTCAGGGCAAATCTCTGTCTTTCAGAGATGCATCTCAGCCACGCTAGTCCCAGTGAGGCCTGGAGTATGGAGGGGAGAGCTGCTGACAAGTAAGATAGGCCATAGTCCAATGGAATAAAAAAGCTAATTCCAGAATACGGACCTTGAAAACGAGTGATGGGGGAGGAAGGGAAGATGCTCATCTAGGGGTGCTGAGGTTGTGTCTGTGGAAGTCACACATCTGCTGCTTGGAAATGCCTACCATTTCAAGCAAATACCTACAGCTTCATTCCAGCAAGCGTACAGGAAGCCCAGCCCCGTGTTTTACCCGCCAGCTGGGTCCACTGTTATAAATGCACTTAGGAGGTTAGAACTGGCCCTTCCTAGCCACCCATTATTACCAGTCACATTATCAGCTCAATAAGAACAATCATAATTCAGAATCATAGAACTTTAGAGTGAGAGGGACCCTAGGACAGGGTTTCTGTCTTTGGCACTATTGTCATTTTGGGTCCAATAACTCTGTCTGTGGGGGACCATGCTGTGTACTGTAGGACGTTAAGCAACATCGCTGCCATTTCACTGGATGGCAGTAAGTAGCTCCACTGCGGTGACAAGCAAAAATGTCTCCAGACATTGTCAGAAACTATGATGAAAAATTACCCCCAGTTGAAAACTACTACCCTAGACAACTCTACCCAACCTTTCTCACCTCTTACACCCATAGAGAGGGAAAATATTTGAATAGAACAAGGAGTAAATGCGATGGAATCTGAAATAGCTATCCAAAGCTTGGTTAAAAAATGTATGATGCCTTATTTATTTATAGGAAATATAAAATACAAAATCTTTAGGAAAATAATGCCTATTAAATTTATATAAAAATTCTAAATAAAATTAATTTAAAAACTTAAATGAGACATCTGAACTTCCTTTCACTGATATATCTTTTTACCAATAGATTATGTTCAAAAGGCTACATGCAACTCTGATCAAAACCTTTTAATGATGATCACTCCAAGCCCTTAGCGATGTCTATCAATAAGAGACTTCATTTGTATGAGTAGATGATAAAAATTTTAAAACCATTGTCCACAGTCACTTGAGGCTTTGCAACTTTTAAAATTTAAAAATCCTACTAGTTTATTCTTTTCTTATACTGACATACCACTGTATAAATGTCTTATGATAAAACAAAAGTATTTCAAATTCAAACTTCTACTTATCTTGTATTTCAAAATAACAATGAAAGGCTAATTAAATACATTGCAAAGGCATTATACAAACAGTTATCCTGCAGCTAGCATGGAAATCCTCATGTGGGTTTCTTGTCCATCAGCTGCACGAGATCAGAAGAAAGATTCTGGGCCACTGTTTATTGCTGGGTAGACCAGAAAGCCCCACCATATCTCCCCAGTGATCCGTCCCCAAGTGTCTGCATCTCGGGCTGAGCTCCAATCCCTGGGCACCTGGAAACTTACTCTGTACTGGTCCTCAGACTTTATCTAGGATGGATCGTGGTGTGCCCTGAAGCTGGCAACTGAGACACCCAGGCTATGAAGCAACTTATGGCTGCACTCAGGGCATCAGAAAGATCTATGTAAGGTAAATACAGCTCATTGTGTCTTCCCTGGGAACTATGAGGGTGGCCCTTGGACTTCTGCCCTGCTCAGATCACTCCCTCAAGAAACTATGATGACACTTCTCTTGGTTAGAGATACCCAGCCCCAGGCCTCGGCCACTCCACATCCCACAGGACGTTCTGAATGTTAAGAGACTCACTAATTCAAAGCATGCTTAGACTCCATTTGTGGTACACGGTTGTGATATGGCCCATGGGTTGGGAAGCTCTGCCTTGGAGAATCCTTCCTGGTCCTGGTCGAGTACTCTGTAGCCCAGAGAAGAGGTGTGACTCATCCCAGGTCCCCCACTAAGTTAATGACAGAGCAGGGACCGGACGGAACTTTACTCTACAGGCTCCTGGCACCACAACTAGGCAGATCCTTCATTTCTTGTCCTTATTTTTCTCCCCTTTTCTTCCTTCCTCCCACTGACTCATTCACCACAAATTCCTCATGTGCCTAGCCTGCTAGTCATAAACATGGGCTTGTACCACAGGGAGGGCAGTGTTTCTTAGGCTTTGGTGTGCATAAGAATAAAACTTTAAGAATGGGTATATTTTGCTGCTATATCTTTGTGAAGAAAGTTGAAACAAGAAGAGAGAAGGGTGAAGATTCGCAGTAGGAAGCATGAGGCAGTATTTCCATTATATTCCATATAAGTTCTTTGGTTGAGTCTTGTGCTAAACACTAGATCGTGGTGACCTAGTAGTGATCCAAAGGCTACTACCAATAGGTAAGAGTTAGAAATAACAAATTAGTTTACTTGCAGAAAGTCCAAATATCTGCTAAGGCTTCCCTTGTTTTGGACAACCTGATTTGACCCACTTGTGCTAGACCTCTATTCTCTGTCCTCAGAAGAGGTCAGGTGGTCGGACATAGCGTGCTCATGGCTGCCTTCTGAACGTAGGGTGCAGAGGGGTTGGAGCATTTCTCACCAGTTACAGTAGAAGTGTTGGCCTAGGAAACCACATGATAGCATCCATAAGGTCACCCCATAAGATCGTTACGGCGTCATAAACACGTTTTCACCCTGAGATAACCCTTTATCCTTTTCTTCTCAAAGATCTTTTACATGAGTCTTATGTGTGTCTGTGTGTGTGTCATATTATAACATGTGTTATAGTGAGTGTGTGTGTGTGTGTGCGCACGTGTGTGAATGATTGCTACCAATTTACAATGTGCAGTCAAATGCTCTACCCCCTGAGCTATACCCCCCCAATTTACAATGTGGAAAGAAAAAATTAAGAGTGCCTGGCATTCACATCAAATACTGTGAGGTATTTTTATATTTGATCCTCATAAAAGCTTAATGAGCAATGTAGTGTTGATTTTTTAAAAATATTTGTCTATTTATTTTTATTTGAGTATAGTTGAGACACAACATTACATTAGTTTTAGGTGTACAACTTTGTGGTTTAACAAGTTCATACATTATGCTATTTTCATCACAAGTGTAACCACCTGCTATCTTGATACATCACTATTAAAATCATTGACTACTTTCTCTATGCTGTACCTTTTATTCCCATGACTTATTCATTCTATAACTGGAAGCCTGTATCTCCCACTGCCTGTCAGCCATTTTGCTCATCCCCCCCAACTTCCCTTCTGGAAACTATTAGTTTGTTCTCTGTATTTATAGATCTACTTCTATTTTTTTTTAATTTATTCATTTTTAAGGATTCCACTTAGGAATGTGTTTGTGTTTCTCAATTTAACTTATTTCACTTAGCATAATATCCTTTAGGTCCATCCATGTTGTTTCAAATAGCAGGAATTCACCTTCTTATTACTGCATAATATTCCTGTGTGTGTGTGTGTGTGTGTGTGTGTGTATGTGTGTGTACACACGTGTATACTACATCTTCCATATTCATCATCTATTGATAGACATTTTAAGAAAATGCAGATTAAGAGAATGAATTTATTGTGTAACTTTGAACAAATTATTTTTTTCTCCTGAGCTTCTGAGTTTTTTTTTTTTAAACCTATAAAATAGGGGGATTGGCCTTTTCAGTCTCATAGTAACAATACATCATAATTGGCCCAAATTACACAGCTGGGAAAGGACTTTAACCCAGATCTTCTTTCTCCAAATTCAATACAAGTGTTCCAAATAACATGGCTTATCAAAGAGGATGACACTCAGAGCAGGTAACCGAAGTCCTATAAATCTTGCTACATCTGGGGAAATAAGTCAAGAAATATTCCTACACTACTCTCCCTCTGAGAGCCAGGATTGGCTGTGTGGACCCATCTCCCCCAGATGATCATGTGTTAGAACCACTCTGAGGAGGTCCTCAGGACCTGGGTAGTCCCTTGAGCCCATGTGGCTCAGAGTTTGAGAGTCAAGCCACGGTGAGAGCATGGCCAACAGCAACAGCCTCCGTGGGGGATGGTCCTGTGGGCCATAGCAGGTCAACATGAGCTTGCTGGAATTTCAAACCAACCACATCTGCATCCACTAGATTTTAGTTCCAGTTTTTCTGCCTCACTACTTTGAAAGTGAGCAAACAGTGCCTTCCTTGCAACACCCAACCATCAGATATCAATCTCACAGGGCATGGCAGAACAAGTCAAGCCTGTGAGTTAGAGGCCCTCATCCTAGTTCCAGATAGCTGTGTGACCTTGCGAAAGTTATGTGACCTCTTTGAACCCTTGTTTCCCATCTTGAAAACAAATGCAGTTGGTCAAATAATCTCTAAGGCAGGTAGTCTCAAACTTGTAACAGGCATTAAGAATTGCTTGGGGGAGCTTATTAAAATGCATGTTTGTAAGGCTCCTGGTCCCCATGATTCTTATGTAGTAGGTTGAAATAAGACACAGGAATTTTTAACAAGCAGCCTAAGTGATTCTGCTAGAGGTTGTCTATCGACAACACTTTCAGAAATACTATAGGGCTGAGGGTCCCTCAAGCTCGTGCTGTGTGGATCCTTCATCCCCCCATTGTAGCTAGCTAATCACTAAGTGCTGGTGATTATTCAGGCCAAATGCCTGCTTCATTCACCTTTTCCTTTCAATCCCACAGCAACGCCAATTTTAGGTCAGGATGCTGGCAGTGACTTCTGATTTGAGTTTCTGCCTCTGGTATTCTATCCTTTGCGCTCTCCTGTAACAGTCTGCTTACATTCCTAAACTCTTCTCATCAAAACCATGCAATGGCTGTTAGTTGTCTGTAGGGTGAACTCCAAACTCCTTGATCTAGCAAATTGTCCCCAAATCCTTCTCTTCTCTAAATCCCTCCTAAGAACTTTCTGCAGCAGAGAAAGCAGAGAAAACAGCAGAGTCTGGCCTTTTGAGGCCTCCTGCATGAGCATGTGTCTTTACCACTACGCCCTTTGTTGCTAGCTTGTCTGCTTTCTGATCCTCCTCCCTTGACCCTTCCATACCCACTGTCTAAATTCTATACATTTTTGAAGCCCAGCTTTAAAATTTACCTCCTTTATGATGTCTTCTTGGACCAGCCCTCTGGACTGTGAGCTCTTCTTTATTCCTGTAACTCTAGCTCAATACCACAAAATGACCACTCTAAGTTTTCTGCCTACACTGTGTGTTTCTTTATTTCAGTAGCTTCACCTCGAGCACCGCGGTGTCTGTTAGTGGTTGCGCGTTTCTGGGTTTTCTGAAAGCCTTCGCCCAGAGTGGGTACCCAATCAGATTTACTGCCCAGTCTTCCCTCGCAGAAAGCCTTCGCTCCTTAAGCAATGAAACGAATACACACTTGAAGGAGTTAATTAACTTCTGACATTTTTCTCTGCTTGCAAAATAGAAGAACCAAAACAGGATACTCCTCATCCCAGGATGTTATAAGAAACCATTTTTTAAAATGAAGAATTGTTGACTAAGAAACAGCCTGAATAGGTGCACCTGCCTGCTCCGATTAAGAATGCTTCCTTTAAGTAATAAGCCTGTTTCCCTCTGTGAAGGATTTCCTGACATCCTCAGACATGCTTGTTATTGTTTGTAATAATGGCATGTATTAAACCTTTCAAAGAATCAGACAATCTTTGGGACTTCACATATGAGTTTTATGTGATTTTCACATCCACCCTATTAGTAATGATGAACTTTATTTTATGGGTGAGGACATTGAAGCATCAGAGATGAAATACTTTCTCAAAAGTCACCAGTGAGTGTCAGAACAGGAATTTGAACCTAGGTCAGTCTGATCCCAAAGCTGAGGCACGCAGCCATTGCATTCTCCTGTTAACCTAACATCCTGCTGACCTAACATCCCAGAGCCTCTCAGTTGTTGCTTGCAGGCTCATCATCTGGGGAGACTGCAAATTCTTTGGAAGTGAGCTGTGTCCTTAGTGTCGGACGCATTATAGGCACTCGGTGAAAGCTGAATGAATGCAGACTGGAAGGGAAGATAAGAATGAGACACAGACTGTAATATGTCCCAGGCCAGGTGATGATGACAAGGGTTAATAAGCAGCATCAACCATGTGGGAGGCCGGGGAGGGAGGGAGCCCCTCCAGCTGCCATCGGGAAAGGCTGTGTGGAGATGTGGCCTTTGAGGTAGTAATGATCCCTTACCCTAGGGTCCCTTCCTTGATACTTTTGACCTGAATAAGCCCTTGATCAACAATCAATATGATAGGCACAGCACTTAATTCAGATGATCTATAGGTCACTTGGGTTCTTAGTGGCAAACACAGAGCTCACCCTAACTAATTTAAGCAGAAAAGGAATTTATTAAGGATCTTAAGGAACTCACAGAATCTGCAAGGAGAGCCAGGGAATCTGGGTTAGGGGCTATTCAACTAGAAACAACATCCCAGACCCTTTGTGGATGAGGTATTCCCACCGCTGCCACTACTGGAAACAAATACCTTGGCTCACATCGATGATGCCAGCCTGAGAATGTCTGACTCTCAGCCAATACTGTCCCTCAAAGTGGGACACTCCGGACACCCTTTTCATTAAAAGATGATGTTAATGGGGTGCCTGCACCAACACCTTGCTCTGTCTCTAATCAGAGAGCTTGAAATTGCGGTTGGGAAACACAACTTTAAGTTCTTACCTCCAGGCTTCACAAAAGGCTAGGAAAGAGACTTTGCCCTTCTAACTCGGCACAGCAGAATTCAAAGTGTAAACCATCCTCCCAAATGTAGGAAGGTAGTTCAAAAGATGTTGAGGGGTTCCATGAAGAACAGTTTCAGCAATAATAGCTGAAACCTAACTGAGCATTTACTATGTGCCAGGCATTTTACATGCATTTCCTTTCTTCCTTGCAAAAAACACACAACCGATAATACTAAATCTGAAAATACCTTTGCACATGGACAGACTCTAGGCCCTGGAGAGGTTAGCTTTTAAGGCCATGCATCGAAGGTCTTAAATTCTATAGCAGATTGTATTAGAGGTCTCTGTTACTTCCCTGAACTTTCTCTATCATAACACTCTTCTTATTTTATTGTTCTTAAATATAATGACTGCCTTTTTGGCTAAAAGCCATGAACATACAGACCTGCCAGTCTTAGGCCCTGTTGTGTTGCCAGCACCTGTTATGTTAATTCATTCAGTTAATAGACACTCCAGGTCCACTATGTGTCTGGCACATTCGAGCTTTCAGTCAACAACAGTGCTTTGAATTTGTCTAAGGTGCCAAGCACCATCTCTAGGTGCCCAGGGTACCGTGGGAACAAGGCAGGCAAGACGGCCTCCGGCAATTCACAGTCTGCCTAAGGAATCAGACATTCAACAAATAAACAAGCATATAAAGTAACTCCATACAGTAAGAGCTGTGCAGAAAAAGAAAGCAAAGGAGGGGATAGAGAGTAATGGGGCAGGGTGACGAGGAAGACCTCTTTGAAGGGATGGTATTTGACACACCAAAATGAAGGAGAGGATGACCCTTAAGAAGATCTGGGGGACCACGCACAGGTGGTGGGAATAGCCAGTGCAAAGTCCCTCCATGGGAATCAGCTTGGCCTGTTCTGGGAGCAATAAGGCCAGTAAGGCTAGAGCACAATGTCTAAGGGGAAAGTGCTTAATGATGAGTTCAGAGAAAGTCAAGGCCAGTTCGACCATGAACCCACTCCCTCATAGGAAATTTAGGTTTTATTCAAGACAGGGCAGCATTGGAGAGTTTTGAGCAAGAAAGTGCCAGGATCTGATTTAGTTGTAACTAAATTACTGCAGAGGCTGTGTGGAGATCAGCCTGCGAGCAGGGCTAGATTCAAAACAGGGAAATTGTGTAGGGTTTTTTAGCAGTAGAACAGAGGAGAGAGAACTGCCCTGGGCTGATGGTATGGGGATGGAAAAAGTGGCTGGGTTTGGGGGGGCTGCCTCCAAGCTAGAGCAGAAAATTTTCATAATGTCTTCAGTTGGAGCAGGAAAAGAAAACTGACTTGAGTAGCTGGGTAAATGGAGATCCATTTCCTGCAATGCAGGAGATTGGGGCAGAAGAAGTTTTGGAAGAAAAACCTAGACTTCATGGAACTTTGGACATGGACACTTTGAGAGGTTTATCAGACATTTGAGTGGGGATGGATGTTTGGAGGCATTGGATACACAAGTTGGGATGCCAGGAGAGAGGTCAGGATCAGATATGTGAGCTTGAGAGACGTGGGTATACAGGTGATGTTTCAAGTCTTGTTTTTGTTTTTTGGGTTTTTTTTTTTTAAGATTTTATTTATTTATTTAATTGACCCAGAGAGAGCGAGATAGGGAACACAAGGAGGGGGAGGGGGAGTGAGACAGAGAGAAGCAGGCTTCCCACTGAGCAGGGAGCCCACTGCGGGGCTCAATCCCAGGACTCTGGGATCATGACCTGAGCAGAAGTCAGACGCTTAACGACTGAGCCACCCAGGTGCCCCTAAAGTCTTGAGACAAGATTGGATCACCTAAGATAGAGTTCAAGAAACACTTGCTAAATATTGAATAGATGTTTGGGGATAGAGATGAGGCTGAAACAGAGGTCTGGTTCAAAGCCCTTGGACAATGTTTTTTCTGAGCTTTAGGACAGGAAGAGGAAACAACTTGACTGAAGGGGAGAGAGAGGGGCTGACAGAGGGATAGAGCCGCGAGAAAAAAGGAGTAGAAAGAGGAGTGCCAGATAGAGCAAAACGCAGGAAAGGGAAAGGCCAGCAGGGGAGTGAGGAAACCGTTCTGGCGGGGATTCCTTTCATCCCCCATTTCTGTACTTAGAATCACCCTCTGCCCGTTGGATGCTTTCTTGGGTTTTGTGGACTGCATTTTCTAAAATTATTCATGGAACTCATTTTATCCATCCACTTGGGAGCAATTTATTTTTATTTGGTATCAAAAATAGCTATCTTTTCTTGAGAAACTTAAAATGAATCCTGAGAAATCTAGGAATCCCATAACTGATCAGGCTTCTTTTTATGTGTCTTTACTGGGAAGCGTAGAGCCTCGTGAGTGGTATTTTTGTATGACCCTCATTCCAAGTCTATTTTATGCCTCAGTCATGTTTGTCTTTTTTATTTATATGTGCTTCTTGTTTAAGTTTCTTTGCTGTTTTTAAATATCCCTGACAGCCATATTAACTGCTATACGGAGTAAGGCAGGAAATAACAAACAAATTCAGCATCTTAATAAATGTTCATTTCAAATCATCTGTTCTATTACCCTTATAAACTCACTTGTCAGACATGCGTCTCAACTTCTGGTAGAGAAATTATGTCACTTAGATCCATCAAGGGACTGTGCCCCATGTTTCTACTTTTTCTTCCTTTTCCCAGAGGAGGGAGAAAATGAGCTCAATTCTCCTCCTTCCGGGCATCTGATGAATGAGGAGTAGAATTAGTTTAACTATACCAGAAATAAAAGCAAACCAAATGTTGCCAGCATACTTATCATCACCAGATCATCAAATCTGGATAAATTCCACTTTATCTGGAAAAAAGGCCAATGCAGTTGCTTGCTTTAGCTTTGTAGCAGAGATCCCATCTTGATAGTTTCAGTTGTACTTATCCTAGGATACAGTTCCAAACACATATGGAAAGCAGGTGGTTTGGCCTCAAAATGGCATATCCACATGAATTAATACCACCAGAGCCAAAGTCAGCTTGCATCTGGAATGGAGAGGTCACCAGGCTCCAGCAGGGAAGTCATGTCACAGAGTCTTGTTGGCATTGGCCATGACAGAAGACATCACTGCTACAAGGCTTAATGAGAAAAGAGGACAATGGTAGCCAAGAGTGCTGCTGAAGGTGGCCACTTCTAGGGACTCCCAAAATGAGCAAAGAGGCATTGGAGGTGGCCAGAATTATTGCCGTGGCAGGTGGGAGAAGAGCCCAAGAAATGCTGGGGTTGTTTTGTTTTGTTTTTGTTTTGGGGTTGTTTTTTTTTTTTTTTTTTTTGAAGATTTTATCTATTTATTTGACAGAGAGAGAGAGAGAGACCGTGAGAGAGGGAACATGAGCACAGGGAGTAAGAGAGGGAGAAGCAGGCTTCCCTCAGATCAGGGAGCCCAATGAGGGGCTCAATCCCAGGATCCTGGGATCATGATCTGAGCCAAAGGCAGACACTTAATGACTGAGTCACCCAGGCACCCCGAAATGCTTTTCTGATACAGAGTTGTTGAGACCCAAGCTGATTTAGCCTGGAGAAATTCGAGTTAAAGGTTATTTTTAGGGTGGAACTATTAATGGCTTAAAGAATGTTTATCTAAATCTACTTCTGTTGGCTTCCGTGAATACTAGAGTAAATTTCCTTCTAATGCAAAAGAAGCCCTTATGAACTCACTGTTGGGAATGATTAAGTGTATACAGGAGAAGGGAGATGTTATTTCCAGTCATTGATCAGTCATTTGTGAACATTTATTAAGAACTGATTACAACTTCCACTATGCTTGGGGCAGATCTGCTTACTGAGAAAAAGGTGGTTGTCATGGAAACTGCAGATAGCTACAGTCCTCTTTGGACCCAAATGAAGAGCTAAAGTCTTCTGACCAAATTATTGTCCCTATCCAAAAAGCCTAGAGACTTCAAGACTATTCTAATACTAGACTTCTGGTTTTATGCATAAATCTCCCACTCTAGTTCTGAAATGTGCTGTGAAGTCAGGCCCTTCTGATAAAGAGAAAGATCATGACTGAAACAGGTGACGCAGCCTTTAAGGTCTGTGAGGCCTTTTTGGAGCATGCAAATCTACTCTTGTCTTTGCATTTGCCTTAGCCCAGCATCTACAACAGAGAGAGCAAGGACATAAGGGTAGAAACATCTGATACATCAGATGGACTAGGGTGAATTGATCGTGTAATACCTCTTTTTTGGTTTGCACTAGTCATTTAACCAGGTCTCAAAGACAGATGGCACAGACTAAGGAAAATAGGCTTATGTTCCCTAAAGTTCCTGCCCTCTCAAATTTCAGAGCTACCACTAGGTGATTCTTTGACATTAAGCAAATCCCTCAAGCCTGCAGAGCCTCAGATGGCCTCCTATGTTAAATGGGAATATCAGTTATTTGATCACAGAGTTATCTGAAGAACAAACGAGAAACTGCATGTGAAAAGTTTTCCCCCCCCCCCCTTTGGAATATTAGGAATTAATGCTACCTTTATTTAGTTTCATGGAAAGAGATTAGTTCGGGGCTGTGTTGCATGTTCAGAGTTTCATGTGTTCTGATTCTGACATAGTGCCTGGTTTACTGGAGAGATTTAGCAAATGTTTGTTGTTGAAGTAATGAGAAAAGATTGCAGTTGCTTTGCCTGCAATCTCTTTGATATTTAATTCCAAGAATTGGAAGCGAAGGTTTGAGGTCATCTTGTTCATGCTTCTGCCTCAGGCCATACAGGAGAGGCAGTTTGGTATAGAATGAAATCTGTTCCGAGAATACAGGTGTCTGCTCTACAGGGCTGGGGGTAGATGCTCTAACAGGACACAAAACAGAGCAGACTTGGCCCATCTGTAGACAAAGCAGGCTGTTTTAAATTGCATAGACACTATCATGTCCGTTCCCTGTGAAGTTAATTCCACTATTCTTATTGTTGGTTTGTGGGACAATGTCTCTAAAAGACTTCTACTAAAAATATAAATATACTTTCAAAGAAAGGTAGCTTACAAAGTCATGGATAAATTCTTAAACGGACAGGCAGTAGGGCTATGGAACAGTAGGCTCTCAGGGGCAGGAGGTAGAGGGATTGAGGGTGGAGATTTGGTGTTATTTCTCTAGGAGCATGAATAAGTTGGTGAGTCCCAGACAAACTGGGGACAACACAAAAGCACTGGGGAGAGGAGGACTCCGAAAGTTTGGGACGGGGTATGAGAAAAATAGATAAAAGAGACTAAGAGATCCACATTTCCAGTTATACAATGAGTAAGTCATGGACATGAAAAGCAGAACATGGGAAATATAGTCAATAATATTGTAATAACGTTGTGGTGACATATGTTGACCACACTTACCATGGTGAGCTGCATAACACACAGAATTGTTGAACCAATATGTTGTAAACCTGAAATAAATATCATATTGTATATCAATACAAATGTCATATGTATGTCAGTTAAAAAAAAGAGAACCAATGAATGTGATAGGCATCTAAGGCACATATGGCAAATATTGCCATGTTAACTGATCTTTAAGGTAATTAAAAATTTTAAAGCATGGATACCTTAATCTTTTCATGTAACTCTCATGACAGTTGAGGTCGTCAAAGAGGATCGTGGTCATCATGTCGCAGTTTCAGGTGAAGAAAACAAGGCCCAGAGCAGTCAACTGGTATCTTGAACAGATCTTACGTACCAAGCGTGGTGCTGGAGTTTACTTTTTTGGACTCCTAATTGGGTACTCTATTTATTAGATTCTGCTGCCTCTTAGACTTGGACAACCTGCCAAACAACACAATGACAATAAAATAAAGATCATGCCGGCAGTCTTCTTGTATGGTGCCCTCGCCATGCAGTAAGAGCATTGTTACTGAATGACACTGTGGCATTGTGCTAAATAACAGAAACATTTTGTCCCTTATTATCACTTGTAGTCTACAGATGTGGGCAAGGGGTGGTTGAGGGGGTAGATTATCCTCCCGTACTCCTGCACACATGCAGCATGGACTCCAGTCCCGATTTGTCTGCTATCAGTCTGGGCGTGCTCAGAACTCTTTCACTAAAGATTCTCTGGGTTGGAAGGATCTTAAAAGTAGTTTGGCATACCCATCCATTTAATCCTTCTCCCATGTGCCCCTAAATGGCTCTCTATCTGTTTGGTTTACAAAAAGAAATCAATCACCCTATTTCCAAGGGCAGCCTGCTCCATTTTAGGGCAGTTGTCATGGTTATATCACCAAAGGGAGAGATTTTTATTCTTTCAGCAATAGATACAAGAACATTTGCACAGGAAAGCACGTTGATAGCCTCACTTGAGGCCAATCTAAGCCTCTCGAGTTCTGGGAGTTGTCTGGGGCCACTTTGGTGAAGAGGACCAGGAGATTGCGTAAGAGGAGATGAGAGTTTCCAAAAGGGGGAAAGGAGGGAGGGAGGATAAGTCAAATGGTGGCATGCTGTGTGCTTCATCACACATTCTCTCCTTATCCACACCTTCCCACCTTCCCCTTCCCCAACACTCTGCAAAGTCTATTAAACCCTAAAACACGTGTTTGGATTTTTATGGAAACCTTTGAAATGTTGGCCGGGGGTACTGACTCCCAAAGGAATAGAGGCAGTTTTTACACTCAGGGGAACTGGCAAATGACTGGGAGTAAGGCTCTCCTAGATGGTCAAGTGAGAGGCTATGCGATCTCTACCTAGATCTCAAAATCCAGGGAGGCCTCCGCTAATGCTTGTGTCACAGTTAGAAGACTTCTCCAGATCATTGCACTCATGACTTTTCTTTCAGCTGGATTGTTCCAAGTAGAGATGAGGCAAGTTGGTCTCCTGACATGCAAGGGAGATACTTTCTGAGACTTTCTCAAGTCCTCATCTTCATGACTATTACCATAGCTCATGATCTCTTATATAATGATCTCTAAGGTGAGTATAATGCTATCTCCTCAACAGGGCTTTTTGTGAGGATTATGTGAAATTATGTATTAAAACTCCACAGAGAACCTGATAACTTGCTTTTCATAGTGTTATCCAAATTTGTGCCTCAATGAAATTTTAAAATGGTGGCATAACTTGGTCTTTGGAGGGTAGCTTGAAAATAACTGAAATGTCACATATGAACATTTCTAGGGCCAAGATTCACCTGTGTCAAGCAACTTATTCCAAGTATCTTCCATAGTCCCTGGGTTTTAAACCCTCAGGTCTTGGCATGTCAGCCATCAGTTTCACATTTAAAAAGATGAACGATCCAGGATAATGGTGCCATTTTTTTTCCTGCCAGCTTTTTCTTCCAGCTAATAATGATGTCATCTCTGGAGCCAAATTCCCCCTCTTACTCATTACTATTCAGGAGCAGGTGGTAACCATGAGTACGTCCCCACTCCTTGAGTTTGTTGTCATCTGCAGAGCTAAAAAGGGATGTCTAAGGGCACCTGGGTGGGCCAGTTGTTAAGCATCTGCCTTTGGCTCAGGTGATGATCCCAGGGTCCTGGGTTCAAGCCCTTCATCTGGCTCCCTGCTCAGTGGGAAGCCTGCTTTTCCACTCCCTCTGTCTGTGTTTCCTCTCTCGCTGTGCCTCTCTGTCAAATAAGTAAATAAAATCTTTTAAAAAATTAAATAAAAATTAAAATAAAAAGGGATGGCTAACTGTTGCTGCAATCGTGTTGAGGACCATAGGAAGAGCTTGGGATAAGAGATCATATCTTGGCTTGATGCCAGGTTTGTGAACAACGATCATCTTGTTTTTGCCTCCGGGGGTATTTGTCAGAGGTAAGAACTTCTCTTATTCGATCAGAGAACAAGAATCTTAACAGTAGAGGGAATAAGTGAGATTAGGATCACAAATAATTTGGGGGAACGACAAGGTGGTCACAATCACATTGTAAGCATCCAAGGGTGAGCGGGAACTTTGAGTCTGCCCGTTTATACCATCTACGTGAGCCCCTGACCTCCCAGACTCTCCTTGGAAAGTGACCAGCTCAAGTCCCCTAGCTCTCTGAAGATAAGACAGGGGAAGTGATGACAAGAGGGGAGAGGCTGAGAAATTGCATTCCCAGGATGATCAGAGAGGATTAGACGAATGGCTTGGGAATGTTATTTCTTGCAGGAAAGATGTGGCATTATCTCAGAACCATCTGGTGGCAGCAGGAACGAGAAGGGGGAAGAAGGCTCTGAGCAGTCGTCACGTAGCCATGTCTTACTACTTACAGACACCCACAATCAGGCTATTTCCTGACAGAAGTTGGTCAGCTAATAGCCTTGGCTCAGGAAAGAATGGAGCTTCAAAGTATAAGAGAGAGCGGCTCTGCAGAGCCTGTAGGATTCCTCTAGCAAGAAAACTTAGAGACACTCCTCGAAGCTTCCTGGAGCATGGGCCAGGGCTCCAGACCTGGAGAGAGTGTAATGTGCTCTTGACCTTGCAGTGTGAGACTGATCTGGACTCAGGTGGGCGGACTGTCTGGGAACCTCAGTGTAAGATGGCATTCGTGGTAAGCCAGGTTTCAATCTGGCCTGCATAGGCCTTTTGTTTGCCCCACAGTAATGATTACAGAATGTTTGGATTAGTTCCCAAGTCTCAAATAGCAAGGTATTTCATATAAGATGCAGATTGCTGGCTGCTCTTGGAGAATGGGAAATCTGGCAGCTCTGGGTCCACGTTTTCACCTAGCAATATTTGGCTGGAGTTGTGTAGCCACTGGCCGCAGAAACCTGGGAGTCCCCCTCCACTCCCACATAGTCTCCAAGTATTCACTTACTCCAAGCCCCTGCTAGACATTTCTATTTTTCATTCCTGCTCTAGAATGTAACGCCAGTGAAGACAAGGAATGGGAGCATTCGTCCCTTTTAGAACTCTGCACAGTGCTGGGCAATGCACAGGGATTTGATACATATTTATTTACTAACAGTGAAGAGTAAAGCCGTGTGGAAACCAAGCAGATCTGCATTTAAATCCAGGCTGTGTTGTCTTGGGTGAGTGATTGAAATTTCTGAGTCTGTGTTTTTCTCATTTATGAATTACAGATAAAAACACTGACCTCATTGGGCAGTTTGAAAGAAAATCTGAAAGGCTTAGCGTGATGCCAGCACATGGTGAGCACCCACCAAATATTTGCTAAATGGCTGAAACGATGTTTAGTCACAGGGTTTGACCCATGGGCCTCCTTTGTTGGGTAACATAGAAATTCATTTCATTAAGCATGCATGGGAATTGCGATGGGCAAGAATCTCAAATGATGACCAAAATAGCAGTTCCAGTGGGGTGAGGGATTGCTGTGCAGGAAAGATAACTTGTTCCTCAGTTTCTTTGTTAGAGGCAATGTGATTTGCAGCCCTACAGAGGATGCTACTGGCTGAATTATAGGGATGGAGGTGGGGGTTGAGAGTATAGGCTTTGAAGACTGACAACCGTGTCACACATGCCAGGCGCTTGGCTAGGCTACTACGTATGTTTAAGACCTCGGTTTCCTCCATTAGAAAATGAAGGTAGTAATACCCCCAGTACGGGGTTTGATCTCAATTGTTAGTGTAAGATTCCATATAACATGCGTAACATATTGGCTGGCACAAGAAAGATGGTCAGCAAATGATAATATTTATTGGTATGAAAGAGAAAACACTTTGAGGCTGGTAGTGCCAAGTACTGTATTTATTCCGTCACCTTCCTGTGTGACCCAGGGCCACCTACCTTCCTTCCCTAGGACTCTGTTTCAAGCAGTATGAGAAGCTAGTCTGTGTAGCAGATGCCGTGGAGTACCACCCAAAGACCCCCTCAGAAGAAAGGCTCTCAGTACCCGCCTCCAGTGGCTTCGAGTGATAGCCACACACGGACAGCCCATGACTGACTCCGTCTTGGAGAACTGCTCTCAATCAGAGGTAACCGCCTCATCCGAACTCATACCTCACCCTTCTGGGGAGCAGGGCCATGCAGAGAGGCTAATTTAGGACCTCTCTGGAAGGCCAGCCCAGCTTCAGCACTCTCACGTGGGCTCCGCCGGACCCTCTGTTTCTCTGTAATTCAACCTCTCCCCGTGCGTGGTTCCATTTCCCTCATTCCCTCACGGACATTGATCTGAGAGTACTCTCCAAGAAACATCTGGGTACAAATCTACCTCATGGAGGCTGTTTTCAGGTGACCTGAACAATGGCAGTTTGGCTGATCTCAGTCCATTTCTCTGAGCTCAGCACTTTCTTGGCTTGCCGTATTTGGGTTCGGTGAGAAGAAACAAGGAATTATTTTATAGAAGGAGATCAAGGTTATCATGAAATCTTCCATATAGACTCTAGAGAATTCTCTGTGAGGATCTTACAGATAATGTGGAGTATGGCAAATACTTTCTAGAAGGACATGAGGATTCAAGCAAGTGGCCGACATCCTCTCTTGCAGCTGATGTGAGATTTGGGAACTTCGGGCACCCATGGTAGGTATGTCTCTATCAGATACGCCTCTCAAGGGCCTACATAGAGACAAGGAAGAAAATTCCTGCCTCAAGCCTAGAGGATTGAGTAAGCGTTCTTCCCCCAAAATGCTCTGTGTTGGTTCTGCTAAGACTGTACCATCTTGCCGGCAGGAGGTACAGGCTTTGGCGGGTGCTGCCTCCATTCCAGAGAGAGAAGATGGTGAGAATCATCTGGATGGGAGAGCCAGCCCAGTCCAGCTTCACTACTCCTTGCTGTCAGCTTTCTCCCTAATGTCAGGCACTTTACACGGGCAGTGGTGGGGGAAGCCCGTTTCTTTCTGCAGAGGAATAGGCATCTTGACCTATGCAGGATGACCCCCAGATGTCATTTAGTACCCCAAAGGGGAGCGTGTGCTCAGCCCCTCTAGAACAGTGTATGCAAAAGGAGCCACAGCTGTGTCTGGTATTTACGCATACTGTCCCTAGGGACCCCGTGCTCAGAGTCATGAGTCCTTTCTGCGCTGCCAAAACCCAGGTGCGGAACCAGGAAGCTGAATTCATCCTTCACAAAGACTCCCAGGAGAGGAAAAATACCCTGACTCAAGTTCTGGGCAGCCAGGGGATGGGGGTGGTTTTCGAGTCAGAGCAAATGAACGGAGGAGGAGGCCCTTCCGGCAGGACTGGGTACAGGGTGTCTGCCATAGATTCCCGAGGTGATCGAAGGAGTGAAGGATGGGTCTTGGAATCAGAAAACTGACTCTTCCTTGGGCATGCTCTTTAACTCCTTGGAAGGTTTCTTTCCCTTTCTGTGAGATTGGGACAATAGTAAGAGTTTTGGCCTCACAGGTTGCTGGGCAGCCTAAGCGTGGTCATATCTCTAGAGGATTTAGCTGAGGCCCTGACCCTAAGCCTGCACCCTCTACGCAACTGCGATCTTTAGCGCCATTCTCCCAGCTGGCTGGAGCTGAGAGGGGCAGGTGGAGGAGTCTGGGCTCTCAGGGCTTTCAGGTCAAGCGTCCTCCAGGAGTCAGCTGAGGACCCCTGTGACATGCAGCAACTTGCCCCCGGGATGGCTCTGGCATCCCGACTGGCTCATCCTCCTGCATTTATAGTCTAAATTACCATCATCGATGGAAAAGAACTATATTTCGCTTTCAATATTCCAAACTAGACTCTATGGTCCCTCTTGATTCCTGTGGGCATCTGGGTTACATAGGCAAAAGAAATCAGCAGAGTTGCTTTTCTCCAATGTTGATGCTAATATTACAATACTTTTATTCGTTGGGAGCTTGCTGTGTATCATCTCATTGTTTTGTGTCTTTTTTTAAGTCAGTTCTGTGCTCAGCGTAGGGCTTGAATCAGGACCCTGAGATCTAGAGTTGCACAATCTCCCAAGATAGCCAACCAGGCATCCCTGTTTCATTTTTTTAAACATAAAATACAAATACAAAATACAAACCATGATAAATATTAGAAAATCCTTCTGAATGATATCTTTTTCAAAGATCTGTGTTTTATTATAAAACACCTTCTATTCCTTCTCCATGTCTCTGGTCCAGGATTTCCCCTGCCAATGAAAACAAACTTCAACTCCTGCCACTTACACGCTCCTTGATGTGGGAGCTCACCTCTTTAACTGAACCTTCTAGTCTCAGTACAGGGCTGTGAAGAAACAGAATCTGCCCCTTAGGGCGGTCTCAGGATGACAGCAAAAAACCCAGCATTGCCTATGAATCCAGAAGGACTTCTTTGTGAGCATTTCTCAGACAATTCCTTGGGGCTTTCAGGAGCCAGAACTCCCTACTAATGCTTTCATCTCTGTGGGTAAGTCAGGACCTTCTCGGATTTCTCTTGCTCTGGAGAGGGCCCTAAATATAGGAATTATCTGTTTGTCTGCCTTTCTTCATTTCCTTTTTCCCTTTTGCCCCTTTTCCCCTCCCCCTCTTGTCTTCCTCTTCCCCCTCCTCCTCCTTCTCCTTCTTCTCCTAACACGCTTACCTCTAAGTCCTGGCTTTATCCCTCCCGACGTACCCTTGGGCAGATTAACCTCTCTGAACCTTAGAAAGTTTCCCTTTCTAAAAAATTTGTGGAGTGATTTCTAGCACCCCTTTAAAGGCCTAAAATCAAATTTAACCCTAATAAGTGCCTGAGCATTGGAGTTAGTAGCCCTGGGTTTGAATCTCATTTGCCTCTGACTTCATGACTTTGGGCTGAAAAAGTGTGCTTTCTTTGGGCCTTGGTCTTTCCAGCATGGAGACAGTATTGACCTTATAGGTAGGAGGATTGGATGTGATAGCTTTCCTGAGCATACCAACCATGTGTCCGATTCTGCTGTAAGCACTTTACATGTGTTAACTGCAAATCCACACAGTATCTCTGTAACAAGACATTTTATTTTCTTGGTGTCTTCGCTCATTTTTCTAACTTACTAAAGGTTTTCATTTGCCTATTTTAAACTAAATTCTGTTATTTCCGATTTCTGACTTACCGACAGCTGCGACATAGGTGGCTTCTCTGTCTCCATTCAATATATTCCTTAAAAGTATATTGTAAAGGCTATGGCCAAAAATAGAACACCAACAGTGCTGAATCTTCATACATTAGAACACGAGGGAGACTTTGAAATATACAAATGACAGATGTCCACTCCAGAGAAATGAAATTGGAATCTCTGAGGGTAGAGCCAGATTCTGATGTGTTTTAAACATTCCCCTGTTTATTCTAACAGTTGCCCAGGACTGAGAACCACAGCCCTACGTCATGAGTCTAGTGATACTTGTCTAGACTAATAAGCCCTGAATGACAGTGAGTAAGGTGGTTATCAGCTATGACCCTGTCTTATCATTGTACCCACCCTCCTGCAATTAACTCAGATGTCAAATCTCCCTCTAAGTTCGGTAAACATTATTTTTAGCATGTTTCTGATCAAGCTACTTCAATAACCCTATCAGACAAGTTCTGGTTGCCAGTGAGGACTGTTTTCATGCCAGAATGTTTAGAAATAGGCTCTAGGGCTTTGCTCATATTAATGGCAATGGTTTATCATTTTTGAAATTCAGCTTATGAAAATGAGAAATGTTTCCTCTTTTTCAGTTTTCTAGACCCCTAGTCCTTTCTTGTTAGGGATTATTTTTAAAAATAAAATACTCATGGGGCGCCTGGGTGGCTCAGTGGGTTAAAGCCTCTGCCTTTGGCTCAGGTCGTGATCCCACGCTTCTGGGATCGAGCCCCACATCGGGCTCTCTGCTCAGCAGGGGGCCTGCTTACTCCTCACTCTGCCTACTCGTGATCTTTGTCTGTCAAATAAATAAATAAAATCTTTTAAATAAATAAAATAAAATACTCAGTGCACCTGGGTGGCTCAGTGGGTTAAAGCCTCTGCCTTCAGCTCAGGTCATGATCTCACAGTCCTGGGATAGAGCCCTACATCGGGCTCTCTGCTCAGCAGGGAGCCTGCTCCCCGCCCCACACACATCTCTGCCTGCCTCTCTGCCTACTTGTGATCTCTGTCTGTCAAATGAGTAAACAAAATCTTTAAAAAAAAAAAAAATACTCCCTCAACATACCTGTGATCCTTCCCAACCCTGTGGGTTATAATTAATATGTATTTGGGGGCTCAAGATTCATTAAAGAATCTTTATGCTCCTTTCCTATTCCATGTCTTTTCCAGGTTATATTCGTGTGTCCTAAGTTATCCGTTCTATACATTCTTTTTCTTTTTTTTAAAGATTTTATTTATTTGGCAGAGAAAGAGATAGTGAGAGAGGGAATGCAAAAGGGGGGAGTGGGAGAGGGAGAATCAGAGTTCCTGCTGAGCAGAGAGCCCGATTCAGGACTCGATCCCAGGACCCTGGAATCATGACCTAAGCCAAAGACAGACGCTTAACCACTGAGCCACCCAGGTGCCCCGTTCTCTGCCTCTTCTATAAATTCTTATTGAATATAAGTTCTGGGCCTGGCCCGGCCAGTAATGCCATAGCCTACACTAACCTCAGGGGTCGCTGGCGCAGAAAGCCCACTCAGCTCTCTCTGAAGAAATCCCCCCTTCCTCTTCAACATGGCAACCCCCTTACCCTCTCGGTGCGTTTGAGTCGTCCCCCATCAGTTCCTGATTACTGCCCTTTTGCAGGCCTCCTGGGTGGACACTGCGGGGTCTAATGTCTGTCATTTCAGTCTTGCCTCAGTTTACATCTCGCCCTACTGAGGTGAACGGGAGGCTAGCCCGTATATCAAACATGGTAAATGAATGCAGAACATACACCAGCCCCCTCGGGCACTTCCATAAAAGGCTACTGCACGGTATTCATTCCCAAAGCCAACTTGTCTTCTCCAAAACACTGTTCTGTGCCCTGGAAGTGTGATTCAACAGAGCCTACGTGTGAGCTGTCAGCTCCCCACACTGCATTTGAAAAGGACACAGAAAACAGGTCACAAATCTGTCATGAAAAGGTGAAATTGGCCTTTCTATTGTTTCCTTTTTATTTACTTTAAGGTAAATTTCAATTTTTGTCATTCCACAAGTATGCTTCCAAATTTCCTTCCAAATAGGCTAAGGAAGTTTATTATTTTGGAGTTATTTATTATTTGGGTTGTTTACCTTTGTAATTCCTAGAATCCTCACAAACCCCTTTAGGAAGATACCGTTATGTCTATTTAACAGCTTCAGAAGCTGAGATTCTGAGTTATTAAATAAACTGCCGAAGTTCTGAGAGAAAGAAAGTTGGGATCCAAACCCGGGTGAGTCTGTGCTCTCTGTGGCCTCCGCTGGAACAGCTCACTCTGGCCCATCCTAGGCCTACGTCACTAATGGATAATGATACTTATTCCCCCTGGATCTAGATACACCCACAAAGTCCTCAGCACCTTATTCCCATGGCCACTAATTACCCTTCAGAGTTGGCAGGCGCGTTGACTATGTGTCATCTCTTCGTGATATGATGGATCCTGTTGTGGTAACCACATCCTAAACAGAATTCTTACAGCATCTATCAAAACTCTCAATTCTGAAAACTAAATCCCTTTCCATTCTCTTAGAACAAAGACAGATGCGATGCACTCATGGTGTTTAATATATGCTGGTTTCTTCCTTTCTTTACAACTTCAGTGTGAGTCATTTTCTCCCTCTTTTTCTGTCCTCTAGACACACTGGGAACCTTTTTGTTCCTTAAATTGTCAATTTTCCCTTCTCCCTCAGGGCCTTTGCACAGGCTGTTCCTTCTCTCTGCAATATTTATCCCCTTCTTCCTTACCTGGTTAACTTCCCTTCTTCCTATAGACCTCCGCATGCTGTCTCTTAAGCCCCAGTTAGGTCAGGTCAGACCCTCATCTATCCCTTTTGGCATTATAGAACTTTCTTTCATGGAGCTTATCATGGTTTGGGAATATGCATTCATTGTGTCAATACTTAATCAATTCTATCACATCTCCACTTACTTCCATAGCCCCCGAGTGTGGCACAATGTGGGCAGACAAATAAATAACCAAATAAGTACAGATCGATGTCTTGAAGTTTCAAATCAGTACAGGAATGGCCTGAAAGCTTCCCTTCGTGCTTTGTGTGTTTAAAATATAAAATTTAAAATAGTAACCATAAGAAACGTGCAGAGGCCCTGTCAGGAAATAATGCCTTTGTGAAATGAGGCAACACTAGTCAGACAGCATCTCCCCCTCCCTGACTTGCCCCATATCGCATGCGTGCACACACATGCTCTCTTGCTGGGCTGCTCCATTTCCACTCAAAGGTGGTGGGCGGAGTGATAAAGGAGGAGGTGAAGCGCTGGAGCCAGTCTGGGGCTTGAATCGCAGCCCCAGTAGTCTGTTGCTGTGCAACGTTTGTCATGTGGCTTAACTTCTCTGTTCCTCAGTGTCCTCTTCTGTAAAATCCCTCACTCATAGCATTGCTGTGGGGATACAGGAGGATACATGAATCTGAGGTACCTGCCTAGCACAGAAACCAACTCATTGTATAGGAATTCTTCCTCCCCCCCCAGAGTACAGTACATACTTGGTAAAAAATAACAGTGTATTTCTTCAATCAAGTGATATGATTAAAATAGCTGACATTATGTCATGACACATGGTTCTAAACATTCCTCCCATATGAACCCATTTAAACTCACAAGAGCCCTATAAAGCAAGTTCTAGGACTGTCAGCCTCATTTTACTTACAAGGAAACAGAGTTTCAGAGAGATCAAGTAACTTCCCGCAAGGAACACAGCTCATCCTTCCTGGGCCAGGGCTTAAACCCAAACAGTTGCTTTAAGCATTTAGACCATACATGATACCATCTCTTGGGCAGAGAATTAGCAAGAAATCATAGGCAGTGAAAAGATCTTGGGCTTTGAAGAGGAAAAGAGTCTCCCAGTTTCACTCTTTGCTGGGTGACGTTGGCCAATTCAGTTCTTCCTTGTCTGAAATGGGGATAACCCCCCTCCCCCGCCTCCGGGGTGAGAGCCAAGACAGATAAAAAAAAAACCTGCACACACTGAGCGTAATCAATGTTGGCTCTTTCCTTTCATGACAAACAGGCTGGGCAATTTCTCTTTCTTTTATAAAAGTGAAACCTTTGAGTTTTCTCGTCAGCAACCTGGGCACCGTAAAGAGGACTTTGGTGCTTGAGCTCTCTTGAGTTTCTCGGACAAAACTTGTTGACATTGAACCCACACAAAGCTGGAAACTCCCAGAGGGATAACTGCATAGGCTCTGACCTGGCACAGATTTCCCCTGAATTCTACAGAGTTTCAACACAGCTGAGGCTCTTAGAGAGCAAAGCTCAGCTCCCGGAAAGACAGAGCCCTGCGCAGGGGAGGGGAGCTCTGTTCCTTGAATGGGAGGGAGTCTTAGTGATTGAGCTGAAAGACTATAGAGCTCCAGCCACACTGCCCCTGCCTTTCAGAACCATCATTAATGTCTCTTTGGGAACCTCCTCATACAGCACCTTCCAAGTGATGGCTTCCACAAGGAGAATAAATTCTGACATTGGTCCTTTGATGGTCAGAGTCTGCTCGCTCCGGAAGGAGAAGGATCGGCCCAGGGTGGCCTCAGCACAGAGGCTAAGTCCTCCGAGCCCTAACAGAAGGGGTTTGGGTCTGCAGAGTGCATCCGTCTCATCCGTGAGAAAAAAGGAAGACCGGCTGCCATCTCCTGGGATGGTTCTGAAGGTGCAGTGGGATGGTGACTGTTTAGCGCTTAGGACAGGGCCCTGTCCTTTGTCAGCACTCAGTCAGTGTGAGCTGTAGCTGGGTTAGTCCACCAGCTACAGCCATCTGCCAGCTCTACACCACCAGATCTAAGCCATTTGCCTTAGATCACTTAGCAACTGAAATGGGAACTAAGATCTCAGAGCATCGCAAGCCCAGCTCTTTCTCTTGTATCTGGCATGTGTGAGCCTCGCTTTCCTACTCTGTAGAGTAAAAAGGTGGCGCCATATCAGAGTGTGGTAGGAGGTGTTGGGCGAAGTAGCCTCCCCCAGATTCCACCCCAGCATTCACTCCACCCACGTGATTTGACCTCATTAAAATCGTCCCCAGCCCCTCATCCTTCTGGGTTCTTTGTACCCTGACAGTCTTCCTCAAGCCCCAGAAAATCCTGACGTGACAGACTCACACATGGACTTTTTGGATCAGCGTTTTCCCCTGAGTGGTCATGTCTTGCTGGGCGGGGACTCCAGGCGTTAGGATCTGCCTAAAAGGTGCCCATGACCCACAGCAATCCTGAGCGCAGGGACAGCACATCTGGCTGTGGCCTGGCCTAGGTCACCATGGCCAGTAAAACAAGGGCCATGTTCTGGGTCTGCACTGACAGGGGGTGGGTGGGGAGCCCTGTTTCCATGGCGGCATGTGTGTAGGGGAGGGAAACACTGAGCTTCTAGAGATGGGAGCCAGGGAAGGGAGCACAGGCTGGAGGGAGAGACAGGAATTTTGGAGGCGAACAGAATTCTTTTTCGGTCTCAAGTTAGTTTAGCATCTCACACAACTGACTTAACGTCTCTGAGTTACAGTATTGCCCTCCTGGGGGACCTGGGGAAGAGTAGGAGGGTAATTAGTGCAAAGCATGAAGCGGAGACCCACTAAGCAGCCTTTACTTACCCTTTTCCTCACTCTTTTCATATAAATGCAAATAATGGATGTGGGTCCCAGGTAGATGAAAAGAGAAGGAAGAATTCATAATAATTCATAGATATTTGTGCTCTTTGCAATATATCCTTTTATCTTCTCCATAACCCCATGAGGTAGGCATGGGTCATCCCCATGTGAGAAAACAGAGTCTTGGCGAGGATAAGGAACTTTCCTGTGACCACCAGGAGGTGGTGGAGTGGGATGTGGACCCAAGCCTGGTCTCCTAAGCTCTCCAACACCAAGGCGGGGTCTGTCATCCATGAACTGAGCTGGGAGCCCTCAGCCCAGCAGCTGTGGACCAGGCCTCCTTCAGCATTTCTGGAAAACTTCTCACAGCCGAAGTCTCATCTCAATAAGGTTCTGCTACTTCCTCTCTAGAGTTAGCTTCAGCTCAGCCTCAGCCTCACACTTTTCATTTGAAACCACAGACCTGTCCACTTTCAGTCACGTGACAGGAAATGTACAGCCAGGACAAGAATATGGTCCCAGCATTCCAGACACTCCCACTGAGGACATCCAGGCAGGCCTGGGGCTGGGGGCAGTGGAGGAATCTGGCTGTGGTCCCTTCCAAGGCATGCTTCGAATTCTCTGAGGGGCCAGTTTTCCCCACTCTTGGTTATTACTCATCCTCTGTCAGAGGCTAGGCCCTGCTCCACTTGGTTCCTACTCCTTCCTTCCCACTGCCCACTCCACTTTCAACATCCCACAGCCCTCCTCTGCACTGTCCAGCCCCGCTGGATGCCATCTCACCCACCCCCAGGCATCCCATGCTGCCGGACTTCTCATAGTGCACGTCAGAACTCCAGGCCTTTCCACGAACTTCCCTGTTTGTCAAGCCTTCCCATTTCTGCCCTCTTTAAATGGCACACTCCACATAGACCAAGACCACAGCCACCACACGGCACAACTCCGCTGTCCCCATGGTAGTCTACAGAAATGACACCATCACTTCCACCCACAACACATACTTTTGGATAAAAGGGACCTGGCTATCAGGGCAGAAGTGGAGAGCCATGGTATATTTGGATGTGAGATGGGTAGAATTTCTAGGTTCCCTCAGTTCCTTCAATTCTCAAATATATAGGGAGCCTTCCAGGTCCTGGGCAGAGGAATTCAGAATCTGCTTAAGGGTCTGGGTCGGGGAGGGTTGTTGTCTGAGCCGCATAACCTCAGCGCTCTAGTGTTGAGCAGAAATGGCCAGAACTTAAAATGAGTCGGAGAACTACCACTGGCCTTCCAAGTCCCCAACAGCACCACAGGCTAGTGGCTCCTCCTTTTTCATGATTGCAAAGGGATCCTCTGAGATAGTCTGGGGTTTGGAGACACATCTACAGGGCTTACAAATAACACATGACCACTCCAAAGGCGAGGCTTCTGGGGTTTTGGGTTTTTTTAATAGGAATTGGGTCAGGTTCCCACTTCAAGCTCTTTCGAGTGCTGACATCCTATAAGCTGGGGATGAAGTCTCTTAAGCATATTTTTTATTCGTTTTTCTTTTCTGATAATAAAATAATGTATTTAATAGGCGGAGTATGTAGGAAAGTGCGAAACACAAGCCAGTCAAAACTTAAGCCTCAGAAAATCCTAGTAATAATGTGTTGGTGTTAATTCTTCTTTTTCTTGTGGTATGCATTTTTGTGTTTATGTGCTTGCTTGTTTTACATATTTATTAGAGTTTCCAATAAATATACCAAAATATACCAGCATATATAACTAAATATTATTCAAAAAGCTATTTTATTTATTTTTTTTTTATTTTTAAAGATTTTTATTTATTCATTTGACAGAGAGAAATCACAAGTAGATGGAGAGGCAGGCAGAGAGAGAGAGGGAAGCAGGCTCCCTGCTGAGCAGAGAGCCCGATGCGGGACTCAATCCCAGGACCCTGAGATCATGACCCGAGCCGAAGGCAGCGGCTTAACCCACTGAGCCACCCAGGCGCCCTCAAAAAGCTATTTTAATGGCATCATAAAATCCTACCATTTGCCTTTTTGTTGGACATTGAGATTGTTTTAAGCTTTTATGCCAATATAAGTTATACTATAGTGACTATCTTCTCTATAAACCTACTACATGTATACTTAAATTATTTCCTTCTTCAATTTCAATTAAAATAGAATTACTAAATTAAAGAATTAGAATTATTTTTAGGCTTTTGCTTTCAGAAGAGTTGTATTGGTTGATACCTCTCCCAGAAATGAGTATGTGAGAATGTGAATGGGAATTTCAAGGGAGTATTACGTTTGATCTTTTAAAATAATTTTGTCCACCTGAGAAATGGTTTCTTGCTGTTACTTTAACTTGCATTTCTTTTGTTAGGCTAATATTTTTCACATAATAATTGGTCACTTAATTTTTTTTAAAATGAATTCTCTACATATGAGCTTCACTCATTTTTTTGACTACCCATCTTTTCTCTTTCTTATTGATTTTTGAGAACTTTTGTTGATTTTGAGAAGCCTATCATAGAAGGTCTTTTATTCCTGACTTTTCATATATGTGGCTCATATTTTCTACATTTACTGTTTCTTTTACCTTTATGGTTTATGGTGAGTTTTAACACACATATTTTAATATTTATGGAGAAAAACTGATCTATCTTTTCTTTGAAGTTTCTTTCTTTGTTTTTATGCTTAGAAAACCCATCTTTACCTAGAGATATGGTAGTCTCATATAACTTCATATAACCAATTTAAATTTAATTCATATATAATATCAAATGACAACCTATTTTTCTCTAATAAAAAATACCTCTAGGTTTGAACAATATTAATCAAGACATCTTTTTTAATAATGACTTGGGGGCGCCTGGGTGGCTCAGGGGGTTAAAGCCTTTGCCTTCAGTTCGGGTCATGGTCCTGGGGTCCTGGGATCAAGCCCTGCATTGGGCTCTCTGCTCGGCAGGAAGCCTGCTTCCTCCTCTCTCTCTCTCTCTCTGCCTGCCTCTCTGCCTACTTGTGATCTCTGTCTGACCAATAAATAAATAAATAAATAAATAAATAAATAAATAAATCTTTTAGATAAATGAATAAATATGATTTGATATGGTATATATGACACCACATATTAAAGACCCATATATAGGGAGTTCAGTTTCTAGGCTTTCTGTCTGTTAAATCTGTCCATCTTGTTATCCTATAACACTGTCCTGTGCCTTACTTACTATATTTTACAACTAATTTTAATTACCTGGAAGTTCACGTTATCCGTAATTTGTTCTTTCAAAAGATCTTCAACTGTTCTCACTTCTTTTTCTTTCTTTCTCTTTCTTTCTTTCTTCCTTCCTTTCTTTCTTTCTTTATCTTTTTTTAAAAAGATTTATTTATTCTTTTAGAGATGCTATTTATTCATTTGAGAGGGAGAGAGAGAGAGAGCCAGAGTGAGGAGCAGAGGGAGAGGGACAAGCAGATTCTGCACTGAGCGTCAAGTCTGAAGTGGGCTTCAAACCCAGGATCGTGACCTGAACTGAAACCAAGAGTCGGTCACTCAATTGCCTGAGCCACCCAGGTGGCCCTGCTTTGATCTTTTAGATGAATTTAAAAATCAGTTTGTTAAGCTCCCCACCAAAACAACCATTGATTCTTTTTTGAAATTACATTAAGTTCCTATGCAAATTTGAGGTTCATTTATATCATTAGGCTATTGAGCCCAGAGTATAGTGCCACTTGGGAAATTCTATCTTTATGCTGTTAAGCCTCTGTTTTTCTTGTAGTTCCTGCCTGTTTTGTCTTGTCTGCTTCCATGCTTTAAAAAAATTTTTTTGCTATATATTTTAAAATATTTTGCAATGTGATTGTATTTTTTAATATATTATTTATTTATTTGACAGATTTCAAGTAGGCAGAGAGGCAGACAGAGTGGGGAGGGAAGCAGGCTCCTCGCTGAACAGAGAGCCCAATGCGGGGCTCAATCCCAGGACCCTGGGATCATGACCTGAGCTGGAGGCAAAGGCCTAACCCATTAAGCCACCCAGGTGCCCCGTGATTGTATTTTTTATTACACTTTCTCACTGGTTATTATTTCATACTAATTACTTAGCATTAAACAATTAGTCAATGGTATTGATTCAGTGCTTGGGGATAGCAGACAAATCAAGGGTATATAGCATTTCTTTTTTAGTGGTGCTAGGAAGCAAGAAATACACTTTTATTTTTGTTCCTAGACCACATCCACTCAGCATGCAACACCACTCGTTCCTACACTTACTGAATACCTCCTGTTTGCTCCACGCTGTGCTTGGCCGTAGGGCTCAGGAACTTTCACCTCACACTCACCTTTCAGAGTTTGTCCTTCAGAGTCCTCTGACCCCCTTCCGCCACAGTGAGAGGTTGGGTGTGTGTATTAATAACACTTTCTGGCAGCCTCATGATGCTTACTTGGAGGCTTCCCAGAACTGGCAGCATGGGCTTCCATTTTAATTAGCTTCTCAGGAGGTGTTTGCATAATTCCTAAGACAAATAAGCCTGCTTTGGAAGCACGACGCCTCCCTCTCCTGAGTGAAGCTCCCTAGAGCAATGTTTCTGGGAAGGGTGATTGAAATTGTGACTGGGGAAATGGTGGATTTGGCTCAGCTCATCCCTACTGTGGCTCTGAGGCGTGGGCTATGGCTGGAAAGGACTGACATGCTAAGCCATATTAGAAACCTAAAAGGAAAAAAATCGATACCCCTGATCCTGTTTTATTTGAAATTTCCTATTTTTAAAGCGTTTACTTTCTGCATTAATTTTCACTTTTTGAAATATTTGATTAAAATATTTATTTTTATTATGTATTTAGTATTATGAATTTGCTATTTATTTATAGTACTAGGGATTTTTCAGCACTCCCTTCAACTTTGCCTCTGAGTCCGCCTCACTCTCTTCACCTTATTCCTGATCCTGCTGGAGATGTCTCTGTCGCGAATTGAACTCTGGCCCACCAGAAGATAGGCCCACCTTCTTGTACTCAGAATCAGTGGGTGTGCCTTTACTTGGAAAAAGTAAAGAATCTTTAGAGATATCATTAAGGATCTCAAGATGAGGGTCTATCGGGGAGGACCCTAAATCTACTGGCAGATATTCTTAGACAGAGAGGAGATGGCACAGATGCACAGAAGAGACAGTCTCGTGAAGACCAAAGGAGAGATGAAGTTAGGCAGCAACAAGCCAAGTACTGACTGGAAGCTGGAAGAAGCAAGAAGGATCCTTCCTTAGAGCCTTTGGAAGGAACACAGCCCTGCCGACTGCTTGACTTTAGAAGCCTGGCATCCATGCTGTGAAAGAATATGTTTCTGTTGTTATAGGGATCTTAACCTTGCAATCTCTTGTTCTGGTAGCCTTTGGAAACTGTTAGAGCCCCCAAGGCACATGTGTTGGTGGAAAGATTGTAAGCCAGACTTAGGAGAAACCTCCACCCTCGAGTCCCACCTGGAGACGCTGCAGGTGTTCCAAAGTGTGGAGAGAGAAATACAGGCACAAAATAAAAAGTCAAAGGCAGTCCCTGGTGGGTTAAATGTGTGTGTGTGTGTGTCTCTGTGTGTGTGTGTGTGTGTTTGTGTGTGTGCGTGTTTGTGTAAATTTTTGTTGATTTATCGAGTATTTGAGTACTCTCCATTGGCCAACCCCTTGTGTTAGGCAGTGTGGGGCTAGCATGGGCAAGCATGGGCCAAGCACAGACGTGATGATTTAAATCAAATATTAGAAGACAGAACTAAATTGTGACGCAACCGCAGAATTCTAATCACCTTTTCCCAGAATTCTCACCATATTTCTCCCATCAAAGAAACCTAGCAGAAGCTCTCTGTGATTTCATAATACCTTCCGTTTTCTGCCAGCATGGTACTTTCCCCACTGGGTGGTAACGACACATTCTTTTTTTTTTTTTTTTTTTTAAGATTGATTTATTTATTTTAGAGAGGGAGAGCATGGGGGTGGGGTAATGGCAGAGGGAAAGGGACAGAAAGTCTGAAGCAGACTCTGGACTGAGTGCAGAGCCCGACACAGGGCTCAATCTCATGGTCCTGAAATCCAGACCGGAGCGGAAGCCAAGAATTGAATGCTTAACTGACTGAGCCACCCAGTGCCCTGCTCATTACATTCTTACCTGCCTCTTCCCCCCATTAACTGTGGACTCTGTAAAGTCAAAGATTGTATTTACAAATCTCTATTTCTCCAGGACTTTCTCTTCCAATCTCTCTCTTAGTCTCTCTCTCTCCCTTCCTCTCCCTCTCTATGTCTCTATCTCTATATAGCTGTTTGTTAGAACAGACCCCAAATGATTTTTTGAGGAAAACAATTAAGGCACCCATTCTTGGATATGCCCAGTGAAGCCACAAAAATTTTAACTTAGAAGATTTTAAGAAGCAGAAATTCTCAGAAAACAGCAATAAAACCAAGTAAACAAAAAGGTCAGTGTGTACAGTCACGAAGCTTGCAGATTCTCAATGTTCTTTTGTTAAAAGGCCTGAACTCCTGGGTTTGTGTCCTGTCTCTATTTTGTGTTAGCTTGTCCCCTAGCTCGCTCTTCTATAAAATCAGGCTCATAGAAGACCTGCTTCAATGGACTGTGGTAGGTCTTGGATGGGTTATTAGGTGGGTTACTATATGTAAAGCTTCAATACATTTTAGCTATTATTATTATTTATTGACTATAAAGCTTTGAGCAATGTAGTATCCTCATGCCTTCTCCAAAATCTACTGGTAACAAAATGTACTTCCGGGAAAAGGTGTTGAAATGATATAAATGATAAAAGTCGTTAGCTTTAAGCTGGATAAATATTAAAGGTTTGCCACCCAAAATGATGACATTGGTTTTATATGAATTGATCTGAAGATTTTTTATACACACATATAACAAAAAGTCATATAAAAATACATTTCCATTTCCTCACCTTCAACATTTGTACTATAGTTACCATTCATTTTGCTTTTACAATATTTTATAAGCTCCATGCTAGATTATTTTCCGTTTTGCTTAAAAAGAGTATATTATCTTTTAAAAAGATTTTTTTAATAAGAAAAAAAGCATATGTTTAATGGTATAATTACCATTCCTTGTGTTCCTCATTTCTTGCTCTAGATCCAAGTTTCCATCTGGTTTCTTTTCTCTTTTGCTGGAGGGCTTCCTTTAACAGTTCTTATAGTGAGAGTCCATTGGCCATACATTCTGTCGCCTTTTGTACGTCTGTAAAGCTTTGGTTTCCCCTCCATTTTTGGAATGTATTTTTACTTGGTACAGAAATCTTGGTTAACAGTTTTTTTTCCTTTCAGTACTTTAACAATGTTGTTCCACTGCCTTCTTCCATTATTTCTGACAATAAATCTGTTGCCATGTTTCATCTTTGTTCTGTACATAACAAGATTCCCTGCCCTGTCCATCACTCCCTTGGCTGCTTTTAAGATTTGTTTTTTTTAATCACTGGCTTTAAGCAATTTGATTGTGATGCCATTTGATGTAGTTTTCTTCAAGTTTCTTTTTCTTGAGCTTCATCGAGTTGCTTAAAATCGGGTTTTTTTGTGGGTTTATAGTTTTGATCAAGCTTGGAAATTTTCCAGCATTTATTTTTAAAAAGGTTTTAATAAATACCCCTCCCCCTCCCTCAGGGACACTCACTACACGTAATTGGCTCCCTTGAGTTTGTCTCAAAGGACAATGATGACTCGTTCATTTCTTCTTCTTCTTTTTTATTCTTCTCTCTTTGTGTTTCATTTTGAATACTTTCCATCAATATATCTTTAAGTTGACTAATCTTTTATTTTATAATGTGTAATTTGTTATCAATCCTACTTCCTATATTTTTATATCTTCCTTATTTTTCTTTCCAGTTCTAACATTTGGAATATAGCTGCAACAGTATTCCTGTCTCCTAATTCTAACATTTCTGTCAGGTCGGAGTCAATTTTACTTGACTGATTTTTCTTCTAATTATGGGTCATATTCTCTTAATTATTTCCATGTCTGGTAAATTAGATGCCATACATTTTGAATTTTACCTTGTTTGGTGCTGGATAATTTGTATTCCTGGAAATATATCCTAGCTTTATTCTGTGATGCAGTTAACTTAGTCGGAAACAGTTTGACCCTTTTGGTCTTGCTTTCAAGATTTATTAGATAAGACTGTAGCAATGCTCACTCGGTCTGGGCTAATTATTCCTTACCTGAGGCACTGCTTCCTGAATATTCTAATACGCCATGAATCATAAGGTTTTCTAGTCTGTATGGCAGGTCTAGGCACACTTTCTAGCTCTATGTGCGCACAAGACACTATCATCTCATCCATTCTAGTACTTATTACCCTTGCCTTGGATTGTTTTCTCATAGGTATATGCTGATCAATACTCTGCCACATACTTGATGGGGGCTTTTGTGGACCTCTGGAGTTTTCTCTTTGTGCTGCTTCCTCCTTTCTGGTGCTCTGTCCTGAGAACTCTAGTTACCTTGTTCTCCTCTGACTCTCAGCTCTTTCTCTTCAACACAGGGAGTCAGCTGGGCTCTGCTTGGGTTACTATTCTCTATGCCATAGCTTAGAAATTCTCTCAGGGAAGTTTTTTGGGTTCACCTCACTTGTTTCCTGTTTCTCAGAAATCACTTTCCTTTGTTGACTAATGTCTAGGGTCTTGGAAACCATTGTATCCTAATTGGTCAGATTTTATTATTTTTTTTTCTTTTGGTTCTTTTAGGCAGGATGGTAAACCCAGTTCCTATTTTTTCATATTAACTGGAAGTCTGAGACTGCATTTTCAATTTTCATATATCCCAGCCCCTGCTAAAATCTGATTCAGAATCTGTATTTTGGAAAAGCACGAAGTTCTGATGTATACCTGTAAACCAGAAGACTACATCTTTGCTATTCACAGTGTAGCCCGTGTATTAGCAGCATGAACACCATCTGGGAGCTTGCTAAAATCGTAGAATTTCAGATCTCATTCAAGACCTAGTAATTCAGAAGCTACCTCTTATTAAAATGTTTGATAAGATCCCTAGTTGATTTGTACGTAAAAGTTTGAGAAGTGTCAGACTGACTAATTTCAAAGTTCCTTTCTCACTCTAAAGTCCTATGTGCCTTTGAAATGTGTTAGGTGGTTTCTAAGAGAGCAAGGTATATCGTGGAAAAGTTGTAGTATGTTAAAGACGTAGGGTAGGTTTGTCATATTAACTACAAGAAATCTAATAAAGGAAGAAACAAAAGTCTTAACAAAGGGCAAAAAAAGGACAAATACTGAACTTACATTTATTTTTACAATTATTTGATTAATTTCTCTTTAAATGGTTTATATATTTCTTTTTTACTAACCTATACTAAGAGCCTAGACAGTGCTTGGCATATGTCAAGCATTCCATAGTTTTTGACTGACTGACTGACTAGCAGACTGAGAGGTTAGATGCACTGTCAAAGTGGGTATTTATATGCCTCTGAGGACAATTTAGACACAGAGAGCTCAAAAGGGGAAGAATAATTTGACTCAGATGAGATGGCTCAGACTACCTAAGAAACATTAGAATTCATGCGAATTTGGAAAAGGAGGGTCTCAGAAAGTTCAGTTGGTAATTCATTAACTTTCTTTATAATTGGGGAAGCAGCTAAAGGAACTGCAATTCCACATAATTACAACCAAAGAGGAAGAGCATGTTGAGGAAATAACAGGTGATTTTGGAGAAAGTGAGTATGCCAACTCCAAATTTACAATAGCTGAGGATTGGAGTCTTGGTGAAGCAGCTTTACATATAAAAAGAGCCTAAATGTTAGGATTGTGCAGATCTCAATTGAAGCCTCCGCTTTTAGACTGTGCAGTGGAATGACTTGAGGCATTTTCCTAGTCTTCTCTGGACCTCTATCTTTAAAACAGGGTTGGAGATGATTACGATGGTGATTATGGGTGGTGATGTTGCTGTTGGAGCTGGTGGACACAGAACTGGCATCTCAATGAGTATTCGTGAAAATCAAATGCCGTGATGACTACAAATGGATGCTATAGCATCCAAACAGTGTTACACAAGTGACCATTACTCCTGGATCTTAGGAAGGAAATGAGAAAAACTCATGGGACTGCACAGTGATGTTCTCTGAAAAGCTCAGGCAATAAAATAATAGGTGTAAAAATGGTAGGCAGAGGAATGACTTCCCAGAGTGAATACAAAATTTTGAGACCATTAAAAAAAGAGGCAGGAAGGCCACTTGATGAATGTGAGTATATGCTTAGTAAGAAAACAATAAAAATAAGGTAGGTGAAAAACTGCTGAGGACAATAGAGGGGGTAATTGAAGCTCTGATGGAAATCAAGTCAAAACCAGGTGGTGGGTATAGGAGAGGGCACGGATTGCATGGAGCACTGAGTGTGGTGCAAAAACAATGAATACTGTTATGCTGAAAGGAAATAAAAAATTAAACACACGCGCGCGCGTGCGCAGACACACACAAGCACAAAAAAGAAAATATCAAGGAGGGACAGGAAAGTCTTACAGCCAATACTTTAGAGACAATAGTGTAACAATAGAAGTAACAATTCACAGGAAAACTCTACCCATAATTCTCACTTCTTATCATCTCTTTCTTTCCTATCTTTCCATCTTCCTATATTTTCAGGGAGAATAAAGTTCAAGATGAAGAGAAGGAAAACAAAGGAGAGAAAAATAGTCATCTAGAACTCCCAACATCCAGCCTCCCATCTTATGCTTGAATCTCCCCCTTTATAGCTGCCCAACAAGCCAAAGTTTTAAACAAATTCTAGTTTCTGGGGATTCACCACATCTTTAATCAGATCGTTTCATTTTGCATAGCAAGAATAGTTAGAAAATCTAGTCTGTGTAAATGCTGAGTCCAAACAAGTCTTCCCACACCTTCCATCAGCCTGGGTCCCACCTTAGTGTAATTAGGAACAAATTAACTTCCTCTTTATGTAAAAATTACTTCCATATTCAAAGATTGCTACCATTTCCTTCTCCAAGTAGAGCTCTCACTTCTTCAGGCTTAGCCCTCTTCTTTTCCTGTAACAGCTGGATCGTTGAATTTCTTTAGCATCCTCTGAAAATGTTTTCACTTGATTTTAACCAAATGTTCTTCCTAGTTAAAAGAAATGGTGAGTGACAAAGGGCAATTGTTCTTTCGTTAAAAGAGAATTAAGTGTCAGAAGGAATTCTTTGAAATTCCCTCTACTGAATCCACTTGAACCTGTTCCCCACCTTTTCTAGTATCTTGAGAAAGTGATCTCCTAAGAAGAGTTCCTCTACCAAGACTCTGCACCGCACCACATCTGCCCCCCTAGGCAGACATTGTCAGAGATCCCTCAGTCTTCCTTCTCCCAATCTCTCTCAACTCTCCTGTTCATAGCTGAGCTTCTCCTCTGTTCTTACTGCCTCCATTTTTTCACCTCCCCTTACTCTTTATTCTCTGAAAACTGGCTCTTAGGCCATCATTTTACTGGAAATGATCTAAGTTCACCAGGAATATCCATATTTCTAACTAAAGTAAGTATTTTTTTCATTCTAATTTTACTTCATCTCTCAGCAGGATTCAATATTATAGAACACTTCTTTCTTAAAATATGTTCTTTCTTTAGCCTTTTTAGACACCAGATTCTCTTAGTACACTCCTAGTTCCTTCACTTTGTCTTTCTTTCTTTTTTTTTTTTTTTAAGATTTTTTATTTATTTTTTTGACACAGAGAGAGAGAGAGATCACAAGTAGGCAGAGATGCAGGCAGAGGGGGAGGGGGAAGCAGGCTCCATGCTGAGCAGAGAGCCTGATGTGGGGCTTGATCTCAGGACCCCGATATTATGACCTGAGCCGAAGGCAGAAGTTTAACCCACTGAGTCCCCCCCCAGATGCCCCCACTTCGTCTTTCTTAATCTTCATAAGCCCAACCTTTTTATATTTCCTCATTAAATAACAGAGATCCCCAAGGGTTAGTCCTATACCTAACCCTCTTTTCTCACTATATAGTTAGACATGTCTTGCATTAAGTACCATGTGTATGATCTACGGATACCTCCCAGACCAGGCTTCTTTGCTTTCCAGACTATCATACTCAGTTGTCTCTTTCACATCTGCTTGAATGTCACAAAACACCTAAAAATCAGCATACTCCAAATTGGAATCATTCCCCTGCCCCTTCACCAACTAGTAGCTCCCTGGTATTCCTTCCCCCGCCCCCCTCCAGGAACTTACTTCACCACTTCCCACTTGTGTGAGCCAAAAACTTGGAATTTATTCTTTAGTCTTGTCTTCCTTTTTTCTTCTTTTAATCATCCATCCCCAGAATCTGTAAGTGTAACACCTACGTAATTCCGCATCCATGCATTTCTCTCCGTCTTCACGGTCCCACCTCAGTTCGTATCGTTTTGGCTGGACTATTTCAATCATGCACTAACTTGTCTTCCACAGTTTTTATCATTCTCTCAGGATCTGTCCTCCACACCATAATTAGAAAGATCTCTCTAAAATTCAAGTCTGATCTTATCACTTCCCTGTTAAAATGTTTGGGGGATTCTCATTGTGTCAGTAAGAGAAGAATTCTTTAAATTTCCTGGGAGAGATAGCCTTTGCCTGCCTCACCAGGTTCGTTTCTTATTATTCCATCATCTCTAGTCAAACTGGCCCTCTCTCTGTCCCTCCTAGGTGCTTTGCTCCTTCCCGCTATAGGACTTTGGCAAATGTTGTTTTTATAGTCACAAAGTGCTTCCTTCTCTCTTTCCTCATAAATTGTCTGAGGTGATTTGTTCTAATTATTCTCATGGAACTATAATTTCCATCCTTTAGAGAAGTTCTATCAGTACTGAATAACACATTCACTTTTTAAAAGTTTAACATCTGTCTCTAACTGCAACTTTATTCAGTGACAGTAGAGCTTTTCTGTTTGCACACCTCCATATCCCCGAGTCTAGTAGGATCCCTGGCCCACAGTATGTACCAGTAAATACTTGTGGAATACATGAGTATATGGATGGGCCTCAACATTACCCTTTCACAGCTGCCGTATTCTTTTCACGTGTTCTTCTTTCCTCCTGGAATACAGCCCTTCCTGCCCTTTCTCTCCTCATGCACTTGGGCTGTGGACTGCTCTTTTATCATTGAAGACTCACCCTTGAATATTCAACCTTGTCTTTCTAAGAGAAGTGAGTCTGTTTTTCCCCTCCAAGAAAAGAGCGAGGTGCTCCAGGCTTTGTGTTCTTGATGTGCATCTCTACTTTAGCCCTTCTTACAGTGCTTGAGTATTTTATGTGCTTATCTGTTTTCCTATATCCTCCAGTACATAAGGAGCAAGAACTATGTCTTAGGACGTTGTTTGCGGGGCACCTGGATGATTCAGGGGATTAACCCTCTGCCTTTAGCTCGGGTCATGATCTCAGGGTTCTGGGATCAAGCCCAGCAATCAGGCTTTCTGCTCAGCAGGGAGCCTGCTTTTCCCCCTTCCCTCCTGCCTGTTTCTTTGCCTACTTGTGATCTCTCTTTCTCTGTCAAATAAATAACTAAAATCTTAAAAAAAAAAAAAAAAGAATGGTGTCTGCAAAATATTAGGGACTCATTACAAGTTTATTGAATTAAGCAATGGTGGTGCTAAAGAACCATTATTTGAAATAGTAGATTGGCCCCCTCTCCTCCTTCACTGCTCTATTGACGTACTTTCTGAAATTGTGTGTTTATGTGAAAAAGGGCAGTTTTCTTTAGCTAGAAAGAGATAAGCCCTTAACCAAGAGTACACAAGTACCATGCTGTTCTTCTAGACTTGCCAAATAAAGCAAAGAGGTGTTAGGAGAGCATCTCTGTTCTTTAAGTCATTTCATGTTTCTAGGTGCATTATTTGCCAGTGTATTGGAAGGACTTACCCATGTGGTTTTGACTCATAATTGCTGATCTTTGAGAAATCAGAGAGAACACAAACTATGTCATAAATCTGGGTGTGTGTGATAGGCAAATATGACCCCAATCATTAGAAAGAAAGATGGAATCTAGTACAGATTGTCAATTATGACATCAATTGTCTGAGAAATTCTAAAACAGATTATTAAGATATGGTTTGTAGGTCGTTTGGCAGAGGAGTTCTCTAAGATCGAGTCATGCTATAATGGTTTCTTTTCTCAGTCAGAGTTAATAGATTGTACCAAGGAGGCAAGTGCTTTAGACATGATATGTCTCAATTTCACGAAAGCTTTTGATCACATTTTTCCTGATATATTGGTGCACACTAGTGAATTTATAGTGGACTCACCGTCATTGCCCATGGAACACTGACTAATGGACTGATGCTGATCTAGAAGGCTGCTGATGACTTAATACATCTCCATTCCTTGTCTTGTCCCAGTTAACATTTTACTAGCAGTGTAAATGAAAATATAGAATTCATATAATCAAAGGTTTAGGTAACAGATCCTGGGGGGTGGTGGGGGTCAAAGCTAATGAATTATTGGAATCATAATTTAAAATTATTTTTAAACTAAACACAATGTATGTTTTAGAATTAAAATGAAAAATATAAAGATTTTTCCCATATGTGTATTGTCTCACTTAATCATTATATATAGGAGGACAGCCTTTACTAGCCTTTTTTTGCATGCTTGAATGTGCTAGACCCTTTGCATAAATTGTGTCACTTAGTCTTTCTAAATAATCATTTAATATAGGTATCATTCCTCCATTTTACAGAAAAGAAAACTGAAAATCAAACCAGTTAAGCGCTTTCTCCAAAAGTCTCAAAAGTGGGGTTACAGCTGGTATGTACACACAGGTCAGTCTGACACCCTAGCTAGAAATGCTCTTTCCTATACTCCATTGGGTTTCAAATGAAATGTATCAGTAAAGTGTAAATGCTACACTTAGTTGAAGAAACCCAATGCTGTGAGTGCAGAACGGAGGAGATGTGGTTTCACAGTGGTTTGTGCGAAAAGGTGTGAGGGTTTGTTTGCCTGTAAGCACCTTATGAATCATCAGAGTGAGTCACTGACTTCTCCCCAAATGAATAAAATCTTGGGCTATGGACCAGTGCTCAGAACAAAGAAGGGTAAGAATCATACTGTGCTCTACCATGACTGAAATACGGTGCTTGCTTCTGGGACACTCATCCTAAGAAAGCACTGTTAGTGTGAGCAAGTCCAGAATGATTTGACCAGAATGATACATTTAAGCCCCATGAAATATGGCTGAAGGAACAACAGTGCAGCAAGCATGCTACCTCTAACTCTGTAGAGCTAACATTTGCTAATGGGTACTTTGGGCAAACACCAATCTAGAAGCTTTCAGCCATAATTCATTTAATCCTCACAATAATTTTTGGCGTAGGCTTTGTTGTTATCACTTCTGTTTTACAGATAAAGAAACTGAGGCACAGAGTGGTTGTGAGTGGTTGTCTCACACTTCCCGGGGTCACAGCGTCGCAAACTCTGAAAGTGTGACTCCTATCTTTAACTGGAACAAGAAATTAGAAGAATTATATACAGTATTTGGCTACAGAAGAAAAAAGGTAAACCAGAAAGAATGCTCTAGAGGACCACAATTAGAATCTGTCTCAAAAAGAATATTGCTTTATAATATCTCAAGAGAATGTTGCGGAGTTTTCTGTCAGTACAAGCTTTCAGTCAGGCATATTTTTGAGGGATTTGCTGCATTGGAGCAGTATAGGCTGATATGACCTACGTGTTTCCTTCTGTTTCCTTGAGCTCAGTGTCAGCATGACCCCATATTGGTGGAGTGGAATGGGAGCACTTATCCCCTTGGAATCTTACGGTCTGTGTAGAAAAATCTAGATTAACTGAAGCTAAATTTACAGAACCCTAAATTAATCAAAATATACTCTGCATTATGCTTTTCAAAGACAGAGGTGATTTTTTTAAAAAGATTTTATTTATTTATTTGACAGAGAGAGACAACAAACAGGGGGAGGGGCAGGCATAGGCAGAGGGAGAAACAGACTCCTTGCTGAGCAGGGAGCCTGATGTGGGAGTCGATCCCAGGCCCCTGAGATCATGACCTGAGTCGAAGGCAGACGTTTAACCAACTGAGCCACCCAGGTGCCCTGACAGAGGTGATGTTTTTTAAAAAGTATTTTCATATTCATTTATCCTTTCATCTGTAAGAACATACATCCAGACTGTAGAGTCCCTCCCATATGTGACACTATATCTGATCCCATCTTTAGTTGTCTACTGCTCATTCCATTTAATTATGAGAAAATTTAGGCTCAGAAAATTTAAGTGATGCCCAAATTCCCACAACTAGGAAGGGGCAGAACAAGGCCTGTAACATGGATTTATCAAACCTTGCTTCCTCCAGCATACTCTATTCCTTCCTTAAGAAAATCGAGTAGGTGGATATAGTTCACAAATAACTTCAAGAACAAGGCTTTTTTCTTCCTTGTTTCTTTAGTCATTCCCTCAACAAACATCACTGGCCACTCCTTTCACTTAGGGCCAACATAGTGTCGTTGGTAGGGAGGAACACAAAGATTAAAAAAGAAACAAAATGAAAAACATCATCCTAGCTTGGAGGGGCTCAGTGTTGAGAGACAGATCTGGAAACAGTTCTCAGCGATCCAGTGAGAGAAACGAAGAGTTAGCTTGCCTGGAATGTACATTCATCTTATCTTCCTATTAACTGGGGCCTTCCTGTAATCAACATCCAGGTTTATTCAACAAATGTGTAAGCTTAACTCTGTTCCAGCCATGGTGCTAGGCATCCTGGAAACAGAGAAAAAAGCACCGGACCTCACAGAGGTTACAGCTGCTTGGTTTCGGGCATTCTGGCCAGGCTCTTGAGATTCCCATGTAAGAAGTTAGAGAACATGAAGATCCATGTTACTTGAAAGTTAGGTTAGAAATCAATAAAAAAGACAAAAATGGAATACAAACAAAATTACTATTGAAAATAGCTATACTGGACATAGCATACCATATCTCCAAACATCCCCAATGGCACCTTTTGTTCTTTCCACCTGTGTTGCAACAAACCAATTTTTATTTATTTTTATTTGTGTGTCTCCACTCACGCTCACTCCAGAGCCTACACTCAGGACACTGAGCTACAGAGAGATGTGAGAGCTGCATAGAGTAAAGCTGGAGATACAAAGGGCATTCTCAAGCAACAAAAGGGCTAGGTAGAATTGTTCTATCAAAGACATGGAGAGCAGTTCATGCCCTTGAAGTGATAGAGTGAAGTTTGAGGGGAAGGCCAAAAGAACAGGAGATAAGATCATTACCTGAGAGCCCAAGCCCTAACCAATGAGCAGAGCCAGGGGGCAATGCTCAAACACCAAGGCAATTCTGGCAAAGAGCATGGGCAGTGTGGGACCATGAGGTAGGGAAGGCTTGTGAGCCATAAGGAAACCCTTGGTCTTTGCCTGTCCTCACTTACCTCTCAGAAAGTTTGTGAGTTCAACCTCCCATTTTTATTGGGGGCAAGAGAGAATAAGATGGAGAAAGATTCTTCTATCTCTTTTGGATTCTTATATCCCTCTCTTGGGAGAGCAATGTTTATAATTGCACAAAGAACATATTAAGGAGTTCTGTGGTTTTGAAAGGAGATTTCTCCAAATCATACCCCATCAACAAAAGATGAATGTTAAATGTGGTGCAAAAGCTAGGAAAAATAACTGGTTTTGCTCCTGAGAGGATGGTTCAGTTGGTCCAAGGACAGAATGAAGGGAAAAGAAGGAAGGAGGCAGCCGTGCCGTCCAGAGAGCTGCATCGTGTTGAAAGCAACCTTCCCAGACCCAATGGCTGCTTCCATAAAATTCTATAAAATCACAAAATGCTTGGTGTGGGCAGATCTCTTGAGGAACTTCCTGAAGAGGCCACATTTTGGGTCAGGGATGATTTGGGGTAAAAGAGAGTCCACATGGACGAGTAGATAGGGAGCCTACTTGCTGATAAGTTTAGGATTTTTGTGACCTCTACCTGACCTTCAGACTCATACACCTCACTGCCTCCACAACATCTCCACTTGGATGACCAAAAAGCACCCCCATCCCCACCAAAATCTGTTCCCCTCCAAATGCTCCCCATCAGAGGAAACATTCCTACCATCCAGTGGGCTGCCCAGGCCACACTCTTGGGATCTTTCTCACTCCTTTTCCTGTGCTTCGATTTTCAAACACATCAGCAAGTCCTCTCGGCCCCACCTTGAAAATAGACCTCAAATCTTCCAATTCTCATCCTCTTCTCCCACTGCTAATCTTACCAAGTTCTTGTCACTTCAGAGGATGACAGCGGCAGTCTCCTAACTGGTTTCACCAAGTCTGTGTTTGCCTCAGTATAGTTGATTCTCTTCACAGCATAATCTTCTAGAAATGCAGGTCTGATCACGTCAATCCTGGGCTCGAACCCATCTAATGACTTGCAAAGTCCTTACAAAAGCCTAACAGCTCTCTGTGATCTGGCCGCCAGCTTCATTTCCTCCTCCTCTCCCTTACCTGGCCTTCCTCCAGCTCTTTGGAGTTGATGGGCACACCTTGTGTTGCTGCAGCCGGTCTGCACCATTAGCAGGGTGTGAGTCTGGGATTCCAACCTGGGCTGGGGGACTCCAGAGCCATTGCTCTTAAACCACTGTCGCTTGCCAACCCCGTAGCACCTATCACACTACCCAATAATGTAGTATTTATCTTCTTGTTTCCTTGGGGCCTGTCTCCCCCACTATGAAATATAAATTTCATAAGTGCAAGGACTTTGTGTGTTTTGCTTATCACACAGTGCCTGGCACAGGGCATTTTATAAATATTCGTGGAAGAAGTGAAGCCTTAACTGATTTCCATATATAATGGCTGACATTGAGGCACGTTTTATGCATTGTTCACTAGTCCTTACAGCAACTTCATTACTGGGTTACTATTCATAGGGTTACTATTATGTTCCTCATTTTAATGAGGAGGGAACTGTGGCTTGAGGAGGTTAACTCTATGCCCCCCGTTACACAACTAAGAAGTAGAAAAGCAGAGATTTGAACTGGGGTCTGTTCACCTTCGGAACCTAAGCTGTTGACCCCTGGGCTGTGTTTTTCCTACTACCCTAAGGTTCTTTATTCTCTTCTCCATGTGGCACCAACCTACACCAAGGAAATAATAATTAAATAACTAATATGTTTGAAGAGCTCAGAAAGAAATTAAGAAAATAAAAATGTCTTAGTGGAAAGCATTAAACTTTTTATAACTGGGTAGTACTTGTTCAGACATATAGTCTCTTCCTCTATTTTAGAGAGAACTTTGAGGTACAGAGAGGTTGAACGAGTGTCTAAGGCCCCGAAACTCCATGATGTTGAGAAAGGACACCAGTGTAGGGAACTGGAAACTCTTTTGGTAACTGTGCATTATGGGTTGAATTATATCCTGCCAGATTTATACATTGAAGTCCTAACCTCCAGTATCTCAGAATGTGACTTTATTTGGAAATAGACATAATTAGCTAATTTGATGTAATTAGTTAAAATGAGGTCATACTGGAGTAGGGTGGGCCCTTAACCTAATATGACTGGTGTCTTTATAAAACGGGGAAGTTTGGAGGCATACAAACACAGAGAACGCCACACAAATATGAAGGCAGAGATTAGGGTGTTGCATCTACATGCCAAGAATGTCAAAGATTGACTCAAATTATCAGAAGTTAGGGGAGAGTCATGAACAGATTCTTATGGACCTCAGAGGGAACTGTCCCTGACACCACCATGACCTTTGGACTTCTAGCCCCCAGACTGTGAGATAGTAAATTTCCACTGTGTAACCCAACAAACCCCTACCCCTCTCACCCCTCTGGTTTGCAGTACGTTTTTATGGCGGTTCTACAATGCTAATACACTGTATGATCTCAAACGGGTCACTGACCATCTCTGAGCCTTAGTTCCTTTATTTATAAAAATAAAGGGGTAGACCAGATGATCTCTGTGGCATGTTTGGTTCTAAAATTACATTCCTCATTCCAGGACTCAGAGATCAATACCTTTTTTTAAAAACTTATTTATTTATTAATTTATTTATTTGAGAGAGAGGAAATTTCAGACTGGGCACATAGCCTGATTCAGGGCTCAATCTCATGATCTTGAGATCGTGACCTGAGCCAAAATCAAGAGTCAGACTCTCAACTAACTGAGCCACCCAGGGTACCCCTGCCAACATTATTTATTTTTTTTTGTTTTTGTTTGAAAAACTTTAGACATGGGTTTCCATTTTACTCTAGTATAAAACCACTGGATTCAGTTCAGTTTGACAAATGTATATATGTTCCAGATATTGGATTGGGCATTGGAAATTCAGCAGGCAATAAGATCCAAGTTCTGGCTTCAGTGAATTATAGTCTTTTGGAAAAGACAGAAACGCAACTTCAACATATAGCACATGTTAGTAATTATAATATTTTACAGAACCTTATGTATATCAATTCATGTAATTCTTGCATAACCTGCTATAATCTAGGTATTATTATAATTATCTTTATTCTACAGATGATAGAGCTGAGGCACAGGAGAGTTAAGTCACTTGCCCAAGGTTACACAGCTAATTACATAGGTAAAGCTCAGCATATTCTAGGAGCTTTAAGGAAGAGTCCTTATCCCAACCTTGGGAATCAGGGAAATTTCCTATAGAAGGACACCTGACCGAATCTTGAGGAATGTGAGAGAGAACCAGCTTGGAGAATTCTTCACAAGAGGTACAGGACCCATAAAGTGTGGGTTTATAAAGGGAATTTGCCAGCTTTCCTGCCTCACCTGGGTTCCACAGGTTTTAAATCTCATGATCACTGATTTAATCAAGCTCTAAGACACAGACTCCAAAAAATGGCAATGGAATGGTAGAAAAGGCCTGGGATTATTACCTCCCCCTAACAAATTAATAATCCCCATGTGGCTATAGCCCAGAGAGTAGGTGACTTGCCTAAAGTTGTCACCTGACAAATTAATCCCCATGTTGCTACAGCCCAGAGAGCAGATGACTCATCTAAAGCTATATGGTTAGTAAATAGAGGAGACAGGATTGAAATCCAGGCCACTTGACTCTAGAAACCATGCAATAAACCCCCCTCCTTCACTTGAACTCCATTAGGCTTTGTTCAGTGGACAAGAACTTCCATGACTTCCAACTCCTGTCAAAATAAGCCTGTGGGAAAAGGTCAAGGGAAGGCCATCCTGTGGATTTCTGACAGTTCCTGACTCTGTAAGTCAGCCTTAGTCTCCCACACATTGTGTTAAGTACTAAGCTATCACCCTTGGCCTTGGCAAAGACGCCATAGTCATTTCTGCTTCCGCAGTAGCTCCCTGCCATTACGAACGCTGAAATGCCATCAGAGATAAGGGAATGGGTACACTTATGGCCTCTGCTCTAGAACCAGATGATTAACTTTCTTTTAGATTTATCTTCCTTGTGGTTTTCCTGAGAACACAATTATGATTTTGTGGTCTGCAGGGTAGATGGTGAGCAGCTCGGCAGACTGCAAGCTCCCGGCCTCTAGAGCTCCGTCTCACTCGTGTTTGGGCCCGGTCCCATTTCTGTAACCAAACCAGCACCTGTCCATGGTGGGCGCACAATATCTGAAGACGGTCGTTGCACAAGAAAGCTGCTATGGCCTGAATGTTTGTGCAACCCCCGCTTCTGAAATTTATCTGTTGAAATTCCAACTCCCAAAGATGATGGTATTAGGAAGTGAGGCCTTTGGGAGCTGCTTAAGTCGTGAGGGTGGGGACTTCATAAATGGGATTAGTGTCTTCCCATAAAGGGGTCCAGAGAGATCTCTAGCCCTTTCCACCGAGCAAGGAGCCTATTTCCGGCAGCTATGATCTGGGAAGTGGGCCCTCACCAGAACTCCAGTAGGCTGGTAACTTAATTTTGGACTTCGCAGCCTCTGGAACTCTGAAAAATAAACTGTTGTTTTTAAGCTGCCTAGTCTGTGGTACTTTATTATATAATTTATAATATTATAAATTTATTATAAGAATATAATATTATATTATAATATATAATGTGGTACTTTATTATATAATAGCCTGAATGGACTGACAAAAGCCTTCGCTCCAAGCACAACTCTGCAGGAGCAGGAGCTCTCCACTCAGATCGCACGCAGAATTACCTGGGGAAGATTTTAAAAATCTGGTCACCAGGGCTCTTGGGAATTCAGAAAGAATCTAGGAGTGTGGGTGGAACCCAAACCTTAATATTAAAAAATATATATATATATATATATTTAGGGGCGCCTGGGTGGCTCAGTGGTTAAGCATCTGCCTTCGACTCGGGTCATGATCCCAGGGTCCTTGGATCCAGCCCCATAACGGGCTCCCTGCTCTCCAGGAAGCCTGCTTCCCCCTCTCCCACTTCTGCTTGTGTTCCCTCTCTCGCTATGTCTCTCTCTGTCAGATAAATAAATAAAATCTTTAAAAAAAATTATTCTTCAGGTGACTCTAATTTGCAGCAAGGATTAAAAACCATTTCTCTGTTGGAAACATATTTGCACATGTTTATAAATATTTACAGCTGGAGACATTATAAAAGTCACACCTGTGACAACGCTGACCAACTCACTTTTGTCAGTTAGTCTGTAAGAGCTCAGGGATGGTAGGTGTGGAATCAGAAGTCAAGGATGGTAGCTAAGTGCTGTAAACATTAGCTCTGGAACCTGCAGGCTGACTGGATGTGTGGTATTGGTTCATCTCACCTTTGTAAAGAAATTCAGTTAATTTTAGTTTATTGAGTGGAATTCTAGAGCAGACCCACTAACTGGTTCACAAACAGTTCCCTGTGGCTAAAGTAGTACATGTTATCCATTGACTCATTTGCAGCCTTCCTCACCACACACACACACACACACGCATACGTACTTCTTAGCCTAACATTTTTTAAAGCTGATTTTAAAATTTCAACAAAGCATTGAAGTATTCTGTCTATGAAATTTACAAAGCTCTTTCCAGAAAGTAAAGCATAACTATATGATCAATAGGAGACTCTGTGAATCATGGAAAAGACCACGAGAGTCAACCAATGGTCCGTGATTGGTGCTTGAAGAGGTCTCTTCGGACCTCAGCATCTTCGTGTGTCAAATGGATCAGTGGGACCGTCTGACTACATGAAGCTAATGTTCTGCGATTCTGTGATTCCTTTTTCTGGAGGACCCAGCCAAGTGGGAGAGTCCCTGAGTTTATCTAGTGATTTAAGCTTTTTCAGATTCCTTAAAGCCGTTCTGTTTGCTTCTCTGTAACCACCTCCTGCATCACTGAGCTGTGCGGCTCTTTGCTAAGAACATGTGAAACGTTCTAAGCTCAGGGACTCTTTGGACACGGATTCTGAAACTTCAGTTGACAGGCTGGCCAGGCAAAGTGGTTGGTTTTTGTGGGGCATGGTAGGAGAGAAGAGAAAGATCTGCTTTTGATAGGTCAGAACTAACCACCAAATAATGGGGCCTACAGTCTAATCTAATCATGCTTTTGTTTATTCACTTCATATAAAAGTCTCTTACGAATGCATCTGAGCACAATATATAATAATAATACTATAACATACATTGTGAGAAACTTTTGAAAACAATAAGATGTCCACCTGAAACAATGCAGTGTTCATAGACATACAGCCCATTGATCATGCACATTTGTGCCATTTCTTTAACTAGTGAGTTACAACGCTGAACTGAACGCGTGGGATATATTTTACAGATGGAGACTGAAGCCAATAAGAGGCCTAACAAGTGTTATCAGAAGCTTCACATTTGCATAATTTACTACATCAGTTCACATTTTATTATAAAATTCACATTGTTTTATTGTTGTTGGGTTTTTTTGTTTTTTTGTTTTTTGTAATTAATTGGAACATGACATTCCTGCTTTAAGGGCAGGCAGGAGGCTTTAGCTTTAAAGTCAGTAGTTTGGGAACACTCAGAAGAACCATCTGTGAGCGAATGTAGTGTTGCTGTTTAAACCAAAGCCACGACGGTAGGAGAACCCGGTTAGGACCCAACTCATGCGGACACGGATTTGGATAGAACGTGGGTGAAAACGACATCCCCTTGCCCCCTACCCCTATCAAACTATACAAAAGTAAAAGCTTAGTATAAACCACTTTAGTATCGAATGTGAGAATCCTATTTCCAAAACCGGTTCGCAAAGGGGTTGTGCAGTATGAGCAACTCAGGGAAAAGAGCCAACCATCTGAATAAAAGCCCACAGATGTCCTCACCAGGGAGGGGGGTCGTATGTCTCTCTTAAGCGATGTTCAGGTTATATAATACACAATACAAAACGTTACAAGAAAGGTCGCAACTCTTAGGCAGAGTTTTCTACACAAATGTAACACCACCATTGGCAGGCAATGTTAGATATATAAATTAATAACTTACAAAACATTACATTATATACATGGAGTAATAAATATACTGTTATAAACAGAAATGGAGGTGTTAGCGCAGAAGGCAGTGCAAGAGAAAGACGGCAGCGTCAAATTGGAAACGGTGTGTCACTGGGTAGAGAGCAATGGAGGGGAGGGGACAGCATGGGGGGCGCCGTTCAGAGCCCAGTGGCTCAGGGCTTCGGGACACAACATGGCGCACGGCCTCACTGAGGGGAATTTTACACAGACTGTTATTGGGAATGACATGACAAACCCTTCCTACCTCTTAGTTTGTTCACTTTTATTCTGTTTGCAGCACAAAAAGTGAAATTCTAAGAGGAGAAAAATATACTGCTCTAAGCGGGCAGACAGAAGTTACACGAACAACTGTGAAGCTGGATGGGACCAGTGGGGAAGGAAATAGAATGTGGTTAGAAGTATATCCTTTCTATTTGCAAAAGTAACTGTAGTAAAGTGAAAGATATTGCCCAAGAAAGAAGGAAGACCGTTTTCTTTCCTTTTTTCCCCCCCAGAAAGAGTCAAAAAAGTTTATGTCAACTTTGAACGCTTCTCTGTGTAGAAGTTGATACTAAACTCTAGGTATTCAACAGGCATTTTAAAGACGTGAAAATGTTTTACAAAAAAGGCACACAGGTTGGCAGACAAGGGGACAGGTGAGCAGATTTATAAATGAAGTTATTAATCAGTCAGTTCAGTCACTAGAGGGGACAGACTCCCAAAACTTAGTGCAGAAAAATCTCTCAGTTTTGTGTCTTCCATTTTCAAGCCATTTACTCAGGATCTGATCTTGGCCTTTAGTACCAGATAAAGCTTCAGTTCTCCACTAAGCTTGCATATAAGGCAAGTCAACCGTGGCATTTTCTGAACTGCTGTTTGCTTCATGGTCTCGCATTCTGGCTCCAAACTCAAGTAACTGGAAAGGCCACGTGGCCCTTGTCCCGTGCAGGCCTACGCCCCCACGATGGGCTGGCCCTACCATCCAGCTGGCATGCTTGTCAAAGGTGGAATGTTCATCTCCACACGGAGAAGGTGATTATGTGTCGATCGGGGACTTGTCTTCTGCCCCAGTGTCTCCATCAGTCTCTCCTAGCGAATCCCTATGGTCAGGGTCGATCACACAAAGTGTCTTTGTGCTGCTGAAATAATTATGACCTTCTCCCTCTTTGTCAGGGCCTTCGGAATCCTCCTCTTCAAGGGTCAGTTCAAACTGAAACTTCTCCATCAGACCCTGGCAGTCTCTGTTCTGCTCATCCAGTGGTGGGGAGGGACTCTGGGGTATCATGCTCTGATACCAGTTCCTGTTATCTTCTAAAGTATCCAGAATGTCCTGGGCGTCAGGCTGCACTAGATCTGCCCAGGTCTCCCACAGTGGGTGTACGATGTAGTCGATGAAACCGACCTGGAAAAAAGGAAGGTTACGCATCGATTATTACGACAGACTCCTGAAAACCAAACAAGCTCTCCTGGTTTCTAAGCAAAGAAAGAGGCACAAAAATTCAAGAGAGATCAAGAATGATAGATTCTTCTATTTGAGCATATACTATACCGTACACCCTATATATTGGGTGTACTATATACACTATTGCTATATAGTACACCCTATATATTGGATGTACTATATACACTATGGCTTTTACGTCCGCAAAGTATTGTTACCCACACTTTACAAAGGAGGAAACTGGGACCCACTGAGATGAAGTATCTTGTCAAAGATCACAGAGCCAGTAATTGGTAGAGCTGGGACTTGGACCCAGCTCCATCTGGTTCCAAAGCTTCTGTTTGCCTCACTCTAACTGACTCCTTTTCCTCTTCTGTCTGCCAGAGAAGAAGTCTGGATGTAACCCTGGCCGGGAATGACTTTGTCACCGCTTGGATTCTGTGAGTCATTCTCCAAAGAAGGAAGCTCCAGGTCTAATGAGTTCTGACTCAAGATTCTTTCCCTGATAAATTTAAAATATGCCGCCACTCCAAAATGAAAAGAAGACAGCCCCTGACGACTCTGAAATTTCTCGAGTTCCGTGGAATGTTTTTGTTTGCAGACGACTTTGGTAAAACATCTGAAGATACTTCCAGCGCCTACACAAACAAACATCCCCTCTGTGGACACGTCTGCAATTGTCTTAGATCCACAGGGTATGGTCACTTCCATCAGGAGAAAGGAGGGAAAATAAAAACAATCAAGCAGTTCCTTTGCTAGTGTTCCTGGGAATAAATACAAGGCTTATGGCTCTGTGACGGTTTACACAGGGGCCGTGCATCCTGCATGAGCTCCTCTGTGGCCTTATGCTGACCTCCCCATTGTCGGACAAACAGGAAACATGGGGGGTGGGGGCAGGTTGTGAAAAAGAACAGGCACTAGTTGAGTGAGGGACTGGAATTCCCCTGTCCTGGTCTGGGGGCTGGAGAGATGCTGGGTCTGGATTCGGAGGTAAATGAGCAAAAGCAATGTATATGCTTCCATGGGACGTGATCCTGCTCTCTTTCCACACTATGGGGAAGCTTTCCTCTTTTTTTTTTTTTTAAGGTTTTATTTATTTATCTGACTGAGAGAGAGAGTTCACAAGTGGGCAGAGAGGCAGGCAGAGAGAGGGGTTCCGGAAGCAGGCTCCCCACCGAGCAGAGAGCCCGATGGCAGGGCTCGATCCCAGAACCCGGATATCATGATCTTAGCTGAAGGCAGAGGCTTTAACCCACTGAGCCACCCAGGTGCCCCGGGAAACCTTTCCTTTAACAACATTCTCGTTTTTGCCAAGTCATGTGATATATCAAAATTCATATGTGACTCTTTTATATCTATATCTACCCACATCTGTATATTTGTATGTATTATCTATTTATCATCCATCTATCTATCTATCTCTCATTACCTTTCACCTATCGACCTTTCTATCATCTCTCTTCTCCCTCCTGCTGCTTCCCTAGTCTTAACGTAACTCACACCAAAGTCAGGGACAACTCTGATCTGCAGATCAGAGACCTGCAGTGAATCTGACTGCAGATATTCTAATATTTCTCTTGCTTCCACCCACTCCCTTTTCCTTCTTCATGTGTATTTAATGGATTTTTGAGACTATTTTCAAGGTGTTTTCCAGGGACCTGAAAAAACAAGCTCAAGGCATTGGAGAAAATGGAATTGGCTGAACGCTGTGCAGTCACTTCCTTTCTTCATTTATTTTGCTTCTGCTAAATGCTCAGCACTTTTTTGAATGGTTGCCTTTAGTTGCTTATTTGCTGGGCCCCGGGAGGAGAGAGCTCTACACATCCTAAGAGCACCTAGTCAAGGGCTTTATTGCCAGACAACTCAGACAATGCTTGCTGGAGCCCATCTGCGGAAAACACCAGAGTGTACCATGATGTCATGGCAACAGGGAGACCTGCCTACAGTGATGGGAGAGTGAAGAGCTCTGGGCAGAGGGCAGCTGGGTCGATCAGGAGCTGGTAACACGAACCAGCCTCTCCACCTGATGCACTGGGAAAGCAGCTCCTGTGTCCATCTCACAAAGCTGTGTGGGGGTTCAAATAGGACGAGGTCTGCAAAAGTGTGTGGAAAAACCACACAGGACACCATATAAATATAAACCATCACAGTCGATAATAAATGGGAATTATTCTAGTTAATGAATTAACTAACTAATTGTTTGAATTAAGGCCTTGGGGGATTTGAATGGGCCCTGACAACTGAATGTTAGGATGCATTTTTATAGCATATTAGAATTTTAGAGGACTTTCACAGATTGTAAACTCATTTCCCTGGGACTCTTTTAAAAAAAGCAACAAAATAATAACTGCAAGGGAACTTTGCATCGATATCACAAGTATATGTAAGTTTGGGGGTAGCAGGTAATGGGAAAAGAGGGTAAAACTAACAAAAGCACTCCTCATGCTTTTGTGCTAAAGACTTGGGCATAGTCTGTAGACCCATTCTTAATCAGGACTATCCAGCTCAGGCCATTTGTTGCCCTGAAAAAAATAACATTTCAGCATGCCCTGAAGCCTTTGTAAGGATACTGATACTTTCTAGTATCAGCCAGAGGTATCTGAGGCATTTCTGCATCCCCCTGCCTTGGGGGACTCTTTTGTCCCCAGTCCTTGGCGCACAGGGGATTTGTAGCTTTGGACACAATCCAAAGATGTCAGCGTGTTCTCAGAGGTAGAGAAGCAACCTTGGAAGGGGACACAGGACGGGGCATTGACTGTGAGGTAGAAGAGGTACAGGAATGGGATTCACTCTTGGCAGTGCACTTGATTATGGAGAGACAACAGGCACAGGGCAAAGAAAGCAAGGATGAAGAGTTAAGTACCTGGATAAGGACAGGGATAAGAGAAATCTGGAGGGATGGGGAGGAGGAAACAGCTCTGAGTTCAGGCAGCTGGATTTGCTAAGGTCACAGATAGCTCTCTAAACTGCTAGAAAATACACAAACCAAACTTTGATGAGTTTCCGAGGGCGGCTTTCCCTCCACCCTATGAAACTGAGTGTAATGGAGAAGGCAAATGAGTTACAAATAGAATGGAACTAAATGGGTTGTTGCTTCCGTCTAACCTCAGGAGTTAGATCGAACCCTCCAGTTCGACAATCAGCAGAGCTCACAGAAACTTTGAAAATTTCTTATTACATACCTGGGATTTTTCCACGGAAGCCGTATGCTTGTCACACATGGGGCTAATCTCCATTCCCCTCTCCCTCTCTTTGTCTCCCTGCTGGAAAAATTCCTCCATGATGCGGTCTGTCCATTGCCGATACAATTCCAAGGACTTGGTGGGGTTGCTCAGGTCTGCACAGTGTACCATGTTGCGAAGGACCTGGAATCATCAAGTTTTGAAAAATCCCATAAAATACAGTGCAAATACTACCAGAACATCTCATGCCTCTTGTACTAGTACATTTGGTACCAAACCCAAGAACGTTTTAGTTGCATTATAATCGTGGTGTGTGGACCAAAAAATCCTATTACAGTGACGCTGGCCAGACTTGGTTATTTACCATTATAGGAGTCCTGAAAAGGAAAACATGTGTCTTCTCAGATTGACAGTCATTGAATGTAAAAATTGGAAGGGACATTAGAGGTCAAATGCTGCCATCACTTCCCTTCCCCAGTTTGGAAAAAATGCAAAGAATTACTCAAAGTAGATGTCTTCATATTTTCCACTTGTGGAAAGAGACCAGCTGATGGCAGTTTGTATAATCAAAACAGACCTAACAATCTTCAAGTCGATGGGATTTATATCCAAAAGCGAGCTTTTGGGACCCACAGTCACGTAACCACTATTACAAGTGAATTTTGCCATTTATTTTTAGAACTCAGCCCAATTCAATAAATAGGGTTATGTTTTTCTTCATAAATTTGAGGATAAACTTGAATGTCCATTTTCCTTAGCTTGTTCTGAAAATAAGGCCAAGTTGTAATAATAACCAGATACGCGGCTAACTGAACCAATGTTTGTTTTCATTTTCCAACTATTGTTTGGTTTAGTTTTGCAGTAAATCAAAGGTTCTCATCAAATACCTGTATACGATCCGTGTAGTTGTCCAGGAGAAGAACACCAGAACTTGTAACTTTCTTTGTTTCTACCATTGTCTTCAGGTCTGCCAGCAGGCTCATATGTTTGGACATATCAGTTGCTAACACCTAGGGTAAAAGGAAAATGAAACTCTCAGGAGACTTATCAGAGAGAACAGTGTTTCTCCTCCTGGGAAGGGAAAGGTAAGTGAAGGATGTAGAAAGGAAGTCTTACCATGTCGATTACCATTTTCCTGAGCGTCTGGCGCTGCTTCTTGGTGAGATTCTGGAAGATGTCACAGTGCTCTTCCTGCAGCAGTTTGAAACCCACAGCAAGGTGATGGTTTTCCAACACAGATTCATCATTATACATCAAAGCGAGTTCTGAATCTAATAAACAAGGGAAAATGATGACTTAATAAGAAAGGGATACAATTCTAACGCTGGCATAACTTCAGTGTGAAATCAGATCCAGTTCTCTCCAAATGATGTCAGGAACCAAGACCCACATGTCATTTCTCATCAGAGAAAGTTTCCCTTTTCAAGGGGAAGTAGTCCTTTCCCAAGCCAAACATGCTTATCGTAGATATTGGTGCATAAGCTTTCTCTTTGACTAAAATTCATGGTATTTTAAAATCCTTTTTCTCCTTCTTCATTTCATTTGAAGAATTTAACATTAAGTAAGTGTACTTCCGAGCAACTAACCCCTATTTTTATCTCAGTTTGTAATTTCCTTTATGTCTTCACACATTTTGTGCTTTAGAAAGGAATAAACTAAAAATGCCACTAAACTTTATTATATGTATTGGGATTTTCAAACCATTTCACTTTTTTATAGATTCCGCAGTCCTGTCCCTTTTGACTTTTTGATTTTTCAAAGATGATAATAGTGTCAGTGTGAAATTTTTGTTTTGTCCAAATAATTTAGCTCTTTGGAGTTTTCTACAAATATGGTGACAAAACACTAATAATTTTTTAGAATAATCTTTTTTTTTTTTTTTAAGATTTTATTTATTTATTTGACAGACAGAGATCACAAGTAGGCAGAGAGGCAGGCAGAGAGAGAGGAAGGGAAGCAGGCTCCCTGCTGAGCGGAGAGCCTGATGCGGGGCTCGATCTCAGGACCCTGAGATCATGACCTGAGCCGAAGGCAGAGGCCTTAACCCTCTGAGCCACCCAGGTGCCCCTAGAATAATCTTGACATCAGAGTTTCTGTCCTCTGACCCTGTATGTCAGAAATAGCAACATCTGGAAACCTAAACGACAGCTTCCAGCCTGCCATTCACACGGAAGAAGCACAGACATCTTTTGTTAGGCAGAGCCATGGTCTGCACTGGACAATACGGTCAACAAATTCTGGAGGGAACATTTTTCTCTTAAGAAAGAATAGTAGCCAAGTGATGGTGACAGGTTACTCATTGCAAATGTTGTCACTCATACCATTGCTTTAACTGTGTTCTTCGTGTTACATCCTCAGAATACGTGGTAGGATATATGAAGACACTTCAGCACTCCTGCCCCGTTCACCCTGTGATCAGTCCCAGATCTGCAAACTAGATTTCTGAGTTCTAGTGCTGTCGGTGGCTGCAGCAGAAAGACCATTTTCTCTGTGTGAAGCTACTGGCCGTTATATGGATCGATTTGTGACATACACTATGCCCACTGATATAATCCAATAGCCAAGTAGTTGTCCGAAGTTTATACTCTTTCAGTAGAAGAACAAGGTTAAAAATGAATCTACCCCACATCTAGATTATGCAGATATTTTGATGTAGGATAGGGACTTTTTTATAGTAAGGAGCTCAAACATTTCTATAAAACCATCAGCACTTGAAATTAATGATGACCACAACTGGATAGCCAATATTCTCAGAAGAAAAACGTACTGAGATTTTTAGCCTTTAGAAATAGTGCACTAACTGAGAAAATTCATGGACTTTCATTAGCATGGATACTAAACATTTTCAGCATGACAAAATCACTGAGTATAGCTTGGGATCCTAAGGCTGGACCAGCACTCAGGTCATCTTCCGTAGTATAGACCAAGCATTCCAGTGCTTTCTTTGGAATCTTACTTCTCTGGAGATTCCATGCTCATTTGGGCCTGTTTCCTTAGTAGAGAGGGACACCAGTGGGTCACCAGTGGGTCACACAAACCATGTTCTGTGTGAGAGTCCTGCCTAACACTGAAAATCATTATCGCGTTACCCCCAACCTTTCCTTGTCCTCACTGAATAATTCCACATTGGTTACTCTTTCCTCATGTATTGTATTTTCCAACTGTTGAATACTTTTTATGGCTCCCCTCTGACCCTTTCCAAGTTCTCCATGCCGCTAACTCAAAAATAATGTTGCCAGACTGGACACATTATCCAGGAAAGGTCTGACCAGCCTGAGTGCAATGGAAGGATTACCTCATTATTATCCTTATTATCATCCATAATGAAAACATCAGGGGGGGGGGGGAAAGTGAAACAATGACTCATACAATTATCTAGTAGTGAACTCACTCGTGTTGATGAGAAATTGGTTGGAGACTCCAGGGTGATCAACGTCATGGATAGCAGCTGCAAAAATGGCGGCCAGAATTTCCAAATCGGTGAAGACAGCCTGTCGAGCAAAACAAGCTCATTTAACTCCATGTCCCATTGGCCTATCCCGTGTGTTCAGCTTCACATTAAAGTATCCCATTTCAGGGGCGCCTAGGTGGCTCAGTGGGTTAAAGCCTCTGCCTTCGGCTCAGGTCGTGATCCCAGGGTCCTGGGATTGAGCCCTGCATCAGGCTCTCTGCTTAGCAGAGAGCCCGCTTCCTCCTCTCTCTCTGCCTGCCTCTCTGCCTACTTGTGATCTCTGTCTGTCAAATAAATAAATAAAATCTTAAAAAAAAAAAAAGTATCCCATTTCATTCTTGTGGGAAGAAGGACTGTTTGCTGATGTACATAATGTTTCAATGCACTGACTGAATGGAGATTCTATCCATCATCATAAGGTCTAACGTGAAAGGGATGATGGCGGAAGCCCATGCGCACATCAGGCTTATGGGAAGGCATTCGCACCGTGCTTGCAATGAGTGGCCAGGTGGAGCCTGATGTTTGTTTCTTGGGTAAGTGGTGTGGCAGAACGGTGCTTATGTAACACAAGCACATACAAGTCAAAAAAGCAAGTTAGACTGGCTCTTCCCTGAGATATAACAACATTCATGTTTCCAGGCTGAGTAACTTAGAGAAGAAAGGCTAAATTCCAAACTCGTAAGACTGGCAATAAATTATTTTCCAAGGCTTTTAGCTTCAGAAATAATTTATTATGCAGGGTGGACAGAAGCTTTCAGGCATTCATTCATTCATTCATTCATCCATTCCTCCAATTCCTACCCACTGAATGTTTACTATGGGCAAGATCTGAGAACATCCCTAAGAAGTGGAACTTGTGCCCCACTGCTCCAACTCCCTCATGCCATGCCGTGAAGCTCTTCTGCACCCCCTTGTCTACCAACACTTAAACCTAGTATTTGTGTAGGTATATATTCCTTCTGACTAAAAGGTCTTTCTCTGACTTGAATGGCTTTCTTCATCCTCTGTGATTACTTAAATCTTCTGATCCTTCAAGTGCCAGGTTAGTGTCCCCTCTCCCGTGAAGGGTAACTGCTCAAGGACACGTTAAGCTCTCCCTCCTCTAAACATGTGTGGCCCCCGGTGGTCCATTTCTGGCTCCACGATAGGTATTCAATCAGTAACAGCAGGTAGTTGATGAACAGTGTTGGCCCACTCTATAATCCTTAGAACATACAAATAACACTGTTTCTCTCCTTCAGGGGATAAAACAGCCTCAGCTCCATCTCACTTTCCCATCTTCTTGGATTTCTTTTCTCAGGAAATATGGAGCCCAGACAACAGTGCTCTGGCCAGTTTAATCTTTCTTCACCTTCCCAATCTGGTGGGGCTGGATAGGGGTTGACAAGCCCCCTTCTAAAGTAAGCGTACACATTTTGGAAGGACCTGACTCCTGCTACTGTATGTCAAAGATATGGCTACTAATATCGGTGCATGGAAATGCATTAATCTACTCAGGAAGGAGTCACAGCCACCTTCTAGCAAGATGTCTAGCAAAACGGAACATGGTTTCCCTCTGCTTCAGCATTATTAATTCTAGATATTCAGTTACTTTTTCAACCCACAGAATCAGTTTTATGAATTCTTAGGAGAATAAGCCTATGAATGTTTATTCTCTAATAGGAACCATACAGGAGATCTTATATTTCTCTGCTATGCAACACAGTGTTTGGGATGGTGTAGGCAATTCAGATCAGTATATCATACTGAAAATAAACTACATACTACATGCTGAACTCGACACTTATTAGATACTGGAGACACAATGAAAAATAAAGCACCCTGGGGGCACCTGGGTGGCTTATTTGGTTAAGTGTCTGACTCTTGATTTCGGCTCAGATCATGATCTCAGGATCCCAAGACTGAGCCCTGGGTCAGGCTCCGCACTCAACAGGCAGTCTGCTTGAGATTCTCTCTCTCCCTCCCCCTCTGTCCCTTCCCCCACTTGTACACACACACAAACTCTCTCTCTCTCAAATAAATAAATCTTAAAAAAAAAAAGCACCCTGTTAATTGCTTGATAATGAAACAATTTCGAATGTTAAGAGACATATAATGTAAGAGAGAGTTGCTCTGATATTCAAAAGCAGCCTAAGTAAAAATGTCGGTCATTTTTATTAGCAACCCAATGGATGGATGCCACGCATCATGAAGAACTGGTTCAAGCACGAGCCATTATTTCTGTAAATACAGTACATGTGGTACATAGCACTTTTTAGAAGAGGATGGGCAGGTATGCAAAACAGATCATAACTACTCACATCTAATGCTGGCGTAGAAAGGAGAACATGGGTGGACTGGGCTACATCAGCAGCATGTAGGCTGTTATGATATGCCACATCAGAATGGTAATGGTCTTCTAAAGTCATCATGTAGGTTACAAATGTATCAGATGAGATTTTGAATGTCTTGAGGAGATCTCTTTCCTATGCAGCAAAATGGATTAGAAAACAAATAAGTGGATGTCCAAAAATGAGGAAAAAGCCAAATCAGGAAAATAAACTGGGATGGGGAAAAATAAATCAAAAGAGCCATCAAATTCAATAGGCAGTCTCTCTCCTTTTTACTCACCTGAAATATGGCATACATGATGCAGGTGAGGGGCCTGTTGTGGGAATAGCCAGCCACATTGAAGATGTTAAGGCCCCATTTGTTCAGGTCTTCCAGCTCCTGTCACCAAAATTAGAGGAATTTAGGAACAAGGCCAGTTTTGTTAGCATGCCTCCTTATTTTTATTGAGTTTTTGGAGAATGGTTATCTAAGTCATTGGAGTGTCTATATAGAGTGTTCTAGTTGCATGAAAAGTTGAAAATGGAATGGCCTAGGAGGTTGGGGGTCCTCTTCATTTTAGTTGTAAGTTTCTGTATATTTTGTCAGAAAAGGGAGAGTGTGTGTCTAATACATAGATCTACTTGCTGACCTTTTTATTCTACACATCAGTCTTCAACCAAGTTGCTTTCCAAGATAGCTCAAGTGGCTGCAGGTCCCTCCAGCTTCATTTCCCTGACTCTCCTCTTCCCTGATCACTGGTCCATTAGTAACAGCTAGAAAACCATCTTGGGAGAACTCCTTTGCCCTTTGGTTATGATCACAAAGGGCCAGGTCGGGGAGACTCAGTTGCTAGAATGTGTGGAAGTCAACCTTAATTTAATGTAAAAGGCCATGAAGAATACCAGCCGTGGATTATTCTATCTTAGAGCTCTTGGGCCACAGACAGACCTGGGAGAAACATTATCCAGTCCTGTGTTCTAGGATTATTCCAGGATTATCTGATTAAAGGAATAATTTATTCCATTCTGAATTCTTGCCCGGAACAAAGGCAAGAATTCTTGCCCCTTGTTCTAATGGCATCTCTCAGAAAGCCTCACTGAATGTCCAAAGTTTGCTCACAGCGAGCTCATTTCCTATTGACACAAGGCTGCAAGGACCTCAGTGGTCACCTTAGGCGGACCCCTAGGGGACGTGTGAATTTTTTCTGTGCCTCCCTCCACTGGTGGGGTTTGGGCTGTGAGTCAGTGCTGTCAACCTCTCTCCTTTCTTCTCTAGCTCGGCCAGTCAGTGCAGATTTTCCAACTAGTCCTTGGCATCTAGTCCCGGATCTGTTCTCTATGACAATTCATTCCTGTCTCCTGGACGTCCTGTGACTTTTCCCAGTGGGCCTTCGGTAGGAATCTCATTCTCGAGGAACTCCCATTTACAAATCCAAATCCGAATAAAAAAATACAGGTCTTTTGTTGTAGGAAAAGGGTTCGAATTTGGTGCCCAGCAATGGACAAAGGGACCACACCAGCCCTTCTCACCATATACTCTAATCGTAAAGCTACAGTGATTGCTGCTATTTTCTAGCAGATAGTTTCAGGCAGCCGCTTGCCATAGAGCAGAGAGCTGCGTGCACACGCACCACCCCCCCCCTCCCCGCTCAGACATACCTTGGCCAGATGATCTTCGTTTTCCGTGTTGACGCCAAAGCGTGAGATGCTTGTATTGTTCAAGCTCGAACTATGCATCAGTTTTTTCACGCCGCTTATCTGGGTCATGAGCTGTTGCTTTTTCTTTTTCTCTCGGTCCTTCTGGGTGGGAGATGGAATCTCCACATCATTCTGCTTGTCTGCAACAAGCGGAAACATTTTTCAGCCCCCACATGCCAATGAGAACCCACTGCAGTGTCCAAAACAACATCTAATGTCCTGTAATGGATTTTACATCTGATAAAGGACTGTCCTACATTGTCTCACTTGACCTCCAGGATTATCCCGTGAGGTTGATGGGAGAAATGGGACAATTTTTTTCACTTCACTTTACAGCTAAACAACCTGAGGCCCAAAGGAGTGAAATAAGTTGTCCAAGCAGGACAGGTAGGACTCAAACCTCCACATTCTATCTGTTGTGTAATTTAGAATTATGCTTCTATATTTTCCACGTAGGGCAACGATATGTATATGTAGATTTTTTTACTTGAATAACTTATATGTCTGTGTAATAGAAAAGGTTTGTGCAGCCAGGCCCAGGTTAATAAAAAAAGGCTTTATGTTCTGCTTTTAAAAAAAAATATATATTTTTATATTTGTATTTTTTTAATTAAAAAAAATCCCAACAACTTTAACTGGTTATAACTTGTCATTTAGATGACAAGTTTAGATGCGCAGTCTGTACATTAGAGAAATAAATGGTTTACAATCTTCAAATAATAACGTTAAGCCTTGGCTTATTACCACCACTTGAGGTTCAGAGGAAAAGTATATCAGTTTTACTTCATGCCTTATTTTTATTCATTCTACTAATTAATAATAAATAGTGCCTCTTGTTTGTCACAGGCATTAAATTTATTAAAATATTTATGCTTATTAAATATGTATGCTTATGTCATTTCATCATTAAAAAAATTCTGCTACAGGGGTGCCTGGGTGGCTCAGTCGGTTAAGCGGCTGCCTTTGGCTCAGGTCAGATCCCAGGGTTCTGGGATCGAGCCCCACATCAGGCTCCCTGCTCAGCGGCAAACAGCCTGCTTCTCCCTCCCATCTGCCTGCCACTCTGCCTACTTGTGCTCTCTCTCTCTCTCTCTGACAAATAAATAAAATCTTTAAAAAAAAAAAACAAAAAACAAAAAAACTCTGCTACAACAAGGTAACAGCAGAACGACGATTAGCGACGAAAACCTCTATCTTCTCATAGAAGCTCTTCCCTCTGTATCAGGCTATTAAAAGTATCAGTAGCCAAATATCCCATTTCATTTCACAGGGGCCTTTATCATGAGCCCCTGCACTGAAAAGTGCATTCACTTTTTCCAGCCACAGGGATGCCTCTGAGTTCCCAGAGGCAATCACTTACTAAACTGCTTTAACAGCTACTTCACTGAACTAAATCACACCCTGTGGTTGAAAGAGTTAATGCAGTTCCCGGAAGTTCTACGCATATCTCTGCTTGTTAGAGTAAAAATTAGGACAAAGACAACTTCTCCATTAGAAAATGACATGTTTCCGGATGGCATGCTGGGACCTGGACTATTTGCTTTCTACTCTTGCAAGATGATGGCACAGGTCTCATGTTTTCCACAGGGTCTGCTCCTAGGACCCTGTGGACAAAGCATCAAAGCCAAACAAACACAGAGAGACCGGAGCAGGGGCCTGGACACCTCAGCACCTGGAGCAAGGCTAGTCTCTATCCCTGTAGGTATCCACAAGCTCCGAGCCTCATCAGTTTATGACTTTTGCCTAGGGAGGAATTTTAGTGGTCATTTCCATTGGTTTAGGGGTTTCCAACCTGCTTCAGCATCAGAAGCACCCAGGGAACTTTAGAAAAAGACAGATTGATGAGCCCTACCCAGTCCTACTGAATCAGTACATTTCGGAAAGCTTCCTAAATGTCTCTGATGATCAAAGCCAGGTTTGGGAACCAATAATAATTCCACACTCTCACTTTTTGGATGAAGTCAGCAATTTGTTCAAGCTCAAAGGGCAATTTATTCAACAGATATTTATTTTGCAATTACTCAGCTCCAGACACAGTGACTTAATAGCAGAGAAACCAAGCCTTGAGCTTCCTGTTAAAAATTTCTTTCTGGTCTCACAATCTCTGTCATAAAACACTATGTATTTTATTGTTTCTGACATTACTTTTCCCTCTGTTGCTTCACTTGTAATAATTGTAATTTTCTGCTAAAACGAAAGGTCATAGTATCCCTTGTCTTTCCCAACCCTGTTCTTTACCATTCCTCACCTCTGGTTATCTAAGAGGCTGTCAGATTCCCCTAGGCCACTGTAGATAGAGAAACCGCTAGTGGGCCTACCAGCTTTCCTCCGTGTTAACTAACGATTCTTTGCAACAGCCGGTAATTGAGCTGAACCACTACCGTGTCTGGAACATTACAGTAAAGAAGAAAGCCATTATTCACAGACAGCACCAATTTGACATTAATGGGTGTTTCCCTATACACGCAGGTGCTGGAACCACTGATGGGTTTCCTTATTCTGAATTTCCTGTTAAAAGCGTACCAGTGCATTGCGGAAATAACCTGAAACACGTACTCAAAGAATCACCATGAACACTTAGCGAATTGACATTCCCAGGATGGTTAGAATACAGTGGGGAAACAGTGAGATGGCGTAAGGCAAAGAAACAAACAAACAAAAAACAAATGCAAAATATGGTCATGTCAAAACTCTGTTAATGGCCTAATTTGAAGTGTTTTTCTTACTAGGGCTCAGCGTTTAATCCTGCAAAATTTCTAAATTCTTTTCCTTGAATCTTTGAAATTCTGTGTTTTAGCTTTTGAGATGTAGTCGGGGATTTACAAGAGTGAGTCTTCTCTGTTTGTGAAAATACTTACTAAATTATAATATCGTATCTAAAAATCTTGCTTCGGCTGTGCTCCCTGCCTGCAGATCCTGCTTTACTTCCTCCTGGGCTAGCAACCTGGAGCTCATTATCATGTAAGAGCATCAGTAAGTACCTACTTTGGTAAATGGACTCCTGCCTGCCTTTCAACTTGTCCATCTAGACACCATTCTCTTAGATGGAAATAGCAAAAGTTTCCCAGATCTTTGGAGTAAGGGATTCCCTCCTTCCCAGATGACACATTTTAACATTCAATGACTCTTAGTGCAAAAATGCTCTTTAATTTTAACTTAAACACTGAGGTTTTTCCCATTTTTTGCTCACTGAGATGGCTGCCATGACAAAACTCTGACAAAATTCTTTTATATTGCTGGGAAAGGCTAAAAACACATTTTATGTTTAGGTTCAACAATCATGGTTCCTTAAAGATATCGCTTCAGAAGACTATAGCTATTACTTAAATGCCCTTTAATGTGATTCTTTTATATGGTCTGAGTTCCTAACAACCTTCTTTCCTAATTAAGGAAGTGACAGAGTGTTTAGGTCTGGGAATTCAGAGAGCAAAGCCTTACTTCTGGCTCAGGGACAGGGTAGTTAAGTAATCTTGATTAGGTTACTTTGCCCTTCTGGGCCTGTTTTCTCTCCCATAAAATGAGGAAATTGGACTACAAGGTCATTAAGGTCCCTTGCAGATTGGATAGTTTATAAAGAAGGCTTCATTCATGCTTCTCCAGGACTATTCCTCCAGGAATATTCACCCCACAAGATAGGATTAAGAGTTCCATGTCCCACATTTGTAGTTTGGAAGCAAGGTTGGTTGGTTGGCTGGTTTGCTTTTCAGGATTATCCAACTGCAACCCTACAGTCCGTTACAGGGAATTCGTACCGCCAGGTATGTTTTAGCAAAACTGATCAACTCAGTCATATCAGAGTCAGAGAATATTGGAGCTGGAAGTGATCCGAGACGCCACAGATTCCAATTGCCTCATTGTACAGATGAGGCAACCGATGTTATCTTTTGTTGATATGAGGGATTATTTTTCCTCCCTGCATTTCCCAAGAATATTTAAAATTTTATTCTGTCTAGTCTGTTTGGTCAGAACTACCTTGCGCACGCACGCCCACACAAACACACACACACTCCTAAGGCTGAGTCTCTAAGGATTGAGATTCTAACACCTTCCCCAACAACCTGTTTTTGATCAAGTAATTTTGGGAATAACAAGAAGCCAAAAGACTGGTTTTCCTCAAGAGATGTGCCAAATGACAAATGAAACATTCAAGAGAGCGTTGATGTTTGCCTGTTCCACACAGTGTGGACCCTGAGAGCTCATCCTTACTCTCTTATCAGCTTTCTCATTTAATAGCTTATGATGATAAGAGAGAGATCAGTCTGCTAAACTATTCTTGCCGTCCTTGGTGAGCAGCTGGTGAAACCTGCTCCAAGTGCACAGAGCTGTGTCCGTGAAGTCTTAGACGACAGAGGGCTCCTGCAGCCTTCTTCCAGTCCCGAGAGTGTCTCCCGAGACGACAGACAAGCCCTGGCATTTTAAAACGCAATGTTTGTGAGAACAAAAATAAATTCTTACACTACTCGATTTCTTCTTCTCCCCCCTAGTCATTAACCTGGAAAATGTTAGACTTCCAGTTCATGAAAAATTCCTGGGTGTTGCACAGAGCAGAGTACATCTAAAAGGGACAGTGGAAAGGGTGCCCGGGTGGCTCAGTCATGACGTGTCTGCCTTCAGCTCAGGTCTTGATTTCAGGATCGTAGGACCGAGCCCTGCAACAGGCTCCCTGCTCAGCAGGAAGCCTGCTTCTCTCTCTCTCCCACTCCCCCTGCTTGTGTTCCCTCTCTCTGTGTGTATCTCTTTGTCAAATAAATAAATAAAATCTTTAAAAAATTAAAAAAAAAGGGGGGACAGTGGAAGATGCTTGTGTTCAAAGGAACGAAGTGGGGGGGTGGACTGATGGGAGAAGAAAAGGATTGGTCTGTGACACCTGCTGTTCAATTAGATTCCAGCTGCCTCTCAGAACTAAGCTATAGGAAAATTCTTCTCCTTTGTTCCTTGACAAAGGTGTTGTAACTGCCACTGGAGCAAACCAGGTGCGGAAGGCACCACAGAGAAAACAGCTGGAAAGGCACTTGTTAATCGCGCCCAGCCCACCTGCTGCCGGTTAATGTCAGGGGCTCTGCACTAGGCTGATCAAAGATTGATCTGCTGATAGCAGAAACGGCTTTGGAATTAGATAAACAGGATTGATTTTTAAAAATAAAACCAGAAGAGGTGTGTGTTGCCCTAAGGCCCCAAGGCACATGGTCATGGACTTGAAGATGTGTCTCGATGCCAAAAACAAAGGGAGGTGTGATGTTCAGCTGTAAGAACGGGTTGGTTCCCTGAGTAGTGGAGTTCTGTGTACGGGCATAATTCAGCGATATTTGAAAGTCAACAGAATCAGCATCTAAATGTTACCTATTTATTTTAAAGTACCCTTATTAAAGAAAAATACCATCCAAATAGCTTCACGATACAGTAGAATGGCTTTAAACACATGAGCTCAGAGATCCCAACTAATCAGACAAGATGCCTGACAGGGGTTGAGGATCTCCGATGCAAACCTGTTCTGACAGCATCATGTGTTAAATACCAGCAATGTGACAACACAGCACAACAGATAAAAAGCATCAGATTGGGAAGATAAAGATGCAGCCTGCAGAAAGCCCAATCTTTCAGAGACAGAAGATTCTTCTCTTCCCATTGATCTTTAAGAAATAACTTAGCAAGGCAATAGTCAAATTACTTCCAAAGCTTGTTCCCATGGGCCAAATCATCACACTGTTATTCTCCAACCATATCTCTTACAAACCACCTAAGAGGAAATATTCTGCTCCAGGTCCAGTTATTGGGAGGATGTAAAGAATACCATGTCAGAAGAGCCAATAGTCTGGTCCTTCAGGTTTGGATGACTGGACCCCCAACCCCAGTCCCTTCAGAGGTCTCGGCCAAGATGAAAGTGGGTAGGTGGATAAGGGTGACCTGAGGTACACAGAAATACAATCAGCCTATAATAATCTTCTCTCCCTGATGGCATTCTTTTTTCTTGAAAACATCTTTCTGCTTATTTTTTTTTTTTAACCTTAAATGTTCTCCTTAGTTCTTATTCGAAATGGCTTTTTCTGTGACTTAACCCCATTCCAAGCTGATGGGTTGCAGAGATTCATATGGAAAAATCTCAATTATGGAACAGGTTTCCCAGTTAATATCTTACCTAAGAAGGTATTTGAAATATATTCAGAAACCTGGTTCCCTGATCGGCTCATCTCTGAGAGGTGTGTCAGCTCCCGGTTCAGCATTCTTTTGAACTGTGTATGAAGAAGAAAAATATATTATTCACCTAAAAATTAGCAAATGATCACTTAAGATGTTTTCAACTTTACTGAGAACCAAGAGATTGGAGGAGCAGATACAATTAAATAAATGATACTGCGTCTACAAAACACCCCCTTAATGCAAAATCATTCCAATGTCACCCTAGGGAGAAAAAGAGGTTTTCTTAAGATTTCTTAGAATTAACATTTGATTTCTTCTGAAGATGCGAACATAGAAAAAAGAATTTCAATAGAGGTCAAGACAATTTCACTTGAAAAATGTAACAACTTTTAAAACCCATTTATTAGAAATCAACTCGAAAATATTACTTGAGAGATTATATGTGAAAAGTTGAAGAGAACACTAAAGGGAAAAAGAAGCATCCTTTAAAAATCAAGCTGCAGAGAAAGAATCGGGTTAAAATACAACACAGTCTACTCGAATACGATGTAATATAACATCCCCTTATTATACAATAAGCAGCCTCTGCGAGCTAAGGGACAACACAAATTAAATCGTTACAGATGTTTTTCTACTTCACAGAAAGCATACAGATGTAAATGTTTCACATTCTATCAAAGACACATAACAGAATCAAATGAACCCACCTTGATGTAACCCCAAGATACAGATAACAAATAGTTTGCCTCAGGCATTTTGGAATGCTCTCCTTGCCACAATCCACAAATCCCTTTGAAAGAATTCACTGTTCTGAGAGAACAACCCCGAAAAGGACTGGGAAAGCCGGGAAAGCCGAGCAGATTCAGTGGTAAAATCATCAAAACTTATAAAAGACAGAGTCTCCAAAATTTAGGGCATTTCCTAATCCAAACAAAGCCCATCTTCGCACTCCATTCTTACAAGAAGCTTATGCTCCCTGCTTCTTTCCTGGCAGAGAGAGTCATGCAATCAGGAATTGCACGAAGGAACGAGAGTCTGTCTAAATGTATTCAGCTGGCTGGTTTGCAGCACTTATGAATTATGAATAGTCCTGGTGGCCGAAGGGGTTTCCACTCTAGATTAGTCCTGCTCAGCTGAACTCTGCAAGGAAGGAGCGATTCTTCTTTCCTGAGGGGTTGCCAGACTGGGAAACACAGCCATCTTTTAAAAAGGAGAAGATTAAAATGGAGGAAGCCCCATGAATATTTAAGTAAATCTGAAGTCAGTACCCTCCCCCATTTCAACTAGGTGTTCTTAACCCTCTCTCCACTGCACAGACCGTCCTCCACACAGTCACGCTAATGGTTTCAGAGGGATGGTGCATTTGAGTCATTTACTTTCTCAACGTTTAAAAAAAAAAACTGAGAACAGGTAAGAACTGTGCCTGTCTTCATACTAGGCTTTCAGAATACAAAGATTTTTTTTTTTTTAAAGCTAGCTTTTGGGAGGAGTTTTTGCACACTGATGGTGTGTGACAGTGCCTTCAGCCACCCTTTCCAATGAAACAAGTGGGAACAGAATGAACTTATTTCACTTAAAAACTACTTCATTTGTGGGGTGCCTGGGTGGCTCAGTCGTTAAGCATCTGCCTTGGGCTCCGGTCATGATCCCGGGGTCCTGGGATCAAGCCCTCTATAGGGCTCCCTGCTCTGGGGGAAGCCTGTTTCTCCCTCTCCCACTCCCCCTGCTCTCGCTGTCTCTCTGTCAAATAAATAAATAAAATCTTTTTTTTTTTTTAAAGCACTTCATTTGCAGAATGCCGTCTTCTCCATTCCATCAGCTCATTAATATGCATACTAGATTGCATTCGACAAATGAATCAAACCCCTTAGACCTTTACATCCAGGATCCAGAACGTGCTGGGAAACATAAGCTATCCTTTGCTGCATGAAGGGTGAATTACTTGGGTTATGAAGGACTACACTTTTGGTATTTGAGTATTAAACATCTTTTAATTCTTGTTAGAAATATTTAGGAGTTACACTAAATTTTATTTCATTTTAGCAATCTAGGGCATGTTGAGAAAGTCATTCCCTTCCTGTAGACGCGAGCTCGCTCTCCCTCCCTCCTGCCCTCCTCCCTCCACCCCCCCTTTCCTCGTCAGCCTTAGACAGCAGGGGCTGGAGGAAAGGCAAAGAGGAGAGTCCCACTGCAGTGAGCTTCCCAAGCCCATCCCACTCCCCTCCTTCTCCCTCCTCTCCGTTACCCCACCCTTGGACTCTCCGAAGTTCAAGTACAGCATGCTAAAGCAAGAGCGAAGCACCATGGCAACAGCCCCCACATGCAATTGGCTCTCTTTCCTGTGAGGCTTTCTCCTTTCAAAAGAGCATCCTGCACCAACAATGACTTCACTTCAAGCATCCAAGCCCCCGTCATACCACTGCCTGTGCCCAGGAGACCAGGGCCTTTCTAGCTGAAGGCAACGCAACTTAGTATTGTTGCCTGCTGGCTCACTGCACTATGCATTGTTCTCCAAGAGGTTCTGGGGGAACCCTGCTTGCGTATGTGTGTTTTCCCGTGATACAATATGTAGTTAGCAGTCGCCAGGGATGTCCGGATCAATTGTCTCGGCTGTTGTGTTTTACTGATGGAACCTCTAGGCAGCTTTGAACTCCAGGTGAATCGTGTAAGTTCCAAATTATTTATTTTTCAAGACAACTTGCTTGGTCATAGTGGCCTCTCATTTTTACTTCTCAAAAGTCAGGCCCCTATGCTCAAGACTTGGAAGCCAGAAAAGACAGGTTTGTATGCTCTGACTGATCAGCTAAATTTTGGAAAAGAGGGAAACTGTACTTGGAGCACTGCTAAAATGTCTTGGAAAAAAGCCGAGACAGATAATTTCTTACACTATGTCTCTGCATAAGACTTAACCGCAGGTAACATTCAAACACTCCATCCTCATTTGGTTCCTTCGGTTGCTAAAATATTTAGGAAGATTTTGGAGTCAATCAGGTTAGTACTAGTTCTAATAAAACCATTTTATCATGTATTTGATAAATACATTTTGAATATCTAAAATATGCCAGGAAAAGCATTAAAGATAGAGAAGTGAAAAACAAACAAAAAAACCCAAGAAAACAAATAAAAACAAAAAACAAAACTAAACTAAAAAACACCCTTTTAATCAGCTTTCACCCTAGTAGGAATAGTCAGATACATTGGGGCATGTTGACCCCAACAGTTAACCATCTGGAGAGAGTGGGGCCAGTTCTTAACTAGCTCTGTATAGAAGCAGGGAGAAATTCAATAATAAAAGGCAAGGAAAGGAAAGACTTTTCTCCTTCCTTTCTTTCTATGACCTCCCATGGCCACAAAAACCCTTGAGATACACTGTTATTCAGTCCCAACATGGGAGCCGGGGAAATGGCTCTCAGCTACAGGGCAGAGAAGGAGCCAAACTCCTCACTTTTCCTGCATTGATTATAGAAAGAGTAAGCTGTGTAACTAATGACAGATGAATACTATCTCTTCCTTCCCTATCACAGCTAAATTGCTCTCCCATGAGTCTTTTGCTACGGGCATGGCAATGCCACCAAAATTCAAGTCATCCTAAGGTAATCCTAAAGCACATAACGTGATGAAATACACCTATGGAGGTCATTCAGGGTTAGAAACTGACCCAATCCTAAAATGCTGCTTAGCAACAACCATTGGTTTCCCTCCTCCGTGAGGGAGGGCCCAACCACACTGGCTAAGGCCATCAAGGCTCTCATCAAAAAGGATTCATGAAGGGCCCACTTGTGTTGGGCTCTGTATAAACCACGGAAGGTAGCAGACGGGAGCATGTTTTCCATTCTAGCAAACGTAGAGGACAATCAGGCTGGTTAGCGCTGACCGTGCGATGTAACAGACCAAGGGGTGGAACAGACGGGAACTGTGTTTGAGGTTAAGGCTGAGGAGACAGTTGGACAATCTGGCTTGGCTTAGTTGGGTTTTCAGGGTCAGACCCCCATATGAGAGTGTTTCTGTTGAGCCAGAGATAGCCACAACGCAGTAGACAAATCCTGACTGTCACTGTCAGCTCTGACCAACAGTCCTGTGAAGTCACTTCACCTCTCATATTGAAATGAAAATGATGCATGGTTTTCGGTTCTAGGCCTTCCAACCTGAGACTGTCATGATTCTAGGACAAGTTCCATTGCATCTCCTATAGACTGGACACAACACTAACAAGCGACGATATTTCCCAGAAAGCAAAGTTCTCTCAAAACTACTGAGAAAAATAACCCAAATTGGAAATGCTTCAGTAGGCAAGAATAAGTCCCCAACGATGGGGGAAACAAAAAAGCATTTCTAATGCCTTCAGAGTTTGATATTCTAAGACTCATGCAGTCTCCCTGTCTACTTATCAGGTTGGGTGTCCAGTCTGGATAGGAAGGTAGAAGAGTTCCTGAGCAAAACTGTGTCACAAGCACTTACAGGGTTGAAAGGGAATGGGCGTTATTTATTTTATCAAATGCAGCAGAGAAATCCACAAACAGGAGCACACTATTTCAAAGATAAATGCGTCTTTACTACCTAACGTACACAGATCCGATTTTTCTGTTAAGAATCTGCCTTCACAAGAAAACCCTGTTAGAGCCTACCTAGAAATAATGTCCCTAGAGGAAATGGCCAAAGCCCCTTTTGAGCACAGACAGCAAAGTTTGTGAATGGACCCTTAGTAACACAAATTCCTCCAATGCTTCCTTAAGCTTACGCCTGCCACTGGATACGCGAACACTGTTAGAAATTGTCGTTCTTTTTTGAAAATGGAAAAAGATATCATTCTCTATAAATGCTTTAATCTTGCTTGCCTCGAGTATATTTGCTCTATCAAATCACACGGGAATGTTTTGGGATAGGCTACCTTTAATAGTGGGAAGTTATTTAAAATATATAGTAGCAAATCTGAAAATCAATTATGATATGAACGTTTTGTTTTATGGCCTCAATTTTTCTTTACCTTCAATGCTACATACAGAGATTACTTTCTTCCTAGCCAGTTTGTGTGTATGTGTGTGTGAAACGATGAAACCACTCTATCGTTTTTCTAGATTTCTCATGAGAGGACCGGTTTGAGCTTTGTGCAAAGACCCACAAGCAACCTAGGAGCTCTCTTGGTAAGGAGGTCTTAGCTACACTAACTGCACAGGAGGCGAGGAGCAGAAGGATCTCAGAGATTCGTCCCAGTTCTAAAACTTGGGGGTTTTACATTTCTAAGAATAAAACAATTTAGAAGAGTAATCATACAAGGGGCTAGTATCAAGCACATAGAAGAGCTACTTTTAAGACTCATTGGATTGTGAGGGGGTGACCTGGATGTCACCAAGGAGAGAACCTTTAGTGACCCACTCTATCTTCAGCCGATCAAAAACTAGACAAACAGGCACCTTCCTCGCATTGGTAACCTCACGCTGAAGTCAGTAGGTAAAAACTGTGTGGAGAAAAAAAAAAAAAAGAAAGGAAAAAAAAAAAAAAAGAGCCAACGAGAGGAAGACCGCTCCAGCAGTTACCCCTGTGGGTGGCCGTCTACGCAGGAGCCCATCTGTGAGACAGGCGCCTTATTGTGTGGGACCTTCCTGTTTTTGCAGTATGAAACCACTGCCCAAGTCATTAAAGTCACAATGACTTTATTAGGGACTGCATTTTGACTCATATTTTACACTTTGTTAGTCACAACTTAATCAGAATTCCTGGGCATCGGGAAAGCAAAGGGGCTGAAAATTCCTCCTCAGAATGCTAGCGGTGGTAGCGGGAGTCACAACAGCTCAGGGCAACCCACACGTCAGGAGGGCTGGTCTCGGTCTCAGTTCTGGCACAAACTCCCTGTGTGATCTTGGGTTAAGACAAACTGCCTTCTGGGGGTTCGGGTTGTTTTTAGCGATGGGCATGGCTTCTTTTGTTATAAAATGGCTAATTTCAAAGGTTCTTTCTGATTCCGAAGCACTGCTTCTTCATACCCTTTTTTTCCCATGGAAAGAAGACACAAAGAAGTGAAGAACTCTAATTACTAAGTACCTACCCTTTTTTTTTTTTTTTTTGCAAAATCTGATGTAAACAAAAAAACAGGGGTTTACTGTATTTTCTCTAGAACCCTTTATCAAACTCACGATTTCCACAATTCTTAACATTTCAGATCATCTGGCAGCGAGTGTTCCGTCTCTTGTCTCCTTTTGCTCTTTCCCTATCTATCATCTGTTTGAAACTCGATGTCACTGTTTAGCATATTTGAGAGGGAAATTAAGTTGAATTGAGTGAGTTGGTAACAGGATTTGGGATGGAAGAATATGCCACTAGTTGTCCACTAACATCTCTCCACTAGAAACCATAGTCCCATGATGGGCCATACCAGAAAACAAGCCCTGGTGTGTGAGTATCTGGAGCACACTGCTGGTACACGAGGGAATAAAGTGAGGTCATTTTAACTGTCCATGTGCCACATCAGAACGAAATTCATCTAAGCACACCAGAATTGAGTGATTCTCTTCTTAACTGTCCAGAGATGTAGTAATCCACAACAAATAAAGATTGAAAAAGAAGCACAAACATCTCTGGCATATTCTGCGACAAAACATTGGCATTTATGATGAAGCTAAAATTGAATAAACTCCATTTGCTGCTTAAAGGACAAGATCTGCTCGGGTGACATTTTAAAAGTCCAAAGAGGGACAGACCCATTAGTATTTTCTACACAGAACTGAAAAACAAAAAGCAAAGCAAAGCAAAACAAAACAAAAGACCCTCAAAAGAATTTAAATACAACACTCTACAACTTGACAGTAGGTCTTAAACAGCCCTCAAAATTAGTAGGTGTTTCTTCCTACCTATTTATTTATCCTCTTTGCTGCTGTCCATTTTTCTTAGAATTTCTGAAACTTTTCAAGAGGAGATATGGCACAGAGTATTGGGACACTCAGAAATGGACCTCTCCTACACCCAAACTAATTCCCTTAGAAATGTTCAGAGAAACTTCCCATGACTTAACATTCCCTTAATTCCAAAAGTTGTTGCAATGATATAATTAAATAGACAAAAGACACTTTATTTATACCCAAAGACGTATTGAAATTTTAGGTAAACAGTAATTTTTTCTTAGTATTAAGTGTGTTCTAGATAGTTCATGTCCCAAATATCCCATAAAGAGACTGGATTTAAAAATCATATACTCATATCTTGTTAGGTTTAGAGGTATTGTGTATTTTTAAATTTTAATATTTAACCTCAAGCTTCTAAAGCCAGTTCTAAGGCCATGGGTATTAATGTGATTCCAAAGCAGATGACTAAGGTTTCTGTCGAACCATTTCATGGCCAGAAGTCCTACAACTTACTATTTTTTTTTTTTAGAATTTTTAATTTTTTTACTAACATATAATGTATTATTAGCCCCAGGGGTACAGGTCTGTGAATCGCCATCTTACTATATTTTTAAAATTAGAAATCTTACCATGGACTAGACCCATACCCATCCAGTAGCGTCCTCTACTGACCAGCAGAAAACAAGATCTATGCCTCAAGACCTTCACATCTGACTTGAAAGTCATTGATGCAGAACCCCCAATCAGGTTGAGCCCCCAAACAGGTGCTTTCTTTTCATAACCCCATAACTATTAGTCTTGACTCTCTTTACGAACTGATTTCCAATTTTAGTTTATAATGTCTCCTGGTTTGTTTAAAATTCTGCACTAAGTATTACCTTAATAGAATCCTCAATATTTTTGCAGCCACAAATACCTACCATAGCTTGTTTTTGAGAATATTCTACCCTTTTAAATACATCATGTGACATGTATTGTGTTTAATATTAATTATATTGATTTCTATTAACTATGTTATGTTCATATCCCCTTTGAGATAAGAGACAATGTGATGCTTCAAAGCCTGCCAGGGGAATCATTACTTCTGTTTTCACAGTTTCCCAGCACTGGAAATTTGTAAGATCAACTCTAGGGACCATCTAATGAATAAAGGAAACCTATGGGCTACGTAGACTTAGCATTTTATTCCCTGAAAACATGTAAGTGATCTGCTCTGGCATTTTGGTAATCCCTACACTGGACTATGCACTTGCAAATTGAGAAGAATCTGCCACTTGGTGGAGGGTAGAATGTATTTTTAAACTATAAAGGATGAAAACAATGGTCTCATCTAATTTTATTCTATAAAAAATTCTATTGTGCATTTCATTTTCTTTTTTTTAAGATTTTATTTATTTTTTGAGAGAGAAATAGAGCATGAGCATGAGCAGAGGGAGGAAGACAGAGGGAGAAGCAGACTACCCACTGAGCAGAGAACCTGATGCAGGACTCGATCCCAGCACCCTGGGATCATGACCTGAGCCGAAGGCAGACGCTTAACTGACTGAGCCATCCAGGTGCTCTGCATTTCACTTTCTTATTAGCTACCATAATTTAAAATAGATGGATGAATGCTCTGCACAACACTGAACCCCAAGATGTATAGTTTGTTGGTTCATGGAAGGCTAATAAAGGTAGTATCAGAGCTGGAAGTATAGGTCACACATGAAGTAGAGGGGGTTCTGGTTATAGTTGGCCTTCCCAGACAGTTCCAACAGCATAAAGGGGACTCTAACAGCAAACTCAACATCATACTAACATGCCATCGGGTCAGGTGAGCATCCAGCTGAGTCTGCCAATAAAATTCAAGTCTGAGAAACTTGGCAAGTCACTGAGTCTCTCAGAGACTAAGTTTTTCCAACTTTAAGACTTTAAAATGGGTTAGAAATAATATATGTATGACTGGCAAAGTGTAGCACTTGTCCTTTATCTCACAGGATTTATACTTGAAGCTGATGCTTTATTTCTCAGTTTTGTCTCTGAATTTAATTTGATTTAATTTAAGATGCGGGGAGGAGAAGAGGGAGAGAGAGAGAATCTCAAGCAGGTTCCATGCTCAGTGTGGAGTCGTCGCAGGGCTCGATCTCATGACCCTGAGATTATGACCTTGAGATTATGACCCTGAGATTATGACCTGAGCCGAAATCAAGGATCAGATGCTCAACCAACTGAGCCACCCAGGAGTCCCAGTTTTGTCTCTGAATGTTGAAAGAATTTGAGCTTATCGTAGGGTCTTCACGTGGGTTTGCTTTTGGGTGGAGCTTTCAGCTGGCTCAATGTTATCCAAACTCATCTTGTTGACACTAGCTGGTAGAATTCTAACTACAGAATTCCCACAATATGCTACCGTAGGTGTGACGCAACACTATGTCATTTTGATTACATGACACACGAGTTACTCATAGAAGTTCTGGCTCTCTGGTTGACATTTAGATTATTCACCAGTCTAAGGAGTGTAAACCAGAAAGGCCAGAAACGTAAATGAAGCCCATCCAATGAAACCATAACTCAAAATGGCCTGGGGTTAGAACTGTATCATTAAAAAAAAAAAAAAAAGCCTATTCTGAGACGTCTCGCTGTTGCTAACTCTGTCCATTCATGATTCCATGACTTAGCCAAATTCCTCAAATAAAGAGACTTTAGAACTCTTTGTGTATGAACAAAAGCCACGAATGGCCACCAGTTGCCTGAAATAAGGATAAGTGCACCCAATATTCATCTTGCTTAGACTGCCAAAGTTGAGGTCAGTCCAGTAACACATCCGAATTAATTGAATATGTGCCTGGGAGAGCAGTGAGAGGAGTATCAGCAACATGTCAGGAACAAAAAATACAGCCAGACAATGACAGAATGACTAAATGGCTACACTCCAGACACAACAGATATGTAGAGTGGCTGGGTTTCAGACACAACACGTGTTCATAAACATGTTCCCAGCTGAGTGTGCATCGCCAGGCTCCAAAGGGCTCAGATCCTTGGTCACAGGATGCAGACTTTCCAAGAGAAAGGTTAACCAAATGCTCCAATGCTGAACCAAACAACAGCCCCAATGTGCTTCACATTGCTATTCACAAGAAAAGAGCATTTGATCCTGATGATTTTGTTCTCTATTACCAGACCCTGAATTTGGGAGAAGGTTCAGGAGCAAGCTTTTGCACTTTCTGAGGGTAGTTTGAAGAGTCATTGTACACCAGATGGGAGTTTCTCACTCAACTGAACAATGAGAAAAACAAATTGGGCGTGGCAAGCACCTGCACAGGGCACCGGTGTAGTAGTACAACAGAAACAGGATTCCTGGGTTCTAATGGATTTGCTGTTAACAACGTCGTTGCTTCTGGACAAATTAGATTCCATTTCTGAGACTCATGCAAGGGATATTTATCTGAATGTCTACCATGTGTCTAGAGTTATTTGAAATTCTGGGACTACTCTAGCAAACGAGTTCATGTTCCCAATAACCTCATAGTCTAAACGGAAGAGATGAGTAAAAACCAAGTTTCATGACAGAAAAATCAAGATCATAAATTTGTGACAGCCAATTGTAAAAACCCACAAGGTACTGGGTTAGGATAATTAGAGAAGTTCTCTCCAAAGAGGTAAAATCAGAACTGAGGCCTGAAAAATAAGAAGGGACCTGGACTGAGCTCTAGTTTTCAAAGTCTATGATTACATGTTTTGTTACCAAGTTGTATAAGAATATAACAAATTACCTTGTGGATTTCCCTTTAACTTTTATTTTTAAATCATTTGACTTTGGGGCAAAAAAGAACAAGATTTCATTCTAGGGCATCAGCAGTGAGTAGCTGAAAGGCTTGGACAAATCAGTGATGTCTCTTGCATCCTGTTTCACACGGAAAAGGGGGATACAGTAATGCCTTCCTCCTCGTAAGCATCAGAATGAGATCACACAGGGAGAGCTCTGTGTAAGCAGGAAAGCCCTCTTCAGGTATGTTTCCTTACCTTGCTACCTTGGATCCGGCAACACAAAAATAACAAACAGCAACGCATTTAGAGAAAGTGGCCCTTTATTTAATGCTCTATCCCAGGACCATAGGGAACTTCGAGAGCAAATAAGCTTTAAAGTGAAGAAAGGGGCCTTAAAAATCCCCACATCGCTCTACAACTAATATTCCCTTGGGCAGAATCAGAGTTCTCTGGGAAATACAGTCCTGGATCACAGGGCTAGATTTGAAAAGCAGAGCTCAAGACAGAAAAATCTTTCCTGAATTCTTCCTCATTAATATTTGCTCCTCTTTTCTTACCTTTATGAAAAACGGCTCATATTTTACTTGTTTTAACCCAACATATTCTCTTGCTTCAAAGAAAGACCATTCCTGTCCAGAGATTCATGTTTTTATTTATTTTTTTGCAAAACTCTCTTATTTTAGGATTTACTAAGGGCCCTTAAGGTTGTTTCTTGAAAAGCAAAGTATGGCCTTTCTTAGTTTGAAAATGCTCTATGCCCCATCTACAATGCGGCATTAGACAATGACCTTATCCTGTGAACATAAAGGAGGAGAGTATTAACAAAAGAGTATTTTTAATTAGTGTAATCAACATTAGATAATTTTTTTGAGATTAAATTATACTGATTTAAAAATATTTTAAAAATCATACTGGTAAAACCTGATGAGATTTCAGGGAACCTTCTGTGCAATGGGTAAGAAAGATGCAAATAAATTTCATGCAACTAGATCCTGAGTGTGTTAAAATACAGCAGGGAAAAATTCAGTGACCGCTCACCCTGTCCCCAACATAAATGAGTTACTGGACTTGGTCAAGTAAATGCAGATATATTTAAATCATTCTGACTTGGTTACAGAATGGAACTGGCAATAGCAATCAAACAGATAAGGGGCTGAGGCAGGGAGAACACTGTGCCCTCTCAGCTGGGTAGATGGGTAGCATCCGGCTGGCTACATATGTGTCTGAGCAATGAGCAGGACATCTAGAGCATGTGTTGGGAGACCTTTCATTAGTGATCTGTCAGAGTCCCTAGCTTCTCACAGTCAAATGGGTGTGCAAGAGCATACCAAAAATTCATATTACCACTGGATAGTCTAAGCATGTTCCATGAAATTTTTGAAAATACTAAAAAATATTTCCATCTTTAATATCATGCTGTGCCCAGCAGCGAGGTCATTACCTGACCTAGAATCCATCCAAAGCCCTCAGGTCAACACATTTCTTAAATCACCCAATCAAGAAGAATTTCAGAGAAATTTTTTGAATAAGATAAAGCCCAAATCAACCACCACTAACTGACAAAAGCCTTCATCTGTTTTTCGCTTTTCTCTTGACTCTTACACAGAAATAAAGCTATGACTCTTTGAGACTTTTTAGTCCTACCACTGAGCTTACACGGAGTCTCAAAAAAGTCAAGACACCATTGCAGGCCTCAAGAGCTTACAATCTGGAATAGACTTACATAAAACCTCAGAGAACTAAAATACTAGTTATGATACTAACCAGTAAGCTAGGTAAGAGAATGGTTTATGGAAATCTGGTCAAAGTCAGAGTACCTAAGTCAAGGTTTCAAAAAAAGAAAGCCAAGAAACCTGGCACTAGGAGTAGGTTCATAGTATGGGCTCGATGGTGCATTTGAGTCAAAGGGAAGTCTTTAAGGCAATGGAATGCCAAGAGAGAAGTAAAGGTCTATATTTCTTCATTCTCAAGTTATCATAAAACTCTTACTTATATTCTTAAGCCAGGTTTTCTTACTTTCTTTCTTTCTTTTTTTTTTTAAAGCCAGGTTTCAATAGATTTTCTGACATCAAGGAAAGAGAAGAAGTTGGAAGTCCATGGTTTGGCCAGTAGGAGCTACTAAAACTTAGTATCATTTCGATTACGTGAAGATAAAAATGTTAATCCTGGCTGCCTTTGCAAAATGAGATTTTCTTTTCTGATAGTATGCATACATAGTATATTTTGATGATATATACATATATTTTAATTCAGAAATTAAAACAGCAAAATGTGAAAAAAAAAAAAAAAACCAGCAATGCCAAAGGCATTTAAAGTAACTCATTCCAACTATTTCCTTCCAGATTTTGAGCACACAGTTTTCAGGAATACTAAATTAGTTCTCTTTACTTGAAGTCATTAGGACGTGGATAGCTTTTACTCAAGAAAGGTAATGAGGACAATGAGAAGGTTAAAATCAATGCAACTGATAGTGGGACCATCCCATGTCTTTAAGTATAATCAGCCTTTTGCTGAAGATGAACAGCAAAGTGGATTTGTAATCGGACCAGTATTTCACTACCTTAATCTTCTGCTAATTAACCTTGTGACTCTGCAGAAGTCATATCATAATGAAATTATATTTTATTTAGATTGTGTTTTATATTTTACAACGATCTTCAGAGTACATTAGATATTTAATCCTCAGTTTCTATCATCCTCATCTATAAAATACAAGGACTTCAAATCAATGATATCTAAGGTTCCCTATTGGGTTTGAAGTTCTAGGATTTTGTTTAAGGCAGCCATGGGAGACTATAACTGGAAAAAATATATTTTGATCTTTTTCTGGCTTGGTTTATCACCTTTCACCATCCGTGCTGACCAAAGACATTACATAGTCGCCAAATGACCATTTCACTTTGCCCTGTCTGATTAGCTTTAGCTCATAGCCTATATGGTTGAGTTGGAAAGGTATTTTTATTTAATAACAACTTCTCTTTTTACTGTTTTCTTTTCCAAAGTGCGTAACTAAAATTTACCTTTTCAGATAGCAAATGACAAAAACTCTTGTCATATATCTACACCTTCTAAAATTGGTTTAATCATTTTTATGACCGATATCTGTACTCAGATTTCAGTTGCACAATTGCTGAAGGTTATAACCTCGTACACTATGCTGCTAACAGTAAAAGGAACTTGGCCATTTAAAGTTTTTAAGAACAATTGTAAGACTGCCATACTTTGAACAGCTAAAAAATATAAGTGAAACTGAGCTGCGAAGATGAAACTTATTTTCAATAAATTCGCTGAACTTCAATTTCTGAAGGCTTTAGGTTTCAAAGGTGGTACATTTCTAAACTGCAACTAATTATCAGAAAGAAACACGGGACTGATGAGCAGAAATCCATGATTTATAGCCTTTAAAACGCAGCTCCATAAAAAGAAAAAGACCATCAGGAACTTCTTAAAGAGAAGAAGATTATCAGGCACTTCCCAAAACAGAAACAAAAGAAACAGAAGTTTTACTGTCTTCTTCATTTCTAAATAACTTAACAGCCCTTTCTTTGTGGAAACACTTGGCTACTTTAAAGTAAATCAAACAAAGGAAGTTACAGTAAAATATCCAGGAGACTAAACAGTTTGGCACCAGTGGAGGGAAACATCACGTACAATTGGGCAAGACAGAGAGGGCTGGCAGGTCCCTGAAAAATGCTAAAGTGGAGGATGTGCTGGGACGCACATCCACTGTTGGCACAGAGCCTTCCAGAGTGTGAAATCTATTGACTGTGGCACAAGTCTGCCCTCGCAGCTTCGGTTTGGTGAGTCCTGGCTTCCAGAAAGCTGATGTCTCTCCACTTGCTGAGCATACTCTTACGCAGAAGGCAAACTGTGGGAAGATCAGCCCAAGACTAGGGTTCATCCTTGGCTCTTCTTTCATAGAGAACAATGGTACCAATTTGGGAAGACTTTTAGATGAGGACGCATTCGAAAAAAAAAAATTAAAGACAAGAAAGAAGTAGGAAAAAAATGTGAAACAGACGTTTATTCCATTAAATCACTGTAATTCCATTTTTTACAACTAGCATTCTGGATTTATATTTGATACTCCAAACATAGTTGTCTGATTTTTCCCCCCCATAGGGACAGAAAGGCTCCCCTTAAAATGACTTATTTATCAGATTTTGATAATGTAATCTTGTCTTACCAGCTAGCCAGGGGTGCAGTCAGTGCCCTGACTTCACTTCTATTTCATTTGTAGAGATTTAATCAGTTTTTTTGCTAGTTTTCAAGTGAAACTAGCAAAAAGATGTGTGTGGGGGGTGGCTGGTAAATGGATTAGACCTCAATGAAGGAAACAGTTCTGTAAATATCAATGAAGAAGTATTTAAATTAACCAAAGGAGATTGAAAATCAAAGTTACTAAAAAGCACTAAACTTTCAAAATCTTTGATTTGTTAAATTTTCAAAGAGCAGAACTTAGAACACTGGATTACACAAGAGCCCTGTACTGGGCTCCGTGCTTGGCTGGAAGCCTGCTTCTCCCTCTCCTGCTCCCCCTGCTTGTGTTCCCTCTCTCTTTCTGTGTCTCTCTCTGTCAAATAAATAAATAAAATCTTTACACTCGCAATAATACAACTTATTTTGTCATAGAAAGTAACTGAGATAATGCCAGATAAAAAAACAGCTTACTCTTCTCTTTCTTCTTTGTTGGAAGACAAAATGTAATGCAGACAGTCTATATCTTACCTCTAGGAAACCTCCCTGTATTAATTATTGCTACTGAAGCACTGCTCCTCTGTTTCATGGTCTTGGGACATGTGTTAGAAAGGATGTAATATATGATGAAATTGCCCCAACTTTTTGGATGATAATTTTCAAAAAAAAAGAATAGCCTCTCCCCATTTTTTTTAAATGTTGGGGAGGGGGTATAAAAAGGGGATTTGGGGGTTGGTTTTCTTTTAAACAAAACTTCATTGTTTTCTCTTAGACCATGTTAGAGAAATGGGGAGAACAAATAGATACTGAATTGAGCAAACCTGTCCACAAGAGGCAGCAGATTCGTTTAACACTGTTATTTACCTTTTTGATGAGTGCTTTACAAGCCATCTTCTGTAACTATGGTTATTCTCCTCCTTATTATCTGTTAACAGACACTGCTTCCCAGCCAGGGAGACTGAATTTAAGGTTATTAATGGCTGGTGTGGAGGCCCAGAATATGGTCATTGCAGACCAGGATTCTGAACCAGACCTAAACAAGCAATGATGGCCAGAGTTCCAAGAATAAGACCTCCCAGAAATGACAAAATTTCCTTGTAAGCGTTACTAAATACCTTTCTGTTTCGATATTTATCTGTCCCACCGGGATCAGTGACGGTGAGTCAGGTGGCCCTGGGTGTGAATCCCGCTCTCTTCTTCACCTTAGGCAATGTAATTCAACTCTTTAAACCTCACTTTACTATAAAATGGAGACAAGAATAAATAGTATATATTTCCGAGGGTTGCTGAGAGTATTACTGACAATGTAGGTAAAGGGACTCAGCACCACGTCTGCACAGATAACAGAAAGCTGTAAAATTAGTTCGGCTGTCGACACTGACTGTCCCAACCATAAATGCAAGAGCTGCAAGACCCCATGGAAACAGTCTTCTCCAACTATTTCGTTTTGTAGATAAAGAAAGGCAAAGATTCCTAATGAATTAACTGTTTACGGGAATATTCCTAAATGGAGGCAAAGCTAGACTTCAAACTCATGGCTTCAACCTAGGCTCCTTTCCCTTTGATGCCTCCAGTTCTATAGAAGTCTGAGAGAAAAGAGAGAAAACTTGGATCGAAAATGTTCAAGTGTCCCAGCTGGCTGTCAGAACTGATTTTCCTTCTATTCTTCCCTCGAATCGAGGTCATTTCTAACATGTGCAGGGCCACATAAATAGGTCTGAATAAAGACAGAAATCAAGCTACCTCCAATGCTCTTCCTACCTCAACAGACATCCCTTCCTAGCAGCTGGGAAGGTCAACATGAAGTACACATTCTTGAATTTCCTGGTTATGGCCGTGCAGGGGGACCTAGCTCCAGGACCGTGCCCTGTCCCATTTCTTCCCCCAAAGAACACGCCTTCCCACACCCTTCTGGCACCACCTGCCCGTACAAGCTCCTCCCACACACTTCTTTCAAGCTCAACTGCTGCTTCTTGGCTACTCTTTGGGCCCAAGTGAGTTCCTGCAGCATCTCTAGGAAAGAGACCTGCACAGGCCCTGGAACAGGTTTCAGAACCATTGGGCAGAGAATGCAGGGGCCCAGTGGATGCAACGTGGTCCTGGGCAGACACCACAGCTGCCCCTGGGCCCTGCCGGCTTCTCACCTCCTGCAGCAAAGCGCAGCCAGTGGACAAGCCCAGGCTCTCCTAGAGCAAAGGATCCAGGAAAAGGACCCCTCGTGCCCTAAGGGTGGGAATGCTCTGTTTGTATCTTTTAACTTTGGGCAAAAGTAGAAGTAATCCCCTCCAGTGATTGGTCACCTGCCTATTATCTTCCTGACATAGCTCTGAGAGGAACCTGTTGACCAAGAAGATCTATTCCCTTCTTGGTTCTGCTGGATCTGACATTTCCCATACTTATTGATTATTCAGTTAGAAAGAAAATGACTTGCCCAAGTGTGGGGCAAACAGACTATCAGAGTCACATTCCAGTATCCTGTGGCTTGAGTCCCGAGGGGCTCTAGGCTGATAGAACTATATGAGTTTATTCCTTTCCACCCAAGAGCACAGGCAATTATCTGCCTTTACTTTCAATACTCTCGTGCAGACACACCTGAAGAACCGGAAAAATAAACCTGCGTGGCCAGAAGGACTCACTTCCCCTTTGATGGTATCTGCCGCTGACTTCAGGATACCTTCAAAGGAAAAGGACCTTCTATCTCCCTGTCTTATCTTACAGATTTCCTTAGCAAACCTGGACTGAAGGGCTAGGTCCTGAGGCTTCATTCTGAAGACTCTACTGATAATATGCAGGACTGCTCTTCTCAACAATGAAACTTGCATTTTCACCGAGAGAGGGACCAAAACCTTTGTCCTACACATAAAAACAGCCCCAGGACAAAGCTGGTCAAGAAAGAACAGGAGAACCGGAGAGTGTTTTTGGGGAAGTCAGGCTAGTGACAAGCTGCTTGAACAGAGCTCCTCGCTGAATACCACAGCATGTTCATCTTTTGAAAAACCTTCAACATGCTGGGTATAAATGACCCCTTTGATACTTTCCCCTGAAAAGTTGAGGCGACAGACTCTGCTCCTGAGTAAAACTCCCTGTCCTTGCCAGTCCCAACTACGCCTCACTGGGATTGTTTTGTGCTGGGCCTTCCTCAGCCACTGTTGTTGCAACTCTGTACTTTTCTGACGGAGTCTGTCAGGAAGGAGACAGGAAATTCTAGTCACCCGCACAGCAGCTGCGCCATTCCTCCTATCCTCCTCCAATGACGTCGGTTGGCTTTGGTGACACGAGGTCAGGAACTGAGCCACAGCGAAGGTCAGGAAGATAGGTCAGTGTTTATGCCGTTGTTGGGCTGGGGATCCTGCTGGGGCTATTTGCTTTCTTCCTTGCTATACTGTTTCTCTTTCCGTTCCTCTTTTTATAATGCAGAGCCAAAGCATCCTGTTTTGAAAACATCTGACTGTTTTGTCACCGAGGAACTCATGCTCTGATGCGTTTAGGCTGAAGTGTAAGACAATTCTTCTAATTCAGGAGGCGATAAAAGTTGAAACAAAAATTAATGAACAAGTCTAAGAAGCCAAATTGTTGTTACAGAAAACAGTTAAAACAGTTCTAACACGTCTAACTGAACTTGGGCTGCTGGCAGAAGGTTCACTTGACATCCTTTTCATCTTGCAAAACAATGTCATTGCCTCATAAAACTGCTGAATTTATTTCATCTTTGGGGAAAAACAACCTATAATATTAACCCGGCTGGCTGCATCTTTCTCTATAATCCTGTAATTCCATCTGGCCTGTGGCCAGCATTAAGAGAAATGAAGGAAATTGGGGTCTAGAGGGAGACTATGTTTCTAGAGGTCACAGAAACAGTTCCTTACCTCTCAGACTCTGAAATGCACTTGGGAAAACCAGTTATCAACTTTGAGTCACAATTTTCTTCAAAATATAAAAGGGTTGAGAAAAACAATAAACACACAACCCTACCCAGACGGGGTAAATATGAAAGACTGCTTGTTTTTCCTGCACTGGGCATGGTCAACTCTCTACCATTTGCACATTCCCAAACATCCCCCATGCAAAGAACTGGCTGAGTAGGTAAAAACTCAGTAACTCACTTAGCTGATCAAAACTAAGGGCATATAATTTTTGCAAAGATGTAGTGGCTGCTATTAAGAAGTCTTCATTTATTGAATCTTTACTACCCAGCAGGTGCCTTGCGAGTGTTTCAGATGCATTATCTCATATAATCTTCACGGTGACTCAGTAAGGTAGGTACCACTTTTATCCCTGTCTTACAGATGAAAAAAATTAAGACTCAGAACAGTTAGGTAAGTTAGCCAAGGTCAAGTAGCTAATAAATAATAGACATAGGATTTGAACCATGATCTTTTGACTCCAAAGGCCATGCTTCTCACATACTTCCTGTACAGAATATCTTCACACTCCCTTCCACATCTATAACTCAGAGATTTGCCATGGCTCCTTCGTTCAGTGAGGGGAAGCAAAAGATGATCAGATACAATTACATAGTGATGATGATGATGATGATGATATTTTTAAACAGTGACTTGGATGGAATGTTCAAATAATTTCAACCACATTCAAAATTAAATGTGGGACTTTATTTTTACCACAAGTAATTAAGTCCCCCCCACCTTGCCCAAAACTGATATAGATCAATTTCTTTTTGGTGGCCACAAAAATATTCTTATATTATGTTATACGTGCCATAGATTAAACTTTACCTGAAACAATTATATGGATAATCAGGATTTGTTGGGGTGGGGGGGAGATGGTTGCTAAGTAACAAGAGAAAGAGATCTTTTTCAAATAAAAATGACTTCAGCTGTCAGTTGAACCTATTCCTCCTCTGTATAATTGCTTTGCCCTGCAACCTTTCCACTGTAGCTGCAGAAAGTAGGTGTGCACGCCTTCTCCTTAAGCTGTGTCTGCATGAAGGGTTAGCTCTCTCTTTAGGGTTAGCTCTATTCAACTTTCATTGCTTCCTGCATAGGACACCATAAAGGAGGAGCGGAAGCCTTGAGTGATTGGAATTCTCACCAGGACTTACACAGTCCTTGGTCTCGGAGCCTTATTGACCACTACACTGAATATGGGAAGTTTTTAAAACAAATTTGCAAAACAGATGATGTTTAATTTCAGCACTCCAGACAGAAACCGGATCAGAATCTACAAGGCATTAACACTCAAAATGAAAAATAATGACAATCTGCAGCTTCTCAATGAGAATTCTTTTTCTCTCCTGGAGTTAGTTGGCTACTTTATCTTAGCAACTCAAGAAGAAAGTTCAGCATGTCTTTTATAGCAAAACCTGCTGAAAAACTACCCTTAAATATTGAATCTACATCTCAAATGTGTATCAATGCTCACAACATGCAGTAGAGAATCTGTTCATGTTCCAAAGTAGGCTAAAGCATGTGTAAAAATCTTTTCACTTGGAATCTAGCGTGGTTTGGAGAAGTTACGCAGTTAAGCCCTCCTCATGGGGAAGCAGTTGGTTGAGATTTACAACAGTCTGGAAAATCCCAGAATTTTGTTTTCCACTTGAGAACTTCAGAAAAAAGTCAGCAAATAGTTAAATTTCAAAACTTTTCTTATTTTTTCCAACTTGAACCTAAACTAAAATCTGAGAGACTTATTTCATTTTCTGTCCTTTTGTTAACGAAGAAACAAGAGTAAAAGGAGTCCGTTCCTCCACCCATAGCCCCCTTCAAGATCTCCTAAGGACGCAAAGCTCCCTCTGCTCAGATCCTGTGAGCAAGAACCAATAAGCCTTGATAGGAAGGTGATACTTTTAATCCCAGGAAAAAGAGAAGAGGGACACACATTCCCTAGTAAACCTCGGGGCTGGAAAGGGCATGTTGGCAGGTGTGGAGCAAAAGCTCTTCCCGGCCCCAGAACCATAGGACAGTAAGACAATACCTCAGGCTATGATGATTGGGGATTCTTAAAATGTGTACTTATAAGGGTAGAGAGTTAAGGTTTTCCATTAAAAACAAAGCAGTCAGTATATACATAAATGCACACACATCATATATATTTATAAAATTAACATTCTCGGTCGGGGGGGGGCACAAACAAAAGTAGCAACTCTCACTGCATAAATTAGCACTCTAAACCCAGGCGTTAATTAAACAAATGATATAATGATAGATAATTAGAACTCTTCTACACTAAGTTTTGTCTGGGGATTGTAAACAAAACTATTTCTTTGCAGTACGGGTGGAACTTAATTTCAAATAATTCTACTTTGAAAAGCAGCAAACTTTTAGGAAATAACTTTCTTTTTTGGAGATAAAGTATATTGTTTCCTTTCTTCTTCTTCTTCTTTTTTTTTTTTTTTTTTTATCTTAGGTTATGCCAGCATCACAAAAGAAATGTCAGAAAATCCCAGAATGTCCTTCTGAGAATAATTTTGGAATTTATAAAACTTCAGGGCGAACCATTTCTCCACTGATATACGGAGGTCACATTATTTTCTTGTCCAAAAAACATGTCTAACACCTGATTGCAATGTCAAGTGTTATCCAGTTTACCATACAAATTCACTCCGATGTTATCTTCCTGACCATTGTTTTTTTAAAAAAGGGGGATTTCATTTGTTCACGAGTAAGCTTTATAAGCACCCTCTCCCCTTAAACATACACCCAACTACATCAATAACAAAGAAGTATGGTTTCTGGGAATTCAAGCACACGGAGGACTTTTTAACTTTTGCCGTAGCATGCAGACACTCGCCAAGCGTGGCACTTGGGGACAGAATCTTCCGAGGCAGCTCAGCAAACTCATTCTGACCGCCGGTGTCCTCGGATGCACCGCGGCCGCAGGCAGAGGCCAGGGGAGCCCAGGGGAGCGAGTGGGGGAGCTTTCAGGAACACGCTGTCATCTCTTACCTTGTTCGAAGCCATCTCACTGACAGAGCGGTAGGTCTGGATGGTCTCCAGCTGGTCTAAGCACCAGTCCAATTCCTCCAGCGTCTCCATCGCTAGTTTTTGATAAGATTCTTCTGCAAACAAACACACAGGCATGTAGTCAGGCTGCAGCGGCTGCAGGCTGTCCATAGCCGAGTCCCCGCCGCCGCCGCCGATCCCGGAGCTACTGAAGGTGGCCCCGTGCTCCTTCATTATTTGCGCGCCGACTCCTTCCTTCCAGCTCTCTCCACCGGGAGAACAAATCACCGCGGTGCTCTGCCCGGGACGGCTGGTGCCAAGTTTTCACCACCGCCCCCCGCCGCCCCCCCCCCCGCGCCTCCCCCCACCCCGCCCCCCCGCGGGGATGAGGTGTCCGCGATCTACCAAGAAACTTCCTCTGAGGCAGGAGGCGGGGAACCATCTCTTAGCTGCTCATCTGCATACATGCGTCCTAAAACTAAAGGCAGAAGCAGTGAGTTTTCTCAGGCTCTCGCTGCCTTAGTCATCCTGGGGCTCTTTAGGGTGCGTGATGTCATTTCTGAGTGTTTGCAGTCTGGAGGAGAAATGAGGAAAGCCTTTTCTCATTCTGCTTTTCTTCTAAACGAAACACACACCGTCGACCACATGGGAGAGGCGGGGGGACCCAGAGTTGCGTTGGAAGGCTACAGAGTCATTCATTCCCAGGCATGTGTACATGTTGGAGGAACTTTTAACTCGGCAAGCACTGACCCACGCAAGCGAGAGGTGTAGGCTCTTCCTCCCCAATTCTGAATCCCTCCTTTAAGGAAAGGTAAGATGAGGTTTCCCTGATAGGAGAGGGTCTGAGAGAAACTGGAGTTTTACAGGAATACGTTTACTGGCCCCAGTAGGCAGCTCTTGTTATACTAAACAAAGCTTAAAACTTCTCTTCTGCAACTGCCAGGGTCACAGGGAAATTCTGAACCGGACTTTCAGGTGGAGCCTGATGTGAACACAGCAGATTTTCACTTGGATCAAAGTCCGGGGGGGTGGGGGGGGGGGCTCTGATTTGTGGTTGTGGAACTCAGGACTTTCTGGAAATACTTCTTGGTGGTCCATTCAAAGAATATTGTTTTTAAGATCAAATGTGTTACTGGATAATAAAGCTCTTTCTGAATGGTCACAACATGTCACTCCATACCCAAACGTTTGTGAGTCTAAACTAAATACTCAAAAGACTATTGACTTAAGAACTCTATGTTAATAAACACTGAATTAACTTTATGAATGCTGGATGAATGAACGAGGAGGCTACAGACAGTGATAAAAGTCAGTCAGACTCTCCTGCATCCGTGCCTGATTTTGAGGGGAACAACAGTTACTCATTCCATCAAGCTTTCTGCCATGCAAACACACAGTAGGCACTAATAAAATTAAAAATCTTGTATGGCATTCTATTACAGAGATGATGGCATACATTCCTGTCAAATTTAGAATACATATTTCCTATGTTCACACAGAAATCTAAGGGAGACCACATACCCTTTTATTATTATTTGACATTTTCTGTGTGTGACGCTCACATTTCAAGCAGAACAGAGAATTAGCACAAGAGAGACCCCAGGGGACTGGGATTGCTTGTCCACAGATGCACACTTCTGAGAACAGATGTTTTATTTATCCCTCAAATATGCATACACCTCAGGATAATGTGGGGTTAATATTCAATATCCTGTATGTCATACTTAAAAAGCCACAAAACCACTGGAGGTGACTTCCTCCATTTTTTTTTCACACTCCTCAAAAATGTGCAGACGAGAATTGAAGTGTTTTCAGTAAAACTCATCTGAAGCCAGACTTACACATAACCTTCTTCTCCTTCCCTCCTCAGTCTTGCTGGGCTGCTTCAACGTGCAGAATCTCATGGCTTACTCGGTAGTGCGTTCCAACTGCCCCGCCCCCAGTTCCTTCCAGAGAGCACTTCTTCCCAGGAAGCTTTTCCTCAACTACCAGAACTCTCTCATCCCATCCCCAGCCTCTCATCAAAGGAAAAGTCCAAGTACTTCTCAATTACTTGGGCTTTACTACCTTGGTGTCTTCTGCATCACAATCCCCGATTTTTAGTACCTAAGATGCTCTGAGACTTTTGAATGGACTTTTGAATGGACAATGACCTTTTGAACGCAAAAGGACTGTAAGATGATCTACCCCATTTCCCTTCATGGAGAAGGAAAAAAGGGATCCAATTTCCACTCAGGGTTGACAATGGAATTATAATAATTATAGCAGCAGAAGCACTAGGAAGGAGGAGGACATTTCAAAGATCCACCAATGCACAGCTCACCTACTGTCTGTGACCCAGCACAAGCACAGGTGAGCTCCCAGAACTGGTACAGTAGTGACATGCCCGTGACCAGCCAATGCATGTGACAGGCCCTTACCCTACTGCCCTTTCTTATTGTGGTCAGCTACAGTATTTTTTTTTTTACATTTTTTTTTAACCTTTGATTTTTTTAATCTTTATTTTTTTATTTTTTATTTTTTTATGAACATATAATGTATTTTTATCCCCGGGGTACAGGTCTCTGAATCGTCAGGTTTACATACTTCACAGCACTCCCCATAGCACATACCCACCCCAATATCTATAACCCCCACCTCCTGATCCCCTGGCCCCCAGCAACCCTCAGTTCGTTTTGTAGCTACAGTATTTTTTAAGGGAAAGTTTTTTGAAGTTAGTGTGGAAGTTATTGAGGATTTGCTCCTTTTTAGATTCTTTTATTTTTTTCTTAAAGATTTTATTTATGAATGACAGAGAGAGACCACAAGAGAGGGAACACAAGCAGGGGGAGGAGAGGGAGAAGCAGACTACCCCACCCCCACCCCCACCCCCAAGCAGGGAGCCCCAAATGGGGGTGGATCCTAGGACCCTGGGATCATGACCTGAGCTGAAGGCAGATATTTAGTGACTGAGCCCCCCAGATGCCCCTCCTTTTTAGATTCTTAATATATAGTCAAGACTCTGTGTCCCATTTTAGACCCTACCGCCTACCAGATACTCGGTAAATATTCAGAGGAACAGAGACCAAAGTGCCTGCCTGAGCAGCCTGCAAATACTTGGCTACCCAGAGACTGAATGGGGAATCTGTAGACTGTGGAGAGAGCACCAGCTTTGGAGTGAGACTCATGTATTTTGAGTTTCTCTTCTACCGTTGACAGTGCGATCCTGGAGCTCAGTTTCCTACATCTTAAAATAAAGATAAGAATACTTATTTCATGAAGTTATAAAGGGATTAGAGACAGAGTATATAAAGCTTCTGGTAACGGTAGCCAGCTCTCAGTAGATGAGCAATACATAGGAGTGTAACTATTAGTGCTAATCCAGTAACCCAGAGGCCTGGCATTTGGGAGTGGGGAGGAACAGGAAGGGAGAGAGAGGACTTGTGCACCCCAAGAAGGGGTTTACAGGCCCAATCAGCTATGTAATTTGCAGGGTCCAGTGCACAATGAAAATGGGGAGAGCTCCTTGTTCAAACAGCAAGAAAAGTGCTGCTGAATGTCGGAAAGTATGAAGCTCTTTTTCTTTCTTCTGGAGTCTCTCTCTCACCTTGTCATGGTGGTCTTTTGTTTGTGTGTTTTTGTTTAAATAAACTTTTTATTTTAGAATAACTCTAGATTTGCAGAAAAGTTGCAAAGCAAATACAGAGAGTTCACAGATAACCCACCCTGAGGTTTCCCTATTGTTGACATCTTACATTATTATGGCACATTCAGCACAATTAATGCGTGGTCTGCTGTCTTTTATTTTCTCTCTGATACTGTGTTCCCTCGGGCATAAGGATACCATGAGAAGAGTGCAGAACTTCACAGGACCCCGGGCCCTGTATCTGGTGACTAGGGCAACAGACAGTTCACAAGTTATGGAGGTACCCCTAACCACTAGCTGCCAGACTGATGCTCTGGGGAAGTCAGACATTTCTCTTGCCCACAGTACTGACGCCTCACTCCACAGCAGCTAGTCAGTTCCTAAGGATGCTACAAGCTCTGCATTGAGGCATACTAGATACCTAGGTCAGGGTAGGACAAGAGGCTCCCTCCCACCAAGACATAGCCCATCTCCCCTGGTACAGATGCCAGCCCAGTCCAGGATGGCTGCTACCATGCCCCATCTGAGACTTGGCAAGTCACACATGCCCAACTCAGACCCTCTCTGCACCTGCACCCAGGGCCCCTCTGTGAGCGGATGGCAAGGATAAGGGACGCTGGATGAATTTAGGGGTGCCAGGGAATCCGGGAAACAGGTAGCTGAGAACATGTCCAGGGGAGGCAGGCAAGTGGCTGAAAAAGGGTATGAGAGCATATGAGCCAAGGCTCCAAGCCACTGGGTATACTCTATTTTCCCCTCAGACTTCACTTCCAAACACAAGATTAAAGACCAAATTATTATAAAATTCAAGACAGCAGCGAATGGCCCGGCTGGATGTGGGGCTCTCTGCACCTTGCACAGGCTGCCTGCCCGTGAAACTGGTCATTTCCTGTCTTGCAAAGATGGCTCTGAGAAGGAACAATGCTTAATGCCACAGAAGCAAGTCTCAAGGGGCTAAGAGCAGGTGATGGGACCACGTAGAGTCATGGGGTTGACTCTACATGGTCCTATCACCTGCTCTCAATGCAGAGCTTGTGGCCCTATTTGTCACAAATTTCCAAAGGCACAAGGAAAACCAACCTCCTATGTGTCCTTCCCTCTAAGAAAGTGGAAAAGGAACATTTACTTCCTCTTGTAAGTCTGGTAGGTATTGCATTTGACCCTGAGAAACAGGAAGAGAAGATGGGTAAATAATTATAGTTAATATTAATCTGGTAATAATATGTGGCATTCATAAAGCCCTCTTCCCAAAGGAGCGCCAAGCACACTACTCATTTATCCTTGCAACATCTCTGTGATAGCCACCAAAGAGGTATGATTATCTCGAATTTACCTTAAGGCACAAGCCAAGAAGTCAGAGGTTGAATTATTTAGAGCAAGATTCCTGGCAAGACCGTATCTTGGTCTATGAACTAAAGGATTCAGCTCTGCACTAAAAATGCACAAATCTCTGAAAATGCTGATTTAAAGTGGTGTCTTACCCTTGGGTATTTTCTATTTAAAACTGTGTAACTGCTTTCTTAAATGTTGTCACCTTCTTGAGTCTCCTCTTCCGTTTTCTGCTGTATCTAACGCAGTCAGTAGCACAGGAAGGCTGTGCAGTATTTACTCTGAAGACCTGGTGTGGTTCTGGTCCTTCATCTTGCTTCAGTGGCTGACCTAAGGCAAGTTACCTAAGTGTGCTAGGACTAAATTTCGTTATCTTGAAAATGAGGGTTAAGAAGAAGACTTACCTTATTATCACACGGAAGGTACAATAGGAGAATGCACACAAAACTGTTGACATTTAAGTATTGTGCATGTTATGTCAATAGCACAGTTATTATTACAGATGGGATATAGGTACCTTAGAGAGAATTAGAGAGAAGCAAAAATTTGAAATGATAAAAATGTAAAAAGTCACATTTTTACTAAGATCTCCATTATTAAGGAGCATGTCTGTTCATATATGCACATGGAGATCATATGATACAAACTGTTGAGTTCTATTCTTTTCCTCGGTCAATGAGAGCCCCTTTTCTGTTTTAATACTTTTCCAATTCAGCTAATGGTTACCCCACATTCCAATTTCCCCAGTTTTTTCCCCCACACAAAGCCAGTAGAAGAGTGTGTGTGTGTGTGTGTGTGTGTGTGTGTGTGTGTAGAGAGAGAGAGAGAGTTGTTGGAAAGGACATACCCAGAGATGGGATGGGAAAGGGTAATGAGAAACCTCAGTCTGGTTACAAAGAGCTAACTCCTCATAGCCGGAAAACATGGAAATAGATTTTAGCAGTAATGAAGTTAGTGGCCCAGCTAATAACAGACCTCAAGTGCCCTAAGAGTTGGCCCCTCACTCAGGGTAGGCAAGTGCAATTTTCCCACTGATCTCTGGGAAAAGTGGAGACAGAGGCCCCTTCCACACCTGTATCATTTAAACTTTGAAACCCTAAGTGTCATAATTCTAATGCAGATGAGAACTCAGCAAGTGCGAGCATCACATTATAGCCCAAATACAATTTTTTTACACAATAACTCAATGCATTTTTTATTGCATATGATTGACATACAAAAGAGTGGTGCATGTTTAATATGTATATCTTGATGAGTCTGAAGATAAGCATACACCTGTGAAGCTGTCATCATAAACAATGACATAAACTTAACCAACACCTCTAAAAGCTTTCTCCCTCCCTCTGTGTGTGTGCATGTGTTATGAGAATAGTTAACATAGGATCTACCCTCTTAACCAATTTTTAAGTATATGATGCATTATTGTTAACTATATGCACCACACTATACAGTAATCTTTAGGACTTAACTCACTTCCATATCTGAAACTATGGACCTTTTGATCAACACCTTCCCAAGCCCCTTTCCCCCAAACCTTGGCAACTACCGTTCTACTCTCAGTTTTCATCTGTTTTATTATTTTAGATTCCTGATACTAGGGATCATTCTAAATGCAATTTTAAGATAGCTCTGTATATATCAAAAACCTATCAATCTAGTCATTCCACTTTCTACCCAAAGATAGCACACAACAAAGAAATGTAAATAACCTCTTATTTAGCTGCCTCACATAACCCAACTAACTCTTCCCAGTAGCAAAGCTGGTAGTTATTTGCAAGGTTGTGTAGTAGTTAAATTAGTCAGAACAACTCCACATGCAAAAAGGGATGACTCTAATAAATATAAATATCAAGCAAGAGAAACCAGATATTGCAAAGTGCATAAAAATGGGATTCGACATACGAAGTTCAAAGGAGGCAAAAATGAATCTACAATATCAGAAGTCAAGATACTAGTGACTGTGGAGGGCTAGTAACTGGAAGGGACTTAGCAGGGGTGGGAGGGCTTCTACAGGGACTGGTAATGGTCCATTTCTTCCTCTGACGACTAGTTACATGAATGTGTTCATTTTATGAAAACTCAATGCCTCCTAACACTTGTGATTTGCACACTGTTCTCCATCTTTCTGATTTTCCAAGCATGCTTTCAACAGATAGTCCTATCTAGGGAAGCCCACTTGAAAAAACAAAGAACAGGATTTCTTTAAAAAAACACCCATTTCCTTTCCTTTTGTTGAACTATAGCAATGGATATCAACAGAATTCGAATAAATCCAGCACAGCTGAGAAACACCTCCTCCAAATGTTAGTTTATATTGCATACACCAGCATACTCCTATGAACTCAAAATTCACATGGCAGTCTGACCCAGACGTTCATAAATCCTGAGGGTGCCATTCCTTTATGAGCAGTGTAACCTCAGACAAGGTATCCTGGCTACGCCCCCTTCTTTACCTGTAAAACAGGAAGACGGCATAAACAGCTATGAGAATGAAGGGAAGCAACCCATGCCAGTGTTTGATACAGTGCTAGCATGTGTCAGGAAATTTTTGTTGCCCTGACCCCGTCTCCCCTATCCCCAGCCCTCTCCCTGTTTCTGGTTACTTTCCTGCAGATAGATTGCCACATATCTGATAGCTGAGTTGGGTGGAGTTTTGGCCTGGTCCTAGGGAGAGGAGCATGTGTAAGTGGCCATGAAATCCTGAAGTGTCCCTCCCACTGTCTGACCTCAGACAGACCTGCCTCTTGGTAGGGTTAGAGTTTGTTGGTGTTCACTTCTAAAATATAGATCTGGCCTGATATATCATTCTGCTTTCACTGAATCCTGACTGATAACACCAGACCAGTCAGTGGACCTTCAGCTGTAGAGAACTGTACAAGAGAGCTGATTATTTATTCACTCCACAAAATACACTGAGTATTTAGTATATGCCAAGGCTGATGTTAGGGGCTGGGTGTTACAGCGACAAACAAAACATGGTCCATTGCATTGAGTGATTATATAAGAAATGCCTTTCCCATTCTCCAGAATGGTCCATCTGTTGAAACTGGGTGCCTTAGCAGCTTCCTCCCCACCCCTGCCCACTGTCCCAAATGCATACATTGCCTTGGTGAAAATTAGAAAAATGTGCCCTCTCTTGGCAGACACAGCATTTGGGCAGAAAGCTTGGGAAGTGACGCATGGGCTGAATTTCAACTCTCCCCATCACCTGGCTGAGTACCTTTGATCAGTATCCAAACTACACCATGACCTTACGCAATGGCCCAAAGACACATGGGTTGGGGTCAAAGCAGCATGGAGCTTTCCCCCACACGACCGGGAGTGCTCTGTGAAGGCGGAACACGGAACACAGAGTTACAGAAAATCCACACTTTTAAACCCCAAAATAAAGGAAACCCTTGACATTGAAAGGAAAAGTATCCCAAGATCTTCCCTAGCTCTTAATTTTGAATACCATAATAACTGAAATAGCATTAAATAGGCTCTAGAAAATAGCTTAAAATTTGAATTTGATAGACTAATTATTACCCTTAAATAGTTTTTGTTTTTGTAGACAAAACTTCTAAAGCAAGGATTCCACAGCGGGGAAAAAAATATTAAAGAAGACCTTTATCAGGGAAACTAAGAAACCACTCTTCTGATCCTTGGAAGTGAGAAGCGTGTATTAATTGGATTCTCTGTATTCAGCTTATGACTCTAGCTTTAGCCACAAGCTTCTAACCCTATAAATGTCTTCTCTAGGTTCTTTGTGCCTTGAAGTTAGCAGGCTTATTTCATTCCTCCGTTGCTCCTCACAGCGCAATATTTGTTAAAATGCAAAACAGTTTCATACATATGGAAATCAGCCTCTTTATTTCAAGGTGTTAAGTTGTGGCTATTGGCCTATTTATTTAGTGGTCTTGGATATGACCTTTTCCCTTTTACTAGCAATACTTTTCTTTTCATTTTAAGTTCTTATGTCCAAAGGTATTTCTTTTCTTCTGATGAATATGTGATAAATGAAATCTACCTGGGTTGGAGTGCAACATTTCGAGAAAGCATGTTGCATAAACCTTGAGTAAACTATTCTTAGAACAAATCACAGAAACTGGAAGACATTTATACATTCTGTAACACAGTTCTTCCAAAGGCAGCTTGTAAGCCCTATGCGGCCTTTCTCTAGGCAGGACTTTGTCAATGTGTCTTTATAAATATGGAACTTTGCAATTGCATATGACAGGGATTTCACTGTGGGTGGATTCGTAGAAGAGGAGGTTCACAGCCCTCAAGAGAAATAACAGTGAAAAGTAGGTCATTTTGATGCCAGTTTCTTTAGCAAACTCCTCTAAGACTACAAGTTCAAAAAAAACCCTCCAGTCACAACTAGCTTTTGCACATATAACTTGACAGTTTACCAAGTACTTTCACAGGCAAATCTTAGTTTTTCCTTGAAAAATAAATCCCATGAGATAGAAATTATTTTTTGTCATAATTAGAAATTTAATATATGCACAAGTGATATATTTCCATTCCTTCCCCAATCAAAAATATCAATGATCATTCATCAGAAGATACTTTTAAGGGACTGAAAAGAAGAGATAGAAATTTTTATTATGCATTATTAAAATCTTCCATTGTGCATGTGAGGAAGTTGAGGCTTGTTGGTGTTTAATGATTTGCTCAATCATCCAATGAGAGAGAGAGATGATTTGAGAAATAGAGAGGAAGGATGGAGGGAGGAAGGGAACCTAACTTCTCTGATTTTAATTAAATTCCATGGTAATTTTTACTAAGCCATGGGGCCTGTTATAAACAAATGGTCCAACTTTTTCTTTCACCCAGGTGGGCTTAGGGCAAAATTGTTGTTTGGATGCACCAGCCTCAACCTCTGTTGCCTTCTGCCCTACCTCCCCCTCTTCCAATGTCCTTCCCCTTATGGAGGCCTGCTCTTCAGAAGGACTCTGACTTTGGCATTTGCTTACTAATGGGAATCTGTACTCATCTAGACAATAACATGCATCATCAGTGGGAAAAAGTGCTCAAGGAACTTCACTGTCTGCCTATGTTAGTGTTAAAGACCAGCGACACAAGAAATTGATCAAAGTTGAAGGTAAGTTGCTATCCAAATATTTTTCTAATACATTAAATATATGCAAGAGATATTTATGAAGAATATATAATAGTGGTTAAAAGCTTGATCTCTGGAACCAGACTGCCAGGACTCATATTCCAATATCACCACTTAATGTTACCTAACAGTAAAGAAGTTACTTAACTTCTCTATGCCTTAGTTTCCTCCCCACTGTGATGAGAATAAAAACAGTAACTCTATAATAGATTGTAGTATTTAATTAGTAAATAAATGTAAAATGCTTAGGACAGCATGTACTGGATAAATATTGACTATTTCTTGTTTGTTGGACATGACATAATAAAAAAAAATGTTTTGAGTAGATTTGACACACAATTAGTTTTAGGTGCACAACACAGTGATTCAACTTCTCTAAAGCTTATGCTATGCTCACCACAAATGCAACTATCATCTGTCAGCATAAACACAATTACAGTATCATCCGTCACATTCCTTATGCTGTGCCTTTTGTTCCTGTGATTTACTCATTCCATAACTGGAAGCCTGTGTCTCCTATTCCCCTTCACCCATTTTGCCCCCCCTCCTCCTAACCGCCATCTCCTGAAACCATTTTATTCCCTATTATTTACAGGTTTGATTCTGGGTTTTGTTTGTTTATTAATTTGTTCTTTTAGATCCCGATATGAGTGAAATCATATGGTATTTGTCTTTCTAAATCTGACTTATTTCACTTAGCATAATACACTCTAGGAACATCGATGTCATTGCAAATGGTAACGCATCTTTTTTTATGGCTGTGTAATATATATGTCTATATATTATGTAATATATATGTATATGTCTGTATATACACACATATACACACATACACAATATATGCTATATACGCTATTATAAATGTCCACCTATATACATATATATATACACACAAACATATATGCACATACCAACATATATACACACCATATTAATGAATAGATTTTTTGAGTGCCTATTATATCTTAGGCTCAGCAGGAAACTCTGAGGATATAGCGGTAAATTTTACAGACATTGTTTTTGCTTATTTTAAACCTATATTCTAGCAGAAATAGACAATTACACAAGAACTTACTTAATTAAAATTGAGAAAGGAGCTAGTAAGAAGTGTAGATTGTCCTAAGAATTTGCCACAGGGATAACAGGGGACCCAAAAATCTGAGGAGCGGGGATGTGACAGAGGGAGTTCAGGGTAGTTGTGCCTTGGAAGGTTATGAGATTCAAAGGAGTAAGAATTGGGTACAGGGGCATCTGGGTGGCTCAGTCGGTTGCACGTCCGACTCTTGGGTTTCAGCTCAGGTTGTGATCTTGGGGTCTCGGGATTGAGTGCTCTGTAGGTGAGGAGTCTGCTTCAGATTCTCTCCCTCTGTCCTTCCCCCAGCTCTGTCTCTCTCTCTCTCTCATTCAGTCATAAATAAATAAATATTTTAAAACAAAACAAAACAAAACAAAACCCCCTTGGGTACAAATAGGAAAGAACATTCTAGACAGGGATAACAGCAGGGTAAGCTTACTGAACTGAGAGCAGTACCTGGCAGGAACACAGAGAGAAAAAGAATAGTATGGGAAGTTTAGATCAGGTTGTACACAGCCAAGGAAGGCCATGGAGAGGACTTTGGACTTCATTCTGAAATCAATGGGAAACCTTTTTGGAGCTTTATCAAAGGAGTGGCCTAGCCAAATTTGCATTTTAAAAAGATTCGTCCACTTGCAATTTGAAGAATAAACTTGAAGGCAGGAAAGGAGGCCAGCTAAATTGTACTTAAAAACCCAGGGTCTGGAGGAAGACAAATAGGAGTTTGATTTCTGGCCCTGCCATTTGTTTTATTAGCAGTGTGAACCTGGACAAGTTACTTCATTTCTTTAAGCCTTAATTTCCTCATCCTTCCCACAGCTTTGTATATCTTTCCCACCAAGTTGTATGTGGAGTAAATGAAATATCCACATCAAAACACGTAGCATAGTACCCAGCACCTAGTAAAGTATTCATGCCAGTTGCTAGTAGCATTATTATTTATTTTATTGCAGAAACCTATGCAGGAGCTGCTGTGCCTAGAGTTACAGAGCCATGGAGAAGGAGTCAGGTAAATAGGCTTGAGATGCTCACAAGCCGAAACCAGACAGCCTCTAGGAGGATGGTATTTGGCTGGTGACCAAAACTCCCAGTCACTTCGGCTTTACAGGTCCTGAATGTGATTTTTGTCAGTGTGATTTGACTTTGTTCTGTTTATATTAGTCCAATTCACAAGAAATTGAGAAGAGACCAAACAATTTAGAGAGAGTAATAATTTGGGGGAGTTTTTCATGTCATCTAGTCATTCCACATTCCTTGACATGGGAGACCAATGTCTATTCATAAGATTGCTTGGTAAGCACAAAATCAGTGCGGGGAGGTGGGGGGATGTGAATTGGATGATTATGTCACTTTCCTCAAGTCTGAAGTATTCAACTCTACTACTGAGGTAGACTGCAGTTTTTTCTACTCTCTCTGAAGTGCCCTTCCCAGCTTTATTCACCTGGCTAATTTTTACTTCTCTTTTAGGATTCAGTCCAGAGATATCGCTTACAAGTTTTTCTAAATATTTTGAGGTTGGATTAAACTCCCTTCCCTTTATTTCCAACTGACCATATTTCATTTAAATTATTTCTCTTGGTTTATCACACCCACTCGATAACCTTCTTGAGAGAAGGGAACATATCTTCTTGCCTGATCTTTTATGCAGGACAGCATCTATCATCTAGTAAAAGCTCAAAAAATATTGTTTGCCCTGTTGACTTGCCCAACATACCAATAGATGAAATATCGATTAACCCAAAGGAATGGGGCCTCTGTTATTGAACAGTGTCAGAGAAACAATGTCAGGAATTGTTGTTCTTGGTATACTTTCTTTTTTATTAGTCATCAAACGAACCACCCTTTTTACTGATTTATTCCAAGTTACCACAATTAATGGGCTCTACATTTCTTTTGCATTCATATCTTGATTAGATGTCTAGGTTGGTTAAGTTTTTGTTTTTTGTTTTTTTAAAGTAGGCTCCAAGCCCAACATGGTGCTTGAACTCATGACTCTGAGATTAAGAGTCACATGTTCTACCAACTGAACCAGCTAGGTGTCCCTTGGCTGGCTAGTTTTAATATGGGGGACATCTAAGGAGACTTCTGCAAAATCACATGAAGAACTTGTTATTTGACTCTCACTGCAGAGCTGTGAGAGCTCCTTACTGAAGGTCTCTGCATCAAGCGATACTAGAATTCCAAATATTTTGACAACTGTCATAAGAAAGATACAAGTAAGTTTAGAGGCAGCACAGAAAGATCTTAAAGACATAGGAGAAAGGGAGATCAAGAGAGATTTGGCTGGGTAAAAAAAGAATGAATGGAATTTTGAGAGAGGAAAAAATGAGGTAAAGCAATGAACAGTATGAATAAAGGTTTAAAATTAGAAATGCACTACACCACTTTGTTCTGTATGGGGAGATCAAATACAACAGTCCTATTTGGTTAGAACATTGGGTTTTTAGTAAGGGAGCAGAGTGGAATAAATTTGTAAAAGTAGGGTGGTCAAGGCAATCTTGAAGAACTTTTTATGCTAGACTAAGGTATCTGACTTTACTTGTCAGGGAATGAAGAGTTATTGAAAATTGTTCAACAGAAGAATGGCACACACAAAGTAGTTTATAAATATCTTAATACTGTTTTACAGTTGTGCAATGCTGTGCAGTTATAGATTCCTTTCATATGTATACTCTCTTTCAATCTTCACCATAGCTTATGAGAGATGCATTATTCTCTCTATTTTATAGAGGAAGAGACTGATGTCTAGGGAGATTTAGTGTCTCACTCCAAATCCAGAATGCAGAACCTAGAGACTTGAATCTAGGCTTTCTGACTCTAAGTTCAGTGTTCTTGCTATTACAAGGATGCCTATATGAAAATGAATTATTGATCTGATAGCAGTAAATTATAAGGGCTATAGGATAGAATAAAGAATAAGCACTTGATAAATTATTAATATCAGGAAAAGTTAGGACTTAAGAAGAAATGGGGTCCCAAACTAGGGTGTTATCAGAGGGAGTGGAAGGGTTATTTATACCTTAACCCTGTTTTTGGCTGGAGTATGAAGGTTGTCAAAGGAATTTCAAGAATAGGGAGTAGAAGAGTAGAAGCAAAGGTTTTTGCCATTAGGAGTAAATATGGTAGGTGGAGAATGAAAGAGGGCTAGAAATTTTCCTGGCTCTCAGGACGTTATTAGCCAAATCTCTTCCAGCTATCTATAGGAAAGCTCCATTCACCTGGTGCTCTCCTGGGTGATTTCTCACCCAGGACTTGGGGAACTTCACCGAGTGAGGATGCATTGCATTTGACAGTCAAGTGTTGTAGAGAGCAGAAAGACTCCATATAGTCTTTCTAGTTGACAAAGCACTTTCAATTTTGCTCATTTTTTTCCACAAACAAAGCCATGAAAGTCATCTCCATATTTACAAATGAAATCATTGAGGCTCATCAAGGCAAAGGGACTTGCTTTAGAATCTGGAATTTCTGTCTTGTCCAACATGAAAGTTACTAGCCATGTGGGGCTGCTAAGCACTAACACTTGGCTGGTCCGATGTGATATGATGTAACTAGTCAGTGTGCATGGGTAATATACACACTGGATTACACGGACTTCGGGTGAAAAAAAATTGATGCAAAATAGCTCAGTAAATTTTCATATTTGGTTATATGTAGAAATTACAATATTGTAGATCTTATTAAGTAAAGAACATTATTAAAGCTAATTGCATCTGTTTCTTTTTATGCATTCAGTAGAAAATTTAAACCTATCTATGTGACTGGCGCTATATTTCTGTTGGACAGCACTGTTACAGATCACAGCCTATAGCTAGGACTTGAACACACCAACATTCATAACCCCACAGATGCTTGTCTTAAGAGAGGTAGTAATAATGATTATAGTTAACATTCATTGAGTACCAGCTGCATTTTCTAAGCACTTTACATTCATGAACTGATTTTATCTTCATCAAAATTTCATGACCTGAGTCTTATTTTATATGTAATAGATCATTTTATTTTACAGATAAAAACACACTACACACTACACTACAGCAATTCAGTAACTTTCCCAGGGTCACAGATTTAGTAGAGTCCAAATTCAAACTTAGGCAGTCTACCTCCAGTGCCATTAGGAATGCCTCCGTGACTGCCTCTGTTTGCTAAATTCCTGGGAGACATTGGGATGGGCTTCATTTTATTTTAATCTGAGAGACTTTGTATATTATCTCATTTAATTTTTGCAATAACCCCATTAAGTAGTTATTATTCCCATTTTATAGGTGAGCAAACTGAGGCCTTAGGGTTTACACAGTCTGCCCAAAGTTATACTGGATCCATGATGGAACTCAGTTTCTAATCCAGCCTCAATCTAACGTTGCTACTTGACCATGATTCGGGTCTCCTGGGGGTGATCCCCAGGCTAAACCTTGAAGTACTGACACAGTCTCTCTCCAGGGTAGCCACTGGCAGTTTATACCGTTTAGAATTGGTCCAGATGACCCCCATTCTCAGCCAAGTTTGGTAATAACCACCCTATCTGAGTCTCATTTGCAGTAATTTTTTTTCCCCTATAAGTTCTTCCACCTCAAACTCTCCTGGGATCTGATGAGAAACATTTTTTTTTTTAAAGTGGAGGAAGGAAGGGAGGGAGGGAGGGGGAAAGAAAGCAAAGAAAAGCAAAGAAAGAGAAAGAGACCAAACAAAACCAAAGGAAACTAAACGAAACACATAAAAACAGTATTCCCCTCAGGCAGTCACCAGTAGAGGTGACTGTTGATTTCAGCAGGGTCCCTGCTTCTTCCAAATCTCATCATCATCTACCCCCAGATGCGGGCCCAGTGATTTAATTAAACAGAGATAATCACAGATTTCAGAGATAAAACAGCTGGTCCTCTTGATGACACTCTTAGAAGCATCTAAGCAGCCCAGGGCTGTGTCTGAAATGAGACAGGTGGGAATGTGGAGAGTGCAGGTGTGGTGGGGGTGGGAGGAAGAAACAGAGACCGAGTCTTGCAGGCTCTCCAGGTGATTTATGGAGTTCTGGATGTGAAGGAAGACACAGAATGAATAAACTCAAGCAGTTCCATTGAGGATGGGGTCTGTGCATGGTGTGTGTGGGAAGAAAGATGAATAGCATGATTTTCGCAGCCTTGTTTGCAGGTAGACGAGCTGTTGTTTTCTGTGACAGGTTCAGAACTTCCAACTAGCATGCCTCAAAATACAAAATCAGGTCGCAGGTTTCATGGCAACCCAACTTGACACAGCAGCAAACAAAAACGGAGAATATAGAAGAAGTCAACCCCGTATGGCACAGGCAGCTCGGCTTCCTTTGGCTGGTTTCTCCTGATTTAGCAGTACTTCCGCTCTTGCCCTAATTTCCCCTGGTTTGTGAACTACGTCACTTCACTGAACTCAACTCCAGACTGCAGAAAAACAAAATTTTGTATTTCAGCAATGGTTTTCTTGGCATCTCTACCGAAGAGTCTCACTTAATTCTAACGTTCCCTTTCTATCTTTGAAGGATGGTAGCTATAAGCTGGGCTTACTCTCTCTGCTTCTCCCTTTCCAACGCAGTGTCTAGTACAGTATAATGCAGTGTCTGTTAAACCGTGATTAAAGATTTCAGTGTTTGGTTTAAACCAATATTTACCAGTGAAATCCCGCCAACATAAATGTGCAGGCAAGGTAAAAAATATTGGCTTAAATCAATCTCCCCCCTGAACACACACATACAGACAAGGACTGTAAATGTTTTATGTGTCACTTCTGACATTCTGGTCTCTTTTCTCTAGCTTCACACATGTATCCATTTAACGCAGATTCAGAGCAGCATAACCTAGATAATAGGTTCCGATAGTGATTTTTTTTAAAAGTTGCTTTTCTAGCCAAGGTTTGTTGTTGTTTAATTTGTTTTGTTTTGTTTTGTTTTGTTTTTGGTATGGTGGTTCTTCTGGCACTTACCACCCATCACTGTGTCATCTCGTTTAAAAAGTTTCCTTGAATTATGAGACTTCGTATTATTCGAAATAAGAGCAAACGAGGGAATGATGATCTTTTCCAACGTAGCTTACACTACCCAAGCTTACTGTGGAACCATACAACAGGCATTTTGAGATTAAGTCAGTCTAGTTGAGGGATTACTTTAATTTAGCTAACATTTACTGAATCAAACTTACTGACTGATTGAATTTACTGAATGAATGAATGACTGCTACACTTTGAATGAATTTCAAATCGTTGTAGCTTGGATTAGAAGTTATTTTTCTGAAACTGAATAACCCAGGCAGCCAGCAGACAGAAGGCCCCAGCTGGCACCTGGTGGCCTCAGGAGAACTGGGGAGGGTGGAGTACGAGGGAGTTTTACATGGCCAAGGCTCAGGACCAAGCCCTCAGTGAAAACTTTGAATTGCAGTTCCCATACCACACTTCCTCTTAGGGAGGGAGGGCCGGGTCTGAGATGAGGAAGGCGGAATGACTCATCTACAAAAAAGGCCACTGAAATTTACTAATGGCAAACCCTGAACAGTACCTGGCACACAACAGGCACTTAATAAATACTAGCCTTATATATAGGCAAAATCAAATGCAATAACCACCATCACATGGGTGCAGTTGAGGGTGGAATGTTCCAGTCAGGATATAGGGGCAAGAGCAATCCTATGTCTAGTAGTGATAAAAATCCCTTTGGTTTTTAACTCCAGATGCTCACGAGCCTACACGCCAAAAACCAAAGGACCATGGGAAGGACAGATAAGACAGATGTTGTTAATGATAGCAGTAATCAATTGAGAATCGGCCTGAAGAGAATATTCTAATCTTCCAAAGAACATTATGAAGTAGATTGCATTATCATTAATGTATAGAAGACAGAACAGGCCAGAACGGAGATGGGAAATGAGGCTGGAAAGGTGGCCTGGGCATATGGACTTAATGGCAGGCCCCAGTGGGGAATACACAGAAGTACAAGACATAGTCATTGCCATCCTCAGGGTATGTGTGGGAGGGGAGCAGGGAGACACAGACACAGAAGGAAAACATCAAGGGCACACCATGGGCTGGGGATTGGACCAGTGGAGAAGAACTGGGAGCGGCAAAGGTGGGCTGTACTATGAACAGAACAGTGGTTAATAAATATTGGTGGCAGTGCACTGAACTTCATTAAGAGCCAGGTAAAGGTCATCATAGAAGGAAATACATGGGGTCCATGCTGAAATGCAAAGCAATGGGGAGACATGTCTTACCGAGAAGGCGGGTGTTGAAGAAAAATGGCTCGAGAGTCAGAGTGGGTCTAATTATGAAGCAAAGCCGAGGAGTCTGGACTCCTGAAGATTCTTGAGCAGAGGAAATGCATGAGGAAAGTGGGGATTTAGGACAATTAGGCCAACAATTAGGCCAACCAATCAGATGGTTCTCAATGGGACGAAGCTCAAGTTAGGGACCCCAGGAAGACCCTAGGACAGGGATTTAAGTTTAAAACAATGCAAGCTAGAATAGAAGGTGACAACAGGAGGGAAGAAAAGAGTTAAATTCTAAGTAATGCCTGGAAGAAAACAGATGTATCTTCATAAGAGATGGTATATAGGAGACTAGGGAGAAGAAGGTGTCCAAAATGGTCACCAAGGTTTCTCATCTTATAATGAGACATTAAGAACAGAACCATGAACAAATGTGAGGGATCTGGAGGAGGGGGAGGGAGAAACATTAAGACCACCCTGAGTTTGGTGTGATTCCCATATGGCTACCAGGATTTGGGATGGGTCTCTAGTGAATGGTCAGAGCTTCAGGTATGGATTACGACAAGGATTACAGGTTAGGGACTGTGAGAACATACTACCTGGACATGGCTCTTGAGGGCATGTGTCTATCTTCTAATTGGTTCCTGGAGAAAGGTTAATATCAAATTCATAATTCCCCCAGATTATCTCACCAACTCCTTATTTTCCTCCACTCCCTCCTACCCATTTCCTTAGTACCCAGTTGCCACACAGTCAAAGCAATGCCACGTGTGATACACGTCTTGGGTGATTTCCAGCTCTGCAGGACACAAACTTAAGGCAGGGGATTTCTTTATCCCTAGCATCAGCAAGGAACTAGGCCAAATTTTCCATAGTGGAGAGAACCCTTATAGCTGGAAGGATCTTAGAGACCCAGCTCCATGGTTATAGGCAAAGAGACAAAGGCTAGGAGAAGAGAACTGACATCTCCAAGATCATCCAGTCTCCATGTAACATTGGAGACCAATTCTGAATTTTTATAGAATGTGTTGTTATTGCCACTATATTGTGCCTCACCTCTGACTAGCAATATTTAAAGTACTATTCAATTAGACCAATATTTATTGGATACATAATACATCAGCCTCTATGCTAGGCACAGGGACTACCAAGAAGGATAAATAGAGCAGTCATTGCCACCAAGGCACTAATAATCTCCAAACACTATTTTGAGAATAGGTATAATTACTTCTCCTTGGGTAGGGGTATTGAGGAAGGCTTCTTGGAGGTAATTATGCCTTGAGAGGGTTTTAAAGGATGAATAGGAGCTTGCCTGGCAGGAGATAGAAAAAGAAGGTAAATGCATTCTAAGCAAAGGGATCAGTATGTATCAAAGCCAAGAGACAACACAGAATAGTGCTTGGAATTACCCTAAGGGTTCAGTAGTTTTGTGGCATTGAGGGGAAGAAGAAAAGGAGAGGCAGGCTAGGGGAGGTAGGTACACGAGTGGAAAACAGGAAGAAGATATCCAGAAGTTCCCTGAGTGATGTTCTATAGAGGTATAGTCAAATCAGAGATAGATGCGGTGCTACAGAGAAAAGTCAGTAAACTTTTAAAAAGGCCAGAGAGCAATCCTTTTAGGTCCCTAGGCCATCTGGTCTCCATGGCAAATATTCAAGCTGCCCTTTAAGCATGAAAGCAGCCACAGACAATGCATAAATAAATGCACGTGGCTGGGTTCCAATGAATGGATAAAGAAGATGTGGTATATTTACACAATGCAGCCATCAAAAGAAATGAAATCTTGCCATTTGCGACAACATGGATGGAACTAGAGCGTATCATGCTTAGCGAAATAAGTCAAGCAGAGAAAGACAACTATCATATGATCTCCCTGATATGAGGAAGTGGTGATGCAACATGGGGGCTTAAGTGTGTAGGAGAAGAATCAATGAAACAAGATGGGATTGGGAGGGAGACAAACCATAAGTGACTCTTAATCTTACAAAACAAACTGAGGGTTGCTGGGGGGAGGGGGATTGAGAGAAGGGGGGGTGGGGTTATGGACATTGGGGAGGGTATGTGCTTTGGTGAGTGCTGTGAAGTGTGTAAACCTGGCGATTCACAGACCTGTACCCCTGGGGATATAAATACATGTTTATAAAAAATAAAAAATTAAAAAAAAAACAACTTTATTTACAAAAACAAGTGGCTGGCCATGGGCCATATTTGCCAAACACTGCTACACAGACATCCTGAGATCTTGACGTCACTCTCAATACTTGTGGTAGACAGAACAATGGCCTCTCAAAGACGGGTTCCTGATAACCCTTGCAACCTGTGAATATGTTATCTCCCGTGGCAAAGGAGAATTAAGGTAGCAGAGAATTAAGGTTGCTTATGAGCTAATATCAAAATAAGGAGATTGCTCTGGATTATCCCCAAAGACCCAGTGTATAAAGGTCTTTGTGGAAGAGGGAAGCAGGTGTGTCAGTGTCAGAGTGATGGAATGTGAGAAAGTCAACCAGCCATTGTTGGCTTTGAATATGGAATAGGGCCAAGAGCCAAGGAATGTAGGCAGCCTCTGGAAGCTGGAAGAAGGCAAGAAAATGGATTTTCCTCTAGAACCTCCAGAAAGGAACGGCCTTGCCAAAACCTTGATTTGTATTGTTTTAAGCCACGAAGTTTGTGCAATTAGTTAAAACAGCAATAGAAGACATTCTGACTGGAAAAAAAAAAAAAAAAAAAAAAAAAAAAACAACAGCAATAGAAGACTAATACAATACCCACGTGAGCTAAACCTTCTAAACACTGTGGAGAAAGCCGAGCCTCCAGAGTTAAGAATGCAGGCTTAACATCCATTTAAGCACTTCATTTAGATGAAAAAGGTAAGTTAAAAAAGTCTGCATTTGGATGTGGGGAAATTAGGCAATGCTTTCAGGGAGTGTCTATAATAAGGAGCTGCTTTCACATGGAAAAGGCTTTATGGCTCCCTGATGGAGTATAAAAGGCACTGAAACAAAATTTCTCTTTATTTGTGTTTCTCCAGAGACTCTCAGACCTACACACTTGGGGATTTATACCTAAGGAAAGAGATGGTCTGGGCATGGGAGGGGGGAGATGAAAGTCCCAGAGCAGGTCCCCATCTGCGGCGCTCAGAGTGGGGAAGTGAGCTGCCAGAAATCAGCCCCCTGACTTTCTATTCCGCTGGCATCAGGCCACCCTCTGCCCGGCTGCTGTGCCACTGTACCATTTACGTCACGGGGAATACAGCTTGCTGCTTTAAAATGTGTGTTATGAGGGAAATGAGAACATGACGCTGGTGACATTTCACAAAGGAGGCAGCATTCCAAAGACGAGCTCGGGCAAGCCGGGGTCACCTCAGAAACCACAGCCGCTGGGCACTCACTGAGGTAGGTCGATCGAGGTCAAGGGCCCCTGCCCCAAAGATCTCTTGGACTACCTTTCATGGCGGGGCGCGGAAGTCATGGGTCCTGACCTCCCGTCCATGCTGTAAACATCTTGAAGGCGGAGACCTCCTTGCGGCCCCGCTGACACCGTGCCTTCTACTCCATATTCCGGCATCACCGCACAGTGGCTAACTAATTATTCGGTAAAAGCAACAGGACAGAGAAGGCAGATCTTGTCATAACAATGTGATACTCGTAACAAATTCAGAAAGTCCATTTCAATTTATAAAACATTCCCACGTGTAGTCTCAAATTACCCTCCTAAGGATGCTGTGAAGCGAATATTAGGAGACCCGTTTCGCTGATAAAGAGAATGAGTTTCACACACCTTGAGTGGCTAGTTCAACACTCCACTGCTAGCAACTGGGAAGTAGGGCCTGGAGCCAGGTCTTTGGTTTCTTGGGTTGGAGCTCAGCCGCATCCCACAAGGGTTCCTCCCTCCCTCCTCCCTTCCCTTTTCTTTCCTCCTCCCTTCTGGAAACACTGAGTATCCATCATGTACCAAACAACACTTTCCAGGGCCCCACAGAAACAAAACCAACCAAGACAAGGTTCTGGACCTGAAGAAGGTCATAATTAAGCAAGGGAGGCAGACACATGACTGTGTGAATGGAGATACAATGAAGGAACTGACAGAGCTCTACGCGCCAGGCCCTGTTCTAAGGGCTTCACACCCTGCCAACGTGAACACCTTATGAGGCACGCATCATCTTCCCCGTTTTATGGATAAGGAAACGTAGATTTACAGTCACTGAGCATCTTGTAAGTTGCAGACATGATCTTTATTCTCTGCTGATTCCAGATCTCACGCTCAGCCTCTCTTCTGTGCTATGTCAACAGAAGCCCTGGCACAGGGCTCTGCACTGGGGCAGTGGGAGAGCCGGAGAAACATGGACGGGCTGCCCGGCAGAATTAGAGAAGGAAGCTTTCCATCAGAAGTGTGCATTCGCGTCTACTGAAGCGTAGAGAAATGAACCAGGTCATTTAAAGATGATCTCTAAGCTGATCCCCAGTTCCAAAAACTGAAAAAGAGAATTAAGCATCCTAGAATTTGTATTCCACTTAAAAATGTTTTTCAGGGTTGTCCAGCATTGGACAACCAAAGCATTGTCCAGGGAATTCTGTGCAGATTCAAGGCCGGCTCTTAAGGAGATAATCCCGCATTTGCACTGAGACAGTCAGGGTGAAACCATCTCCCAAGAGCAAAGATTCTGAACCGAAACTGGAAGATTTGGGTTCTCGTTCCAGGTTTATCATCCGTTCACCCTAGACAAGCCCCTCAGCCTCTCTAAGCTCCATTTCTTCAGCTGTGAAAAGCATGTGTTGGAAGAGATGATGTCTTAGGGTCTCTTTTAGCTCTGATGTTCTATTATTCTAAGACTCATCAACAAAGTACAGGGAAAGGCTTACCTAGGACAGTGGCATGGGAAGGGAAAGAATAGCTCACCTCCTCAGAAGCCCTCTTAACTGAGATGCCTTTGGCACCTGAGTCTCACACGTGCCCAGCGGCCAGTGACTCGAGCTGCCAGGCTCCCAGGTCCGCTCTCTGTTCTCAGCCTGGCAAGAGTTCCCCTAAATAATGAAACCATAAAACAGGTACTCAAGAGGCCCATGTTTTCCAAATGCCTTGCACATCAGCAGTACTAAGTGGCTGCTGGATGCTTTGATACTATTACAATTACTGTTGTTATTAGAGAATTCCAGTAACAAACACCATTCACAGGGAGCCTTCTATGGACAAGGTGCCACGAGGAGTGCTTTCTTACAATCATCTCTTTCTCTTGGCAAATGTACTGACTGTTCTTATCTCTACTCTACAGATGAATCTGTGGCTCAAGAAGGTTAAATACCTTGTCCGAAGCCATACAGCCCCAGTATGTTCTACCCTCCCCGTCTGATTTCAAAGACACAGTTGTTCATCCTCCTGCTACACTTTGTACACCTGTGAGGCTTCCAATCTAGGTCATCATCATTCACTTTCACCTGCAATGAGCAACTGAAAAGGACATACGTCCACTAAGCACTGTATCATATTTACCTTACAACTTGCAAAGTGCCTTCTCATATGTCCCATCATCAGATTCTCATAGATGCTGGAGAGCTAGAAGGAGCATTGTCTTTATTGTATAGAAGAAGAAGAAGAAACTAAGTCTCAAGGGAGGTTGAGTAATTTGGAGGTTTCTTAAACCCACTCGCCATACCAATTGCATACTTGTCTACATTTCTAACCACTCTGCTACACCGTTTTTCAGAACATTATGTCTTGGGTCTTAAAGTGCCTCCTTCCCAGAGAAATATTACCAAATGACAGTTGGTTCTACCAGGCCTAAGTGTATATCATTGCCAAATAACTAAGAATAGTTCAGTGACTCCAAAAGTTTCAAACCCTCATAATGATAAATTTTCTTCTTCCAAACTACCGGTACATTCATCAAACCTCATTCTCTTTACTGAATTGACAGTGTCTATGTAAGCTACACAGAGTATTTGAAACCTCTTTTCTACACATAAGGGTGTATGTTGTGCTATAAGGTCATGAAGAACTTCCTTAGCAAACCTTCTACAAACTGTACCTAAATGCAACTTTAACAGAGTTTCATATATACCAGAAACGTATCGGTCAAGTATCCCCCGCTTTCTACCCAAGGAAAGCATATAGAAATGTATATAAGCTTTTGTTTATCTACCTCACATAATCAGACTTTCTTCCCACTAGAGAAAGGGCGTAGCTATGCATTTGCAAGGTTGTGTGGTGGTTAAATCAATCAAAACAATTGCCATGGACAACAGGGACGAATCTCAGAAATGTAAACGTGACTTTTGCCCTTAATTCCTCCCCACATTTCCTGGTCTGCTTGGTCCTTTATCCACCATGAATCCCATCAACAGTGATATTAAAACAGCGACACTCACCACTGCCTGGGAACTCCTGGGAAACCCCCATGGGCCCTATTTCCTCTTCTGCTGCCACAGCTGAAAGCATCAAGGCTAAGTTCCTTACATCCACCCCACATGCCCAACATTAACCCCAGCCAGGCCCTAAGTGCATTTTTATCATCTCGATACAGATTCCCAACAGGTGTTATACTAAAACATCCTCTCTTCTGTCTTCTCACTTTTACTCTAGATGCAATTTCCTGCCTCACTGACAAGATAAAGGCCAAGTTGAACTTCATCACCTGCACCCCTTCATGCCTGCTGAGGCCCCTTTCTGTCCCCCTTTACCCATCTATTTTACTTCACTCCTCATTTTATGCTCCTGCATTGCCTCTAGTACTCTGATTTTGGAAACTGGCTCCTCTACTAATGTGCTGAGTGACCGTAGGCAAGTCACTTGCTCTCACCAGATTTTCTTCTACACGAAGCAAAGGGACTGGGCGTAATCACGGCTTTTATAGCTATAAAATTCCATAATGCTGCATTTAAAAAGATAAAGCCATTATCTTCTTCTGACCTATAATTCGCCCTTTTCCCAGACCTCCATATTTTTATGAATGGTACCACCATTCTCCTAGTCATCTAAACTTCAAATCTCAGCTTTCTCTTCATGCCTCTATCTTTTCTCAATTCTACAACCCCCCAGTTAGCAGGCTCAGTGGGTCCTATGTCAGAAATCTCCCTTGCATCCAGTCCCTCTTTTTCTCACTGTCCATTAGAGTACAGCCCTCACTTAACTAGCCAGGACATTCACAGTCACTTTCTCCTGGGTCTCCATGTTCTGCCCCACCAAAAGACTGATTTGCTTCACATGTGGCTCTTCTTGCTTTGAGTGCCAACTCAAAAACTTCCTTACTGACTCCCATGACGTCTGAAGACTGTGATTTGGTGTTCACCGTTCTACATAAACCAGGTTCAAAGTCACACGTTCTTCTCCTCGACTTCTCTGCTACGACCACAGAGATGGATTTTCTCCCCAGACAAGTCTTGTTATGTTCACCACCTGCTCCTAGTATGTGCTGTTTTCTCTGCCTAGACAATGATGCCTATCCTCTTCATTGAAATCCTTCCCATCAGTCAAAACTGTGTCAGAGGTTAACTTTCACTCGACGGCTTCCTCAGTTACCACCTGGAGGCCACCTCTCCCTTTGAGAAATACCAATGCCACCGCATTCTGCTGCAGTGACCCACTGTCACGTTCTAAGTTGACTTCAAATGACTTAGGGATGTCATTTTCCCTATTATCTGGATGGCAGAGGCCATGTCCTCAGAATAGTACTTCTATTGCAGGCTTGCAATAGAAAGGGGATACAAGAATGAGTTAAATATTAATATATTTAGTGTATGACAAAATAAAATAAATAAATAAGGCTCACAGAAAACATGCCTTTGAGGATTACTACCCACTGAGCCAATTAGAAAGCAATATAGGATTTTCTAAAATATCAACACCAAATTGAACGGCTTCTGTTTTAGATTCAGATTTTATTCTAGCTCAGCACCTAGTAGCTGGATGATGTTAGACACAAACTGCCCTGGGTCACTTTTTCCTATGGGTAAAATGTAGAGTTGTCAGATTTGGCAAGAAACAAAGACTCCAATTAAATTTAAATTTCAGATACATAATATGTATATATTTAGTTCTTATAATTAGTGCCTGCACTAGAAAAAGTTGTTATGTATCTGAAATTCATATTTGAATGAACATCCCATATTTTATCTGGCAATCCTAAATGAGGGAATTGCTCTTAATCATCTCCTAGGCTTTCTACTACAACATTGTATGTTCAGTGGCATTTTCAGAGAAAACAATGATAAATGTGCTATTCCCTTGGCTCATAATTATTTTCCCCTGGACCTCTGCACTCAGGTTTTAGCTCAATGATAGAGTCCCTAAGCCCTTCCTGATTCTCCTAAACAAAGAAGCACCTTTTTATCCTTCCATCTTCCCTCTCCAGTCACTCCTTATCCCACTAGCTTGTTTTGTTTTCATTATCTGAAATGATCTTTTTCACTCTCATGGGCATGTGTTTAGTGTCTGTCTCTCTTGTCACTAGAATGTCATCTGCAGAGGGAAGGCCCTTTGCTGTCCTGTTCATTGCTGTCTCCCCAGCACCTAGAGCAATGCCAGGGCACATGAAACACTTAAATAACAAAAAAAAAAAAAAAAAAAATCATAGGTGCTAAAAATGAATTTTTTTGACCAATGAGGGGTTAAGGGAGTCCAAAGAAAGAGAATGGAGTATGGGAAGGCTTCTCAGAGGAAGTGGGATTTTAGTAGTTCTATAAAGCAGTGGTTTGAGGGGAAAATGGGAGTTGACTGAATAAGCTTAGCAACGTTTTCAAGACATACCTGTCCCTAGCCCCACCTCCACCCTCCCCCATTATCAGAATTTAGGGTGGGAGATGAGCACTGTTAATGCCAAAGGCTTCCCAGATGACTCTGATATGACCCCTCTATCCCCACTTGGGAATATCTACCATAAAGAATGGGTGGAATTTGGTTAAGCAGTAAGCATGAAGAATGTTATCAATGGTACAGAACAATGTGAGTTGAGCACAGAGAAGAAAAAGTATCAGGAGGTATGATAGCACTGGCCAGATCAGAGCAGAATTGAGGACATGATGCTTCAGTCTGCAGGCAACAGAGAACAAAAGAGGGATTTTTCAGGAGGAAACGAAATCGTAAAAATGAGACTGAATAGTTACAATTTACACCTGTGTCAGAAAACTATGGTGTACCATACACAGCCTGCTGCCCATTTTGGTAAATAATGCTTTACTGGAATGCAGCCATGCCCATCTGTTTGCTGTTGCCTATGACTGCTTTTGCTAGAAGTACAGTGCCTGTAGAGTCCCTTGCCAAGCTCTGCATGTTCTTTAAGATTCTGCCACTGCAGGAATGGCTTCACTGCCAAGGTTTGACTAATTCATTTCTTATGATGATTACATTCATACATTCATGAATTCCTAAATACTTCAAAGGATTTTGTGTACGTAGGTACTAGTTTAAGTGCTGGGTTTCATAGTTAGAGGACTTGTGAGTCCTAAGCCTCCCTCTTTATCTACCATTATTTATCATATTCTATCTACATGTGGTTCTGATCACACATCAGTGGTATTGTGGGGTCTTCGAACCTGGCACAAACTAGGAAGATAAAGTTATAAATAACCACATAGCAAGTTCAAGTCCTTTTCTGGAAGCTGGTATCTGACAAGAAGACTGGCATGAAGCTTGGTTCCCAGCAATAGCACCAAACACATGAGCAGTCTGGGTGTCATGGCTAAGTTTTCCAGGAACTCCAAAAATATCTGCTCTTACCTCTTTCCCCATATAGCTACACAAACACTAACTTCCATACTTATCACACTTCTCATCCTCTTTCAACTCTAAGGCTTCTGGGAATGACCTAACATTTCAGGCAAAAGGCTGGAGTTTCATTTCCTAAGAGCTTCCTTCTGGAAACAGTACTGTTGTAGATGGGTTTTTTTTTTTGTTTTGTTTTTGTTTTTAAGATTTTACTTATTTATTTATTTGACAGACAGAGATCACAAGTAGGCAGAGAGGCAGGCAGAGAGAGAGGAAGGGAAGCAGGCTCCCCGCTGAGCAGAGAGCCTGATGCAGGGCTCAATCCCAGGACCCTGGGATCATGACCTGAGCCAAAGGCAGAGTTTTTAACCCACTGAGCCGCCCAGGCGTCCCTATTGTTGTAGGTGGTTTTAAAAGGGCTTTCGATCTCCTCTGACTAGTGCGGATAGTAATATGGAAGCAAGATTCCCCATTGGCTATAGTAGATCATGCAATGTTCATTTGGGAAATATTTATCCAGACAGTTTATCGTGCTAGATGTTGGGTCACGATGGTGAAGCAGTTATTCACAAGTCAATAACTAACCTTGGTGACAAGGTAGCATTCTATTTCAATTTGGCAATTCAATTACAGTGGTAAGAACAGAGAAGTGATAATCACTGGGAGTCAAGAGAACCTACAGGATGGTCACCTAACAAAGTCTTGGGGACTTCTTGAAGGATGCGGTGTCTGAGTGATAAAATGAAGGAATTTCTAGATGAAGAGGAGGTTGGGGGGCGTCTGGGTGGCTCAGTGGGTTAAAGCCTCTGCCTTGGGCTCAGGTCGTGATCCCAGCGTCTTGGGATTGAGCCCCATATGGCATCATGCTCTCTGCTCAGCAGGGAGCCTGCTTCCCTTCCTCTCTCCCTGCCTGCCTCTCTGCCTACTTGGGATCTCTTTCTGTCAAATAAATAAATAAAATCTTAAAAAAAAATAGTTGTAAAAAGAGAGAGAGAGAGAGAGAGGAGGAGGAGGAGGTTGGGGGAGGGGAGGCGAAGGCAAAGTTCTAAAGGCCCAGAAGGAGAATGACATCGGAGTCCCGTGTTAACAGTATGCTATAATCAGTTGCTGATTATCTGAGTATAGCTAAAATGCTTTATGGTAGATTCTAATCACTCTCTGGTGTGTTGCAAAAGGAAGCAGGGGCTTGGCTTTTATTCTACTTTTTATATTACCATTAGCATTTTTGGTGAATTCTGGCCATTACTTCACCTTTTAGCATATCAATTTTCTGATTTGTCCAATGGGGCAAAAAAACACCACCTGCCCTCTCAGGACTTTGCAGGGATCCAATGGCACAATGTGTGGGAAAGTGCTTTGCATTCTCTAAAATGCAAAGGGATTATTATTCTAACTCCTGCCGCCACCCAGGCCACTCCCTGTTTCCACCTTCCACTGCCCATCCAGATTTGCTCAGCAAGTGCAAGCCCATTTCAATGTCATCTGCTGACAATAAATCAAATAAGATGATCAAGAGCCAAAAAACAGTTTTTAGATTCTCCCACACTACACAACACAAGAGCGCATGTTGTGGTCACAGATAACAGTAGGATGGACCATCAGGGAAACTTAGCCAACTGAGTAATCTGGAATTCTTTTTGTTTTTCTTGCTCATTTGACAAATGTGGAAACTGGTGCAGGGGACGGTCTCATGGATGTCACCCAGCTAGGGAGTGGTGCTAAACAGGGTCTGGTTCGTTTCTATCACCTCCTTTCTCCAAAGCCCCTTGGTCCCTTCTTTTCTGGTCCTTCTCAAAAGCTCTAGAAGCCAGTATAGAAACAGGGCAGTACTATGTGCAAGCAGGGTAGTTTCCCCATTTTCACTCGGTGAAGCTGTGTTCTAATCCCTCTCTGCTTCTAGGCTCACTGTAACTGACTAGTGCAAACCTCTGTGGTTTAGGAGGCTAATGGCCACCTTCCAGCAAAGTTGATCAGCTGGAAGAACAGCAGGCTCCAGGCTTCAGCGGAAGTTTTCTCTACAGTTGTAAAAGTCTAGTGGACCTGTTACTTGTATTTCTCCCCTCACAGGTCATTCCTTAGAAGTTCAGCAGGAATCCTTGCGAGGAAAAGGTCCTTGTAATGCACATGGATGGAAAAACCAAACCTGTCATTTGAGAAACAAGCTCCCAATGATGCCCCAGGGGAAAGGAGGAATTACCGAAGAGATTCGCGACCTAGTTGCAGGTAGTACTGAAAATGAACTTTAACATTTTTATTTCATACTTGTATCATGAGGTCACACGAGTTTGCAAACATTTCTCTAATCTCTGCTTTGTTTTTAAAAAATAAGGGCAGGCAGTCTGGTATAGATAAAAACAAAACAAAATAAGACACAAACCAAAAAGAGCACTGTCCTAGTGGCAAGAAGAATGGGGATCCAGTCCCGGTTTTATTAGTCACTAGTGTTGAGGGTCTTGGCATGTCACTAAACCTCTCTGGGACTCAGCTTCCTTCCCCGTGACATAGAGATAATATTATGAGTTCTTTTACTTTGGGATCAACTGGAGCAAAGAATGACAGCCCCAAGAAGAATGTAAAAGTGGCTTGAGGATCATGATCTCTGACTCAGTCTCCCATAGCCCAAAGGTCTTACGGGACTGGGAACGCAGCAATCCCTCAGGAAATACTCATCTGCCAAATGGAGAAGTTCTATGATGGGTTCTTAAAATAAAGGAAGAGAGTGTTCTTAAATTCTTAAAATTACCAATTGACAAAAATTCTGCTTATTCAGTCAATATTGGTAGACTGATGAGTGTTGCAGCCAAGTGAGGTCAAGAATATATTCGGAGTTTCTACTATGGTTCATTCATGAACAAACAAACGCTTTTCTTCTGTTTCAAAGAACCACACCCCATGCACACGTATGCACACATACACACTCGAGCATATATGCATCTGGACTGACTCTCTTTTACTAGGGAGGAAATGGAGTCTATTGGTAGTATTACTAGCTTGACCTTAAGAGTTCATCCATTTAAATACTATTTATGAGTATTTATTAGTACTATTTATCAGTATTTATCAATACTGTCATGTTTGGTTGAGGCACCCGATCAGAAAGTTAGAAGATCAAAGAATATACCACTTATGAAAAAGATATTTGGATACTAGAAATGAAGCTGTACGTGACCGACTGTGATAGTCTAATCCATCCAAGGTAGAGAGATTGCCCTGGCATTGAGTCTTTTTCTGAATAGAACTCAGACCCTCAGGGAAGTCAAAGACACAAAGCAGGGTAAAGGCCTTGAGTGCAGGGTCTGGGTCATAATTCACCTTTGAAGTCCCAGCTACTCACACGCTGTCAGCATCCAATAAATGTTTGATGCATGTATTAATAAGTGAGTGACTGGGCAATGGAAGGAGTTCTGGACTCAAATCAGGGGATGTGGATTCTAACCCACACTCTATCATCAGCACTGTGAGCATAAGGAAGTCATTCCAAGTCTACCCCTCACCCGTGAAATGGGGGGGGGGGAATAAATAACAGCTCACAATCAATAAAGTGCAGTGAATTAGCTGATCTCTTAGCTGGGGGATGGTGTTACAGTCTCCTCTCCACCACAATGTCATTTTCAGGCTGCTGGTGGGCAAGGAGAAGTGAGGTTCCAGGCTGCGGCCAGCAGGGCAGTCTGAGTGCTGACCAGGCTCCCAGACCTACACTGATAATATTCCCTTCTACAGTCAGTATCTCAGGAAGTCTCACGACGAGGGGAACTAAAATCACCAGAAAATAAACTTATTCAAGAAAAATACTGGCTTCGACCAGCCACTCTGCTAACTGTAGGATAAGCCTGTCAACTCTGAGAATGAAACAGGACCCTTGAAAGTCTTCTCACATGGAGATAGAACCAAAAACCCTATAGAGAAATATCCGTCTGGATGCCCGTGTTTGTGCAATGGAGCAAATGGCCCTAATATGTATTTAGTAGGATTTTAATATTCATGCATTTATGAGTTTATATCATAGTATGTTATTTTCCTCGTAACATTTTCACTCTGCAATCAAATTTATTATTATTAAAAATGTACTACAGGAATGGCTACCATGAACACAGTGCTTTCTGCTTCACTAAATGTTTTCAGATCCATATAAGGCAAGCAACCATAGTGGCTCAAAATTGGGATCATTTAACACTGCTACTTACAATATTCTGCAGCAAATATTATCAAGTGGATTTTGACTAAATGCATGAAGAAGTGAAGGCTAGGGAGTACGTGCTTATGAGAATTCTTCTCTTTCTCTCTGTCTGGATGGATTGTAAAAATGAAGTGCATTGTTTTATTTGTCCTGGTTTGTGGAAGAGTTTGAGAATTGCTTTTTTAAAGTTTGTTTTTTTGTTTTGCTTCCTGGTAGGAATGAGAGATGTCTGTAACCTGATGACATTCGGAAATCCTTAAAACAATACCTTTACTACGTGGCACAAGAAGTGACTTATAAAAGTACTGAAAATGGGAAAGGCCTAAAATGAGTCCTTGGAATACAAATATCCATTCATGAAATGGGAAACAGTGAAGGACATAAGGTAATAATGGATTTTCCATCCTTATGGATCTCACACAAAATCTGTGCAGAGGAAGGGAGGGAAACAAGTCTAGGAACACTGAGACAAGCAGTCATTTCCCCCAAGACCCTGAATCAGAATCTGCGTGAGTCTAACTAACATATAGTGAATGATGACATGGCTCACAGATGTATAAGTAGAAGAGAGAGACAAGGAATGAAGCAAGAATCAAACACCCATATATGTGGCAACTTAAAAACAGAACCGACGAACTTGCACAAAATCAACTTTGAAATGGCTAACTTATTCTAGCCTAAAAACATGAAATAGGACATTCTTCAGGAAGACCAATGTTTCTACATGCATCTTGAGTCCCTGAACGTCAGGGTCTTGGAAGTATCACCTCATGGGTAGGAGCCTAACTTCTGATTAAAGAATTTATAAGAAATTATTATGCACATCATGTATCTTCTAAGAAATCCTGTATAGAACTTGATGAGAAATTCACATGAATCAGAGCTGCTAGAAAGTACTGAGGGCCTATGAGGAGCAAAATATTCACTGATACAACAAGTATGTGCTAGGCAGTCTTCTAAATCCATGACAATGAACCAGAGTGACAAATATTGCTACCTTCATGGGGCTTACATCCCGTTATTTAACATCTACACAATTCTAAGAACAGCCATAGATGTTATTATTCCTATTCTGCAGATGGGAAAACAGAGAGTTTAAAGAACTGAGTAACATACCTACAGTCACAGAGCTAGTAACTTGTGCCAGAATTCACATGCAGCTCTGTGCGGCTTCAAAGCCCAAGTTTTTACCTACTTTACTACACTATCTTCTATTAGCAACAGAAAATGGATTCTACTGAGCACCCAAACACCTATTGCAACTCAAATGAGTATTCTCAATAAAAAAATTAATTCTTATTTTTAAAAAGATTTTATTTATTTGAGAGAGGGAGCATGAGCAGGGAGAGGAGCAGAGGCAGAGGGAGAAGCAGACTCCCTGCTGAGCAGAGAGCCTGATGTGGGGCTTGATCCCAGGACCCTGAGATCATGACCTGAGCTGAAGGCAGTTGCTTAACCAACTGAGCCACCCAGGCAACCACCACCACCACCCCCCCCCCCCCCCCCCCCCCCCGCCACAAACTTAATTCCTATTTGCAGTAAACAGACTACAACTTACAAGGAGGCAGCTACTCGGTACCAAGTGCCCACCGTTGGCAGGCTCTCATTCAACCAAAATGTATTAATCGGGTATGGTATCAAATCTTAGGCCACTTCTTAGGGATAAAAATAAGGCAAGTCTAGAGGGGAAGAACAAATAAATTGAGCATCATAACACAGCATGATATGGTTGAGATAAAGAAAAGCCCAGAATCCTGAGCAGAGTATGAAAACAGGTCACTATAGACTGAAGGGAAGGAGTGTTGACCTCTGCATGGAGTCTCAGCCAGCAGGAGTGAGCTTGATGAAGAAAGGGGAGGTAGAGTGAGAAAATGCTAAAGTGCTTTGAGTAGAGAGGGAGAATGACATGAGCAGTGATGTGAAAGACAGCAAAGTGTTCAAGAAAATGCAAGCATTTCAGCATAAGGGTGAGGTGAGAGAGATGTTCCTGAAAACTGGATGTAGTATATTTTAGCAATGTGTGTGTTTGGCAAAGGACGCAGATAGGATAGAAATTGGGGGGCACACACCTAGAAATCTAATAGTGAGTTACGGAATCTACTTCATGGATCTTGGCCAGTATTTTCTTAAAACAACAGAGGAATAGAATAGAATAAAAAATATCAAGTGTAACGTATGTATTAAGTTTTATTTCATAAAACATACACTATGTTGGGACTGAGTCTTGATATTTAATATATGTCTTACTGTCATGATCCAAAAAGCTTGAAAAGCACTGATCTAGTCTGTACCTTCCAACAGGCAGACTGTCCCCTTTGAACTTACTCAACAGGGCTCCCCTGGGGGGACCGACTATCTATCTATTCCTGTCAGGAGAAAAGAGAGGTCGCTTGGAACAAACCTGTCCCAGTTTCTTAAAGACTCTCCATATTCCAAAGTCCATGATCTAATTCTAAATCTCAAGTGGCTATACAGATAAACTCCAATGACCAGGGCTATTTCTGAAAAGCAATTAATATTTCCATTTTGCAGAAGAGAGACAAAACAGACACACAAAATGAAGCTTTGAATGACTCTAAGAAAGTGTGAGGCCAGTAGAAAGTTCTCTGTTCCAGCTATGTTCTCCACCAAATGAATCACCCAGGTATGGAGCCAATGCATATGAATCATGAAACACACCCTATGTCGTATCTCTCTCTTCTTTTCCTTTACACCGGAATCTTCCCTAAAAATTCTTTTAAGATTTTATTCCTCACTTTCTTTTTTTCTAAGTCCGGTCAATTTCTTGCCAGTTCCTTTGCTCTTTGATGTTTTCCTTTTTTGTGGTGTTTAAATTGTTTCTCTTCTCTTTTTGTCTGACCATCCTGAATTCACAAAAAAGTTCATGTACAAGAAAATCCATATAAATCACGGCTTTAAAAGGAAAAGACTTAAGAGATTGTTGTTTCCTTTAAATTTAATACTTAAACTGGTGACAAAGCACAAGAGTCAAAGAGAAAGTTTAACAGAAGTGGTTTAATAAATACCTCTTAACTAAATTATCTAGCTAATGTAGGCCATTAAGATAGTGGAATTGATAAAAACAAGTCAAAAATTGAATTTGGGCCTAAATTAATTAGACTATTGGTCAATATCAGAATCACACATTTGAACCAACAATCAGAAGTCAGCATAGGAAATGACAGATCACCTTTCACGCCCTAATTATTTACACTTCTCTAAGACTCTATCTCTTCTCTGAGCTGTAAAAGCACCAATTTTTATTGGGAGGAGCTTTTGTAGGATCACAGACTTCTTGAACTTGAAAACAATCTTAGGAGATTATCTGGTCCAGAGTTTCTCAATCAATTTTATGAGGTTGAGAACATAAAAAATATCACATGCCTGGTCTTCATGCAGATTCAAATGGCCCTTTGGTTGGGAGTCTATGCTTTTTATACCGGAAAAGAAGTGTTTGTCAATCTCTATTTCTTGAGGTTCCTGAAAATATTTTTCCTATGTTTCTTAAATGAAAATGTAGTGTTGAATTTGCTTTATTAAACTATGTATAAAACTCAGGGCTTACTGATGCAGTCCAGTTCTCCATTTTACAGACCCGGAGAAGGCATCCCAAAGACGGTAAATAATTTTACACCATTCTCCATTCTCCACAGACCTGGTGCAGTATGTACAAAGCACATGGCAAGGCCTGATAAATATTCTATTCAACCATTTTTAAAATGGCCATACAGGAAAAGAGTGAGCAAGGAAATGAATGATAAGAAATAATTCACTGCTTTACAATCTCGTGGCGAACATTTCCTGGGGAGTGTGATTTTCCAGCAGACTGCAGAATTTGTCCTTAATTTCGGTCACATTTTAGTCACTCTGCCAAGAGCCCCACAGCAAATAGCTGCTGCACGTGAGGGGACACATGTCTAAGCAAGTGGTGTGAAAACAAATGTGGCTTTGTTTAGAGCAACTCAGTGTCTTCCCTCCCTCCCTGCTGAACCTCAAGGACCTTGGAAAAGGTCATTTTATGAAGTTCTGGTGTGTATATGAGTAAACTTGAATCATCATATGTCATAATCGGAACCACGAAGCCAAATGCCATGAACCAGATTACCATGTCATCCCCAAATAGGTTATTATGGCAGGGCTGCTGGGTCACCAGGATCCTCTGGCTGGTCTTGTTTTTCATCTTACCCCCAGGGAGCTCTGGACCATTGCTAACATCTACAGCTAAAGCCATTGGAAAAATATCTTGAATTCATCAGAAAGGACAAAAGGACAAAAGAAATACTTATTTCACTTTTTAAATTCCATAAAATTAAGGTATCTGGGAGAGTCTCAGGCAAACATGCCCTCTAAGAAATTAGAAGGAAGGCGGATGCAGAGTTGATTAGTTGAGTAATTTAGGTACTTAATAAGGAGAGAAGAGTGTATTACATATGGGGCAGATATTTGAATTATAAATGTTCACTGATTACAGGGATCAAAATATGGGATACTTGTTAAGTTTCCAGCTCATTCCATTTACTAACCATAGCTACTATTTAATGAGTATCCGAATCCTGGCAGGCATACACCATACACTTGGTGCTTTATGTGCATTTTTCTCTTGTTCCTGCAAGAACCATGCAAGACCATTTACTTCATCTTTCAAACTGGTAAGTAGTAAAGCTATAATTCATATCCATGGTTATCTGCCTCCAGATGATGGCTTGGGTTTAAAAGACTCTAGTATCCTTCTAAAATCCTCATTTTGCCTTTTAGTAGTTATGTGATGTTGGGCTAGTTACTTAATTCGTTTCATCTCATTTTCTTTATCTTCAAAATAGTGTTGTTAATGATAGTGTCTGCCTAAGAGTTCGTTATATGTGAAAAAGGCACATGAAGCACTTAGTTGGCATAGATTAAGCATTTAACCAGCTTCTGGCTTTTTTCATCATTGTAATGATAGCTTATTATCAGTAGATCCACAAATAACCTGGACAGTTGAGATGCCCAGATACGGAGACTAAACTTTTCTTACTGACCTCAATTATCTGGGAATTTGTGGTAAAGATAAAATCTCAATTCATAATTACATGGTGGGAAAAGATCAGGTCATCAGTGCTTAGGGTCCAAGGAGCTCAGCTTATGCTGTGTCACATGTGTCAACACGTTTGACTGCAGGAAAACTATCTTAACGTAGGTCAATAGGCTTGCAAGAACCAACAACTATAAACCCTTCTTGTCAACAGGCTGGTCACTCTGAAGAGAAGAAATCTGAAGAAAATCCCCAAGTTCTGTAGTCACTCCCAGTGAATTAGTCCTTTATTTTGAGAACATGGGGGAGTAGAAACCAGTCTCAATCTAGTTGAAAACAAAGCTTGTGTGTTTTCTGAGGAAAATTTATAGAATGACAGCAACATTGATAACATATTGATACACACATTAGTTTTATCTGGCCTGGTTGCTCACTGATTCGTTACTGTAATGTACTTGTTAAAAGAGTCTGGATTCTGGAGTTAGACTTCTGGAATCAACTCTTGGCTTCTCAGCTTGTTAACTTCCAGGTCTTAGTAAAACTACTTAATCTCCCTAAAGTTCAGTTTTCTTATGTGAAATATAAACTTTATAACAATATCTACCTCACTGTGTTGTTTAAAGAATTAGGGGAGATATTGCATAAAAAAGGCACTTAGCCCAGAGCCTGATCAAAGAATAAGAGCTTAATAAAATGTTAGCTATTGCTATTTGTTGTCAATCTAAAGCTTTCGGGTCAAGTAAAGGTTTTTTTTTTTTTTTTTTTTAAGATTTTTATTTATTTATTTGACAGAGATCACAAGTAGGCAGAGAGGCAGACAGACAGAGTGGGGTAAGCAGGCTCCCCGCTGAGCAGAGAGCCCGACGTGGGGCTCGATCCCAGGACCCTGGGATCATGACCCGAGCCGAAGGCAGAGGCTTAACCCGCTGAGCCACCCAGGCGCCCCCAAGTAAAGGTTTTGAAACCCTTGTCCATTCATGAGATCTTGGCAATGGGAAAAGCTAATGGTGATTTCTTTGACAGAAACCTGGCTAGCTGTGAGGTACAGCAAGACAGAGAATTGAGCTTGGACCTCTGATACTTACAACGCTCAAACTTGGCCAATTTCTCTCATGATTCTGATGGGCTACTGTAGTTCACTCTATATAACATTCTTTTGCGGAGTCTATATTTTCTCCCTCTGCACTAGGGTTTGGGAGATAGCAGGTAAGAGGAGCACTCCTTGTGGTCACAATTCCAAAGAAGCTTCAGAAACATTCATCAAGGGCTGGGTTGCTAGTAGGGGATATTGGTTTGTTTTATCACTCCTGGCATCAGAAATTACTCCTGCTTCCAAGTTAAGAATCAAGGCAGGCTACTCAAGTAGGATTGGCTGAATGCTGTAGAAAACCCATTTGGATTTTGTGTTAGAGTCGCTTTTTATTCATGATTTCAAATCTCAAATAAAGTCTCGACACAGCCTGGAAGTCCCACTGAGAACTTTCTGTGACACTACGTACTACCTGCTCCCTTTTCAAATACCCCTCTCCTACCACAACTTAAATCATCAGATGAGAAAGAACTCTCTCAGTTCTGATCATGTGTACAAACCCATCTCATAAGGCTGTTGTAAGGATTAAATGAGTTAATACATGAAAATTATGTAGAGCATTACTTGTCACAGAGCTTACTCTGGAAATACTACCAGAGTATTAAGTAAGTATATACTTACTCAGGAAATGCTACCTATAACAATGACTATTATTACTTGTGCCTAAATCCATCTGTTCCTTCTTCCACCTGAAAAGGTGTCCCTGCTCCTGACAAATGCCAAGCCCTCACCTTGCTTTCTGGGACCCACTGTCCTTTACATCCTCTAGAATTTTCCTTTGATTATTTCCCCTCTTTCTTCATCAGTAATTTCTCCTTCTCTCTAGATTTTTTTCCATCAACATAAAAACATGCTTTACTATACTCAACTGTTCAACCCGCTCTGAATCTGGCTTCTCTCCTTTAAGTCCTACAAATCTGCTCTTCTCAAGATCATCAGGGAATTCTGTTGTCGAAACTGGTAGTCACTTTCTATCCTCAACTTACTCCAACACAGCTGATGGCTATGTTTCTCCACCCAGTGCCCTGTCTCAGGTTCCACACTTTGGGGTTTCCTCTTAACTCTCTAATCATTCTATCTCAATCTTTTCCCCAATCTTGTCCTTCTCTACTGAGTATCTAAATGCTGTCACTTTCCTTGAACATGGGCCTAGACTTGTACTCTCCCTCTACATCCCCTCTCATGCCCATAGATTTATCCAAAACATGTGTGCTCAAAACTCCAAGTTCATATCTCTAGCCTAAGCTGTTTTATACCTACATCGTATCTCCTCTAGGATTCAAAACAACACTCAAAATTAATAGCTCAGACCAAACTCTTGGTTTCTTTCTCACTCCACCAGCCAAAATTTCTTCTAATCTTACCCATCTTAGTCAGGGGCACCTGGATCCAGGCAGTGGCTTAAGCCTGGATTTCATTCTTGATTCTTGCCTTTCTGAATGTTTCTACCCTTACCCCTTACCATTTACTCCATTAGCAAGTTTCAGCTATTGCATAGCCAACATATGTACCTGATGTCCACTTCTCTCTATGCCTGCTTCTCTACCATTGTAAACTAAACAAGCATCATCCCTTACCTAGTCTGCTTCAATGTTCCCCTCACTTCCACTTTTCTAATCCAATTTATTATCCACATTGATGTCTGAGTGAGCTTTAAGAAGTTATATAACATTTTATTCATTTTGGGGGGGCTTTCTAATTTGCTTAAATATCATCTTAACTCTTTCCTAAAGCCTACAGGGCCCTATAAGATCCAGCCCCTGACCCTTTCTCGCTCCATTTGGTACTGTTCTCCCCCACTCCTGCCCTGAAGTTCACCTCACTTTAGCTACCCTGGCCTTCCTCACACACACCAACTTCAATACATTCTGTTTTAAGCATTCCGCTTCTCTACCTGGAATAGCCCTCTTTTTCCTTCTCAGCTTTCTGTCTACAGGTGAAATGTCACCTCCCTGGGGAGACATTTTCTTTTTCCCAAGTCAACAATTTCCTTTCCCTCCCATTATTTTCTATCACTGTGCCTTCTAAATATCCTTCAAAGAACTTACCCAAATTTGTTTATCTTCTTGTTTACAGTTGGTATCTCCCTCCTGATCCAAAAGAGAAAAGGTCCATTTCTATTTTACTCACCACAACTTAAGAAAATGCTTGATACAAAGTGGAATCTACATAATACTTGCTCAATAAATGAGTGAATAAACAAGCTGTCATTCAAATATTCATCTAAGCAGTTGCGACCATAGAACTGAAACAGAGCTTTGGCCAACTCACTTAAAGAGCTGGACCATGTCAAATTACTCCCCCAGAGAGCGGTGCCAAGTCCTGTTGATAATGGAGCATCTGATGACTGTGACTGGATCTTTCCTTCCTCAAGCTTATGCAAATTATATGCCTCCTCTGTGAACTCCTGACCCCTATTTAATTACTAACCAAGATCCAAATTGAACTCTCTGTCCTTGATGAACCCCCTCCCCGTATGTCTAGTCTTCACGATCCTCAGAAAAAACTACACTACAAACTTTATATTTATTTTATATTTTTATTATAAAAATATTTTGTGCATTTTTTATGAGCCAAAGCACTGGCTCAGGAAATGAGGATCAAACATTTCTATGAGGATCGAACAGTGTTCATTGTTCTATGAACTAACATTTATTCAGCATCTTTTGTCATGCTAAGTATTTTATATGAGTTAGCACTCATTATAATTACCTAATTATAATATCATTAGTACTCATTGTTCTCACTACAAACCCATTTTCAATTTATTTTTATTGAGCAAATATTTTCATAACACATACTACGTACCAGGTCTTAGTTTAAGAACGTTACAAATATTCATCCACTTAATCTTCATAGCAAACCTAAAGGATAGGTAGTATTAGGATACTTTGGGAAACTGAGGCAAAGACAAGTTATTTACCCAGAGCCATAGAACTAATAAATGGCAGGCCAGAATTTGGGCCCAGGCATGGAGCTCCAGAATCTCCATTCTCAACCATCATTCTATGCCACCTTGCAACTCCTATCAGATAAGTATGATTACTCTTCTTTCTAGGAAGTACTCGAGACCCTCAGGTTAGCCTTGCTAGGGTTACACAGTTAATTCATGTATTCAACACCAAATACTCACAGAGTGCCCTCTAAATGTTAGGCACTATGCAAAATTCACATATGTGTATCAAAGATATATGATAGCTGGGGTGCCTGGCCTGGATAGCTCAGTGGGTTAAAGCCTCTGCCTTTGGCTCAGGTCATGATCCCAGAGTCCTAGGATTGAGCCCGGAATCCAGTTCTTTGCTCAGCAGGGAGCCTGCTTCCTCTTTCTCTCTGCCTGCCTCTCTGCCTACTTGTGATCTTTGTCAAATGAATAAATAAAATCTTAAAAAAAAAAAAAGATACATGATATCTGAAGAGACTTGTCCTCAGGAGTTTATAATACAGCTGATATGTGGACAGTGTGGGATTTAGATTTAAGGGTTAAGAAGGCTTCTTAGAATCCTTAGAACACTTCTAAGAAACCCTTCTCAACCCTTAAAGCCAAGACTTGTGACCTTTCCATGACTCTATCCTTATAGAATTCGGTGAAATTGTTGGGTCTGGGGCACCCGGGTGGCTCAGTGGGTTAAGCCTCTGCCTTCGGCTCAGGTCATGATCTCAGGGTTCTGGGATCAAGCCCCACATCAGACTCTCTGCTCAGCGGGAGCTTGCTTCCCTCTCCCCCCACCGCCTGCCTGCCTGCCTGCCTGCCTCTCTGCCTACTTGTGATCTCTCCCTCTGTCAAATAAATAAATAAAATATTTTTTAAAAAATTGTTGGGTCCGAAGAGGACCCCTCAAAGAACAGGTCGTGGAGCTGGGACAGCTCTGAAAAGCTTCCCTGAGGAGGAGGGCAACGCTCATCACTTAGTGTTATTTAAATGCTTAAATGTTTCATATTTGTCCTCACTGCAGTCGCCTTGAGGACGAGGACTCTAACCTAATATTGCTCCCAGTGTCTGGAACTGTGCTGCACACACACCGTCCAATAAAGGCATCTTGAATGAGTTGTGACTGGCTGAGTCCTTACAACAGGGAACAAAGCTGGCAGTCTTCGGTTTTGCTATGTGTAAGATTTCTTCAAGCTTCTTCAAACTTAGACACTTAATTACTATGGCAGACATACACTAGGTTTTCCTGGCTCTCTGGGGACTGTCACTCGAAGAGTGAATGCAATAAAACCTGGAGGTGTTCTGAATTTTCTCTTCACCACATGGCCTAGGTCCTCTGCACTTCCAGATTCAATACTGTTCTCCCTAAAGAGGGAGGGGAACCTCACAGCCCCCGTCCACTGCCACCAAGGCCTCTGGAACCAGGAGTCCTGCCTCTGTGACCACAAATGCTCTTGTGTTTACGTTGCCAAAATAGGCAAACTGAATTCCCACATTTTTTTCACTAGTGCAATGGGAAGCACCAGGGCCTTGGTCCTAGGAAATGATGAAAACCCCACCCAGATGTATACAGAGCAAACACTGCTGTTTGCCATACTGCCTTGTTTGTTTTGGAGAAAAGTAGATTTATTAATAATAAAGTTTCACCATGGGGCAGGCACTTCTGAGTTACAAAGTATCAGTCATAGAAAGTAACTCCGGAAAAACCCCATTAAGTCACCTAGTCCTGCATGTGCCAAGGCTGTAGGCTATGTTTCTGCCTTATGAGCTTTACTGGCATTTCAGAATAAACGATGAGACGTTAAGAGCGATGGCTCACCTGTGATTCCAAATTACCATTAACGAGAGAACTCACGATGGGCAAACGGAAAAGAAAACACACACACAAAATCTCAACTCCTCAAAGTTTCAATTCATAACCCTGGGTAGGCTGCTGCCCCAAAATGACACAGAGAGAAAACTGAGGAGTAGACGTCAAGTCAGAGAAGCACGTGGCATCTTCTGTGGAGACTCATGGGCAGGGGAGAAAACAAAACAAAACAAAACAAAACAAAAACCCTACATTTATTTATTTAACACTTATTTATTTAACCTCCTGGCTGGGTTGGGTTGTTGGATTTGGTTTTACATCCTGAATTACAAAATTTATCATGGGAACGTGTGTCAGCTCTTCGCTGAGGGAAAGAAAGACTTCTGTTCCTTGTCTTCTCTCATAATAGAGCCAAGGGTCCCACATGGTTGTTTGGAGAAGTTCAAATGTGAAGACTGAGAGCATAACCCTAGCAGGGCTTCCTTCTCTACCTCTTCTGTTCTCTCTTCCTGACAGTGTGCTGCCTGTGCACGATCCTGGTGCCTCCTGCCTGGACTGCTGTTTAGCTTTTACTCTGACTCAAATCATCTGGCCAACAGCTGCCAAAATCAGTATCAGCTAAGATTTACTGAGAGTCAATCACATGTCCACTCTGTGCATACTGTGATCATATATATATCCTTTACTTAATTTATTTGTCACAACCACTTCGTTTTTGTTGTTGTTGTTGTTTGTTTTGACTTTTTTTTTAGATTTTATTTATTTGGCAGAGAGAGAAATCAAGAACAGGAACACAAGCACGGGGAGTGGGAGAGGGAGAAGCAAGCTTTCCACTGAACATGGATCCTGATTCGGGGCTCCGTCCCAGACCGTGAGATCATGACCTAAACTGAAGGCAGATGCTTAATGACTGAGCCACCCAGGCGCCCCTTGTCACAACCACTTTGTAACATAAGGAAGGGGACAGTGTGGACAGTAGCCAAGGCCATGGGCTCAAAATCAGGCAGGAAGAATTTTCAATCCTAGCTCTACTATTACCCCCCCCCCCCCCCCGCACTGAGCTTTACTGAGCTATAATTGACCTATAACCATGTCTAAGTTAAAGGTATACAATGTGATGATTTGATACATGGATATATTGTGAAATGATTACCACAGTAAGCTTAGTTAACATACCCATTGCTCCACTTTTTTTTTTTTTTTTTTTTTGAGAAAGAGAGAAGGGAGGGACAGCATGTGTGGTGGAGAGAGGGGCACAAGGAGAGGGAGAGAGGGAGAATCTGCTCCATGCCTAGCACAGAGCCCGACAGCATCTCACAACCCTGAGATCATGATCTGAGCTGCAATAAGAGTGAGATGCTAAACCAACTGAACCACCCAGGGGCCCCTCCACTACTTTTTAATGGAGGTTTTGGAAAAGTCAGTATCTTCATCTGTAAAGTGTGAATAAGAACAGAACCCATGTCACAGAGTTATTTTTGTCTTAAAAATAACTTTATTGAGGCTTCTTTTACATAAATACACCTTGTTTTCTCAAGTGAAGAATTCAATATTTTTAGTAGATTTACTAAGTCGTGCAACCTTCATCACAAATCAGCTTTAGAACATTTATATCACTCCTCATGCACCTTTATGATCAATCCTGCCTCCTGCTCCTTCCCCACTTTTTGTCTTTATCTCTTTGCTTTTTCTGGATAGTATTTCATGTAAATAAAACACAATTGATGGCATCATAACATATACGGCATCTCATATCTGGCTTCTTTCCCTGAGAAGAATATCAGCCATATCATATATAGCAGGTCTCCTCAGTCTGTTCCTTTTCACTGCTGAATAGTATTTCATTCTCTGAATATAGTTTCTTTTGTCTATCCGTTTACTGGGCAATAGACCTAATCAGGTTGTTTCCACTCCTTGGTTATTATAGATAATGTTGCTAACAAGACTTGCATTTAGGCTGGGGGGAGGGGGTTTGGGAGAAAGGGGTGGGATTATGGACATTGGGGAGGGTATGGGCTTTGGTGAGAGCTGTGAAGTGTGTAAACCTGGTGATTCACAGACCTGTACCCCGGGGGGATAAAAATATATGTTTATAAAAAATAAAAAATTAATTAAAAATTAAAAAAAAAAAAGACTTGCATTTAGGACTTTGTGTTGGATGTATGTCTTTGGTTTTCTTGTGTAGACACCAAGGAGTGGAAGTGGTGGGCCATACAGTACACTTATATTTGACATGTTAACTCACGGAATTGTCCGACGCTTAAACATTACATAGAAATGGCCTCACCCAAAGCCACGGGGAATACTGATCAATGAAAGTTGCTCTTGTGGTTGTTGCTGCTACTTTTTGGAGGGATGTTTCCACTGTGTAGATTAGGAGGTTAAAATAAAGCTCAGAGAGGGTTACCGACTTACTCAAGACCACACAGCTAATCGATGGACAAACTGGAATTCTCTTTCCTGTTTTCTGACTCCAAGCCTGGCATCGTCTCCTGCCATCACAGCCAATACCACACGAAGCATCCTGGGGAACACAGCTCTGCTAATAAAGTTCCCTGCCGAACAAATACCGCGGGCGCCTCACTGCACAAGAAATAAAATCTCGATTCGTGTGCTAGGCATACAAAGCCTCCTCCCATTTTCGCACGGATCTTTCCTGCCTACTCTCCCACTGCACACTCTACCCTATCCTCCTTTCAAGAATCCCCCAGGATGACTTTCATTCCCAAAACTCAGCCAAAACTCTTTGGGCCGCACCACAATATCCTTGTTGGAGCATGATCTGAGCTCTTGAATAAGATTTCTCACTTTTACCTTATGAAGTCTGACCCAACTTTTAAGGCAGAGTTCAAGTCATACCTCCTATACTTTCTTACTTCCTCATCCTGGTGACTCTGATTAAAATTAACTTGTATTTTCCTAATGCGCTTAGTTATATAACAGATACTCATGAACACACTGACTTGAGCTGAAATGACTGGGGGGGGGGGGGGGAGAAAAAATAAATACTCAGCTGTGTAATGAATGACCTAGCTATGAGAAGTAGTAATTTTTAAGAATGCAACAAAAATCATTTGTAAAATTTCCAGGTATAGCAACACAGTGTTACTAGTTACAGAGTACCTAGGGTTGAATCCTGTTCCTCACTACCCATCTTCCTCTGTGTATCTAGAGCACTTTATTTGTGCTTTAGGCAACTTCTTCGCACACTGTATTGTATATCCATTTAAATTTGTCTGTCCCTCAAGACTTTGAGCTCCTCCAGAGAAGAAACTGTGTCTTATTCATTTCTGTGTAACTACTGCCCAGCACAACACCCTGTTCACGTAATAAGTAATGGTGAATACTCACTCAATGCTGAATATATGAACGAGAGAGTTAGTAAATGACAGAAAGAGCTGCTCTCTCTGTCTGACACAGATCACTCACTAAAGTAGGTAGAACTCTCTTGCCTGACATCAGAGTTCTACAAGAGGTTTTTTCCTTTAAAAAAAGATTCTAATCTTCCCATTGGCTTATTGTTAATTCCACTTCCTCTAAATCTGAGTACATCAGTAAGTATATATGTAGAATATTTTCTTCCCAGTTCCTTCCTTTAACTCTTTCTAAACAAGGGCCACAAAAAAAAAAAAAAAAAAAGGAATAATTAAAGAGAACAATTCTGCAAAATTTTGTAAGCTCTAAAACACAGTGACTTTTCCTTTTTCCTAAGTAGGTTGTCAGATTCTAAGAAGGATCCAGCAGAGGCTTTGCACATAGTACTGGCATTGTAAATAGCTGCTAAATAATTGGATCCAATGAACATTTATTAAATGCAATGAACAAGACCCTGTTGCAACATTCTAAGACTCCTAGCACAAGGGAGCGAACCAACATATATAGTTGTAACCGAATCAACAACTATGTATTCATTCAGTCAGTCATTGTTCTACGACTGGCACCATTTCAAGTGTTTTATATGAAATAACTCATTTAATTTCCATAACTCTAAGAGGAAAGTATTAAAGATGAGAAGAGGAGGATGAAGAATCTGAGGTTTACAGAAGTTTTCAGAAGTAATTAGTGTAATAAGCGGTGGAACTGGGACCCAGGCAGTCTGGCTCCAGAAACTCCCCATGAGAATGCTTCTAAGCTTAGGTGAGAGGCCATGTTCTCTCCATTTCTGTTTCCCCAGCACTTATAACCACTCAATGACCATTTGCTATTAAACTGTGCCAACCACAAGGCTGACAGGGATTAGGAAAAGAATACAGATACACTGTGTTACGCAACAATAATATGGTCTAATGTCAGGGTTGCAAGGAGTGGAAGAAGCCCAGGTTTGGGAGCCAGACCAGAGACCTGGGCTTGAACTCCAGATTCACCAGTAACTAGCTTCAGGGCTATTTATTCTCTGGAAAAAAATAAAATAAAATAAAATAAAAAATTATCCACCTCAACACCCACACACTACCATTTCTGGTCCAAAAGCCATTTTGGAAATTTGAAGGCTCTGTAAGATTGGACTCTACCCTCAAAGACTCAAAACTAATTGAAAATAAAGATGACTAAGTCTGAGGTTAAAAGATTTACCTCAGGTCACACACCTGGTTGGTACTGGTACTAAAATTTAGTTTCCTGAGTTCCAGCTCAGTGCTCTTTCATTTAAGTCACAGAGTTTCACTTGAGGTAAAGAAGTTGAACAAAACACCACCAGAAGCAAATTATTCAAAATGGGACTTTCCAGAGCCAGTCTGGAATTGGGCAGCTGCCTCCTTGTGTTCAAGAGAGGCACACCCCAGTTTCACTACAGATCTGAAATCTCTCTTTCCTTGTGATGTCAGAGGCTGGGGACATCTTCTAAGTAGTGAGTAATGCTCTGGAGTTAAGTCTCCCCCTGCTCTGCTATATCCTAAAAAGACTCCCTTGCCTTCTTCCCCTGTTGGGATGTCCTACTCAATACCAAAAATACCTTTCAGTGAAGGGGACTTACTCCTGGAAGAGAGAAAGACACTATCACCTCCCTTCCAGCTCAGTTCTTTCCTTGAAGGGCATGAAGTACATTTTCTTTTTAAATTCTATCTGGAGAAAAGAGCAGGTTAAATGTAGCACAGGAAAAGGAGGGTACTGTCCAGAGAACACTGAGTATGAGTGGAGCAACAGGAGTAAACATCCCCTCAAGGGTGGATATACCTTGAAGAGAGATACCTGTGTGGGCATCGCCCACAGCACTTTACATACCTAACAACACAGAGGACTAGTGCCAAGTACCTTTGGAGCCAAAGAGCCAGGGCTCAAGTCTTAGCTCTTTCACTTACTAGCTGAGTGTCTTCATATTAGAAGCTGCCCTCACAGGGGTACAGTTTCAATGGCTAAAGAAAGTGAGATAATAATGACTTCATAAAGGGTGGATGATGAGGAAAAGATCTCATTGTAGTTCCTAATAGCAAATCTTACACTTAGCAGGGGTTTAATACTATGGTAACACTTCTCACCGTGTTTTGTAGCTGAACCAAATGTTTTAGAGTGGATTCTTTGGAAGGCAGCTATGCTCACCACTATACCACCAATGCCCGCTAGAGTGGATTCTTTGGAAACAAAGAAAACACTCTGTGGCTAGTATAGCACTGAAAAATTTTGTCTAACTGCTGTTCCATCACATCAGCTCATAATGCAGGGAAAATCTTGGAATTGGCTGAGTCTGCCCTTCTTCTGAATAAGAGAATCTCATGTTAAACTTTCTGCATCTATCTAGATGTGCTCTTCCAGCGGGGCACACAAAATGAACCACCTCCCAGGGAAACACATTCTGTTTTCTGCCAAATCTCTAGTGGGCTAAAGGGTTCACTGAGCCAAAAATTGTCTCTGCTACAAATTCTACCCAGCATAACCTGCCTTTGTGCTTCACCCTGGTGACACAAATGGTGAAAATGGAATGTTTCCCCAACACTGTCCCCTGCTAAAAATCAGAGTGATTCTCCTGCACAGAAACCAGAGGAGTAGGAGGTAGTAAGTAATGCCACCAAGAAAATCAGAAAATGAAGTAGAAGGAGCACATTCCATTGATGCAGAAAAAGAGGAGGTAAAGATAAGTGTTTCTACAACTTGAGTAAAACCACTGACTCAAGACCAGGAGAAAAGTCAGGACTTGGGGAAAAGGAACCAGCAGAGATATCAATTGCTTGAACACCAGAAAGAAGCCATAGTAGGTTCAGTTTAGTAATTTGTCAAGAGCTGCTCTTTTTTCAAAATGTAAATGAGGTGAGGAGGAAACTGCACCCTGAAGGCAGGATCCTAGGTCTGAGGTGTTCCAGATAGAGGTGGTTATGGGAGCCACCTGGCTCACGGTTAAAGTACTCAGAGAGCCCCCCCCCCCCCCGCCCGAGATGCAGACAGCTGAGGTGAGGGCAGAAGCTGGGCGCTGTGGTGAACATGAGGCTATGTGCTCTGGAAAGGGGCTAGAGGCGTCACCTAGGATGTGTGCATTCTTAGTGGCAGCAACACAAGATGCAGAGGGAGCAATGTTGTGAGGAGGTTTTGGAGTCCATGCTTGAGAAAGAAAGGGTCTCATGGATGACCTAGAGAATGGGGCTGACATCAAATTTTCTCAAGAGGATATGAATGTTCCAGACCCCCTTCTGGGTAAACAAGTACTGTATGTAAAGAGGATGCTTGCCACACTCCAAGATATTTCTGGCCAAATTAACCTCTTTTTGAGGTATTTTCCCCCACTGAGTTTGCAGTGATAAGTTGTGGTCTTCAGACAAAGGGCCCAGAATGACTGGCATTCTTGTAGAGCTGAAGTCCAAGATTCTCTTTTCTCTCACAGCTGCTCAGTAGAGAGAATGGTGAGAATTTGGGGCCTCTGTGGTGTCGCCAACATTTAGTAGGTGTGTCGCCACTGCTAGGGACGGTTGGGGTGTTCAAAATACAAACACGTTTCCCTTGTGGTCTTTCAAACCATCACATGCTTTTCAAAACAATTCTGTGAGCTGGGGAGAATGGCTATTTGACCATGTTTTGGAGTAAAGTTTCCATTAGTCAGAAGGCATATAAAGATTTTTATTCTCCTGGGTCTTATATATGTGTTTTTTTATTTGTGTAGAGCTGTGTATAATTCTTGTCTGATACCCAGGACAGGCTTATTTATTTGTTGGCTCGTCCTTTCGAAGATATATGTGTCAACTTGGCTAGGTAATAGTACCTGGCTATTTAATCACTATCGATCTAGGTGTTGTGACGATATTTTGTAGATAATCAATGGATCTTAAGTAAAAGAGATTACTTTAGATATTATTGGTGGGCCTCACCCATCAGTTGAAGGTCTAGGAGCAAAAATAAGTTTCTTGGAAGGGAACAGATTCTGCCTCAACGCTGCAGCATTAACTCCTGCCTGAGTTTCCAGAAATTCAAACTTGCCAGTCCCCACAATCCCATGAGCCAAATCCTTAAAGTAAATCATAAATATATGTATATATGTATTCTCACACTGGTTGTTTCTTTGGAGAATCCTGACTGATACGGTCTACATCTTCAGGAAGCTTTTACTCTACACTTTTATTTCAGATGATGCAAACTCAAGATCAGTTTCTGAGTCTTATTCAAGTTAGCACTTCCCTTCCCCCCTCCATGGTAGCAGGCCATCATAAACATCTCTTGTTTACGGAACACACAAAAACCAAAATGGATGAACAATGCCAATGGCATAAAGAACAATTATGTTTAAAAAAAAAAAAAATCAAGGGAGGACATGTATACTCTAAGACCATATATAAAGAGTGGGCCATAAGCAAGACTAATCGTAGGAGGCTTTCCATAGGTAAGTCTTTGAGTCAGATTAAGAGGCCTGGAGGAAAGGTGGTTTGGCAGTGTGCAAGGCATGGAGAAAACAGCAAATCAGAGGGCAGCCTAGAAATGATCTGCAGGTAAAGAGAGACAGACTGGTTAAATGTGCAATGAGAGGGGAAGAAATAATAGGAAAACAGGTCAGTGAGGACAGAGGTCTATTGTGTTGACTAAAAAAACTTTTTGAAGAGCCCTTATTTTCCCCTGGGATTCAAAAAAAAAAAAAAGGAAAAAGGTAACCAGCCAGCATGCATGCCTAACATGGCACAGAGCTGGCACAGGCAAGAGCTGAGGGACTCATTGTCAGGGCAGGTCCTCTGCAAGGAGAGGAAGAACAGTTAGTCGCCACTGACCGCCCAAGACTCCTACTACACAAAGCCAGGCTTACGCATCACACTGAAGGAGTGGGTTTACTTCACAGAACTGAGCCTCTGCGGGCAATGTGGGGTTGAACAGGAAGTCACAGGGCTCTGCTCTTCGGAGGTAGGACTGTCCTACAAACTCAGAGAATGGAGAGCTCTGGAGGTTTCACCTTCGCCTTCCAGACAGTCAGGTAGCCCCAGGGCATGCAGCAATTCTTGAAGGAGCCCAATTTTCTTTTTGTGCAGATGGCAATCCAGATTGGCGACATAGATCTTGAGACATATTTTTGTCTCATGGACATTGTTTCAAGTTCCCCAAAGCTGGAGCAACCAGGCAGCTGCAAAGTCATTCAGTTTCTCTGTCCCCCAAAACCAATTTCCCCTCATCAGAATCTACCCCTGACTTAAGGATGTCCATTTTTCCATGAGTAGGTCAGCAATCTTTTTCTCCTTTTATTTACAATCCATTTCACTACTTGTCTTTCACTGTTCGTTCTTTTAGATGATTTTTTTTTTTAAGATTTTATTTATTTGAGATAGAGAGACAGAATACAAGTGGGAAAGGGACAGAGGGAAAGAGATAAGCAGATTCCCCACTGACCAGGGAGCCCAACGATGACGTGGGGCTCTATCTGGGGACCCTGGGATGATGACCTGAACCCAAGGCAGACGCTTAACTGACTGAGGCACCCAGGCACCCCTCAGTGAGGTTTTTCAATAAATATTTTTTGAGCATCTGCCCTGTGCTAGGCACACAGTCTAGAGGTATAAGGAATTGAGAAAACAGGCAGTTATAATACATTAAAATTATTAACATTGATTTAGCGCTTTCTTTGTGTGTCATGGTGCTAAACCCTTTGCACACATTAAGCTAGTTCTCACAAGGATTCTCTGCGGAAGGTCCTACTGTTATCCTCGTTCTACAAAGGAGGAAATGAAAGTCCAGAGGCATGGAATTACTTGCCTTTAGTCCTACAGAAAGATACAACCAGGACTAAACTCAGCCAGTGTGGATCCAGAGCTTGTCTGCTTAGCCACAAAGGTGGATGGAAAGGCAGGCGCTGAGGTTGCATGAGAGAAAGCACAAGTCCCTGTCCCTGACCCCAGGAGCCCAAAGGCGGGTCCAGCAGCTCAACTGAAGGCTCAGGGAGAAGTAGAAATTCAAATCAGATCACGTCAATCTTCTCAAAATACCTCAGTGGCTTCCCATGTTCTTTAACCCCCAAAGACTAAAATTTGCACATTTCACCCATGGCCTACAAATGCCCTGGCTTTTCTCAGCCTCCTTGGCCTTGTGCTTCACTGCCACCCTATTGATCCTGATCTCAGGCTGGAGCACCTGGAAGGTGTTACTTAACATCTCTACCCACCCAGCTCCTACTCAGTGTTTAGGTCGCAAACTCAAGGTCATTTACAAAGGCCTTTCCTGTCCCCTAATCTACATTAATCTCAATAATAACTAAAGATAATAATAATTAGAGCAAATGCTAAATAATACTGGATGGCAGGCACTATCCTAAATGCTTTATGTCTAACAGCTTACTTAAATATTACAACAATCCTAAGAGTAAGTACTAGCATTATTCTCATTTTTACAGGTGAGTCAATGTTATAGTATTCTGTACTTTTCTTCATTATAATGATCAAATGTGTAATCATGTATTTATTTTCTTAATATTTCCTGAGCTATAAGGTCCACGAGGTCAGGCTCTAAATTCTTTCTCTTCACTAGTATACCTCCACCTCCACTGTCTAACAGTGTCTCATATACAGTAAGCATCTAATAAACATTGATGGACATGGACGTGTAATAGCCATTTCTTTTAAGATTTACACATTTTTATCACTCGCAATAAAATGGCTAGATAACAAAGGAATTAACCGGAAATTATACAGTAATTACTAAGGCTGTAGGTAATTCAGTATGTTTGTTTGTTCTCCTGTTGTGAAATGTTCACCATCCCCCTTTCTGTCAGTTAAAACTTCCGAGGTTTACGATGGGGGTGGGGCAGGGACAGTGTGGTCTAGACTAGAGGAAAGAGCATGTGTTTTCAAGAAATGCAGACCTAGGTTTCAGTTCTGACTTTGTCACTGACTATGTGGTCTTGAGTAGACCCCATGTGTTCCCTGAGCCTCTTTTTCAAAATCTGTGAAATCAGGACAACAACCTGCGGGACAGATCAGCGTTGAGAACTATGTGAGATAACGCACGCAGAGGGCCTAGCCCAGTGCCTGGCATATATCAGGAGTTGAGTAACTGCTAGGTCCTCTCCTCACCTGCACCCAGAGGCAGGCAGGTGGACTTTCAAAATCCTATGCTTTGCTAGGCAAGCAGCACTAGCCAGACTATATCCCCAAAATGTGAAGTCAAAGTACAAGTGAGGGGCAGGGGGCACAGACTGCGTTACTGCCTCCACGGATCAAACCGGCTGGATCATTGCCGTGGCCCCACCTCACACCATGGACACAGCCACAGAGCGGGTAGGAAAGCATACAAAACTCTGAGGCGTGACGTTGGGTACTTGTCAACAGCTCTGGCTGGGAGTAAGTCAAGACAATAAATGAAGAAAAAGATCCAGTGAGTCCTGTTGCCTGTTCTCTATTTCAAGGGGACAGTCCCTGCTTTGTTTCTCTTCTCTCGGGTGAAAAACTGTTCCCTGAAATGCTCCTGGCTTCTGAGAACAGCTCGAAAGGCAACTCCAGGGAGTGCTGGCCAGGAGCTGATCAGAAGCAAGCAAGCAGAATTCACCCTGCCCCCCAGGATCATGTGGTTTTGGGGATGCAGGCAGGAGAAAACAGGGAACTTCGAAGGTTCTCTTCCTTCCTCCTCCATTTCCCAACATCCATGTTCGTTCTTCTCTAGGCCGACCCTGACCTTCTTTTCTCCCTCCCTCTCAGCGAGTAAAGGGAAGAGAAAGAGGCAGATGGGTTAAAGGGGGCCTCTTCCCATTCTCAGAAGTAATGGAGAGACAGCAAAAGACGTCAAAGCCCTCCCCTAAGCTGGACTCTGCTGGTGGGCTTTGTTTTCTCTCCAAAGGGAAGCTCTGTATCAGCTCCCACTGTTCATCTCTGCTGAGCTCCCCGAGTTGAAAAGCCCATGTCTGTGCAGGTATGTACCAAGCCCCGAACACTGTATTTAATCACAACTGTATTGAGTGGCAGAGCTGCAATTACTCTATCCTATTAAGTGAAGTCCTCTCACGCTTAGGCAAGAGAAAGCTCTCAGTTAACTACGATCCAGTTTATCAGAGTCTACCCTGAGCATTTTCTGCAATCTGTCTTTAAGAGAAAGAGCCACGCTTGTATGGTGTCGTACCTTCCCCTCCACATAATCAGATTTGTACGGTTTCAGGGGAAACAAATCTTAAACTTCAAAGACACCTTGTCTTCTAGATTGTATTCTTACAGAAGGGAAGTAGATCAGAACATTGTAGACAGATCCGAACAGGACTTTCTGTTTTGATTCCCAACTTCTGCCAGCAGGCCTGGGCTCTTAGCTTTCACACACTGACCACCTGCTATGTGCTGGGAGCTATGGGAAACATTTTGCATAGGATGATTAATAACATGATACTAATACTGACACTTTTCTAAGTGTCAGGAACTATTCTAAGTGCTTTTTGTATGTTTACACAGTTAATCCTTACAACCAATATATGAGGTATGTAAAATGTCCACCCCAATTTTGGAGATGAGGAGATTGGGACATGAGAGGTTAAGCAATTTGTCCCAAGGTCACATACTAATGGAGCTGGGATTTGAAACGGGCAGTCTGGCTCCAGAGTCTTTACTTTTAACAACTATATGCATAGATAGCTTTTCTTATTCAACCCTCCCAGCAATCTTACACGATAGAATATCAAAACACCTACTTTCTAGACAAAACAAAGCTGAGTTTCTGAGAAGTAACTTGTCTAAGGTATTGGCCCAGGGATTCCCAGCCCAATTTAATTCAATATACTACTTTGTTCAGGCACTGTACTAGGCACTTAGCGATAATACAGAGTAATAAGTTAGTCACATTTAGTAATTTTTTTTACTGTATTTATTTTAACACTGTCACTTTTATGGTATTTATTTTAATACCACCTGAAGTAATCGATGATAAAGAGCTTACTTCAAGTGAAAAAAAGTTACGTGTAGTCAAGATCAGCCAGGTATGTCAGCACTGTATACACGACTGAGAGCTAGATATTTAGACCAGCCAACTATAAACTCTCTAACCTTTTCTGATTCAGGCATGGGTATACACTCATTTGTATTTGTTCAGTCCATAAACATTTATTGAGCATCTACTATATTCCAGGTCATGATTTATAAATTGGGGATGTTAAAAAAAAATTAGTATTTGAATTTGAGGCAGTCTTAGTTTAAAAGGGAATAGAATTAAATAAATAAGTACAGCATAATATGGCAAGTGCAATAATTGAGATTTGGAGATAATTAACAATTGAGAGTAATTTTGGATGAGTTGCAAGGAGCACATACAGAAGATGGCACATATGCTTAGTCTTAAAGGATAAGAAATGTACTTTTAAAATGAGGATGAGTAAAGGAATTAGCATTTACGAAGCAGGTGCTGTGTATCAGGCTCTGGACTGAGGCTGTGTATTTAGCTGAATCCTGACTCAGAATCTAAGAATCAGTGAGTGGAAAGAGCTGGTTCACTTGACAACGTAAGAACATCCCTGAGCTGAATATGGGAGTGATATTCATGAGAAAAGGCAGCCCAGACAGAGGGAACCTCATATACAAAGGCAGAAAAGCAAGAAGAGCCTGGCATATTGAAGGGACAGTATGTTCAGGGCATCTCGGCCATCAGCTGTGCATGGGGCTTAGAGTGAAAGATGAGAACAAAGAAGGAATTAGAAGCAGAATTCTGAAGGGATTTGTAAAAAGTGTTGGAGGTAGATGATAGCCAACTAAGGAAATAACTACAACTGGGTTTTAGAAGAATAATTCTAGTACCACAATGGAGGTGGGGGGGCGGTTCCAATGGGGAAGGATTGAGGACAACACACCCAGTGGGAGGACCAACATAATGGTTTGGGCATGGGAGGATGAATCACTGAACTAAGAAAGAAGGGGTGATTAGAGAAAAGGAAAGGGGTTGATTAGAGAAAAGGCTACAAGGATTGGCTGTTGGAGGTGAAGAGAAAGATAAAGGACCGACTCTGAAGCCACTACTCAAAGCCAGGAATATAGGGGAAGGAGCAATGGTGGATGAACCCAAAGGGGTTAGCAACAGTGGTCAGATGTCTGGTATTTAAGTGCATACTAACTAAAAAAAGAAAAACAAACATATACATAAAATGTGTACACACACACACACACACACACACTAACTAATAAGCAAATGGGGCAGTGCGGGAGTAGGGCAGCGCAGTTTAGAAAGGGAGCTGAGAGCAGAAACCAACATGGCGGGTTCAGATGACCAGATCTGAAGAAAGCTGTCTGCTCAAGATGGCTCTCTACCTCTGAGCCTGGAAGGGGGGTGGGGGAGAGGAGTCCAGGTGTGAGATGAATCTTTGGCTCTGACTCCTGGGGCTGCCCAGGTAAATAGAGCTTCAGAAATACCCAGAAGGAGCCAGCTGTTTCCTGCAGGGCTCTCTCCCACATGCCTGGGAGCTGCATGACCAGGCTTGAGGTAGGCAGCAGCTGGGCTTTGGGAGGACACAGGCACGTGGGCAGCCTCCTGCCTCCTGCGGCAGTGCCGCAGATGAGGCGGCTGAGAGAAGTGCATCTTTCTTTCTAGCCTCCTCCTCCATCTTTTGCCTCAGAGCTCCGGTGCCGCAGCACCCTGCAAGCCTCTTTCACAGATGAAGGGCTGCGGCCACGAGCGGACAGAAATGGCAGAAAGGACAGAGCTGTGCGTGTTTGTTCAGAAGAAACTGTTTATCTGGGGAACTATATGTCAAACACAGCCTTACTGGCCGACCATAGTGGTTTGCCCAGATAATTTATGCCACCAAATAAACATCAAGCTGGGCTGTGTAGAGCTAGAGGTGAGACGTGTTTTCAGAAGTGGGGAGCCACCCCTCACGGTCTCAATGACAGGAGATGCTTTCGCACACAAAACACTCAGGCAACAATATCTGGGCATCGCCTGAGCCTACTGTAACCAAAGAGAAAGAAAGGCCGGAACTAGAATGCAAAAGAAAAAAATAAACTGTGTTTGGAGATAGGTCTGCTACAATATAAACTTTTCCCTTTCTCTGGCTTACTGCTATAGCAAAACCTGATGGTTGTCTTTGTAAAAAACGTGTCTGTATCTAGGTCCCTGGCAGTGATTTGCCTCTGGGAGGGCCAGCAATCTATTTAATGACTCCATTGACGTCAATAGCATAACTGAAATACTTACTAACATGCATGATTCCAACTTTGGGGTGGGGGGTGGGTGGATGGTGTTTCTCAGCAGCGCAAAAACGTGGAGTGGAGCCAACCCGGAACGGACTCAAGTCTTTCGGCAGCAAGTGAGAAATTAGATGCTGCAGGTTTCACTGGGGTCCACTGAACAGGAAGCAGCATTCACACTAAATTTAGAAATTAATTTTGAACTGGTGGAATAGCCATTAATGAGCAGGGCTTTATTTCTGGCAGTGTTTGCTCCAGGGTAACGTTTTAACTGTTCACACTTTAGTTGACTTGTCAATGTTTTTGCAACTATCCACACTTAATTTTAGACATATATGAAATAATTGCAGATCAGTATAAATAGCTTGATGTTGATGCTCTGGGGTAAACTTTCAGAAGAAGGCTATTTTAGACAAAAGCAGTTCTTATAAAACAACCATTTGGGGACTTATTCCCAGAATTACTGGGACTTTCCTCGTGCATTTGCCCTATCATTTTGTATGCAGCCTGCTGAAACACTTGAGGAGAATCATTAGGACAATTAGCCCAATAATTCAGGCCACAGAACTATCACAACACTAATGAAAAACTTCTCGGAGATTTCTAGTGTTTTCTCTTGTTCCTTTCCGTTCTTTCTTCTTCTCCTGCCACCACCCCACCCTTCTTTTTTTGGTTATCCCTCCCTCCCCCAGTCTCTCCTTTGCTGTGCATGGCCATGGCCTTTGGCAACAGGATTGATTTTATTCGTATTTGTCCATAAGTGTTGTAATCCCACCTCAGAGCTCTTGCTTAATGTAGAAACCAAGTAAACGTCGTGCTTATGCCAGGCTTCGTTTCCAGTCATCTGACACAGGCCACTGATGTGGTTCTCAGAGAGCCCTTTACTAGTGAACACATACAGTCCATCTCTCATCCCAGGCCCTGGCAGCTCTGGCAAGGAATGAGAACTCGGTCAGTGTCATGACTTCCTGAAATTCTTAGAATCCAAGACAACTCTCTGAGACCCTTGTCGGCTCCTCGAACAGTCCTTGTATCTGGCACACCCCCATGAGCTTTCAAGGGGATATTCATAATCAAGTAAAGATATGGGAGGAACTCATACTGAGAAATAGGCTTCTTAGCAGAAAGCCCCTTCTTCTGTTTTATCAACTAGTAAAAGCATCATTTCCTCCCCACAGAATGGTCTGGACACATAATAGAAGGGATTCCCATGAGCACTGATTATTTGAGTCTGCTTCTCACTTAGGCCAGTGTATTTCAGACACACTGGAAAGTCCTCTGTTATCACATTTTATTTCTCCATATACAGGATTTTCTTGAAAAACGTCGAATGGACTGGTGTTGAAAACCACCAAGGCTTTGGAGACCCAGGCTGGGAGAGACTCTGGGTCTGCGGCAGTCCAGCCCGAAGTCCTCAGGCAATTCTCCAATCATCTTCGTGGCATGGTTTTGCTGTCATTTCCAGTGACCCATAGACTTGGGAGTTGTTCTTTATGTCATCTGACATGTTATATTGGTGATGTTCTTGCTCAATATGTTTATTGTTAAATTTTAGAATGGGAAGATTAATATAGACTCTCCCAGCTTAGACAACAATTCGACTGCCGAAACACTGTATATACAATATATATTATCAATCAAGTCATATTTATGGGAATCAGAGGTGTTGGCCATTAAAAGGAATACTTCTCTCACCCTTTTGTAAAGCAAAGAGTCATTTTATAAAGGCTGTGAACCCTTGATGATTTATCTTTTTAGGAAATTCTTGCTTCCCATGACATATCTGTACTCTCTATTGAAATGCATACAAAGGCAAGGGATAGAATGGGTGGGAAAGCGAGGCAATTACCCTACACACACGTATATACACACACAGTCACCCACCCACTTGTGTGTACACACACACACATTGATTTTCCTCAATAGTCTGTTTTCTTTTTTTTTCTGTTGAAAATAGTTTGAGGCCTGAAATCCTAAAAATGACTTTTAGTTTCCATGTTGAATGTGTACAGATGATAGAAGCCTGCCTTGTTTTTGGAGTGTTCTTTCTTCTATTTTGTTCGCTTTTTGACACAGCATGTAGAAAAGGCCTGGAATTCCTGCTTGTGAAAAGGCAAAATGTGATAAAAATCGAGATGTTCCCCACACTCCACAGCATTAGCATTTCAATACTCTCAGGAGGATTTAGTGTATCTTTCTCCTTAAAGCAGGAACATATCATTTCCATGCTGTTATACTTTCTGCATTTTAAATACTCAATTACTTTACTCTGGCTTTGCTATTCAAAGTGCAAAAATGCCAACTTTTTGCATTTAACTCTTTTTGTCCAAAACCCACAGGACCGCACAATTATATATCTATATATGCTGTTAACAGAGTGTGTTTCAAACCTCTTTTCATTTCAATGCAGTAAATTATTTTTTTTCATAGCAAAAAAGCCACAGTTGAATTTTTTTCATACCTACAGAGATAAAAATATTGACTCATTATTAAAATTTAATTTATGAACATTTTTTTTCAGATAAACTCTGCAAACATTATGCAGTTCTGGTCAAATCAAGATTTACTGTCTTCCTACTCCATGAAAATAGCTCTGCCAATGAATTTTGAATGATAAAGAGATGAATAAGGTACAGCTCCTGTTGTCAAGGTGCTGCAAAGCAGGAGACACATTAGCCATGAATTACAATATAACCTAGAATGGGATTGTTGCCATAGCACACAAAAAGGAGCAATTACAGTGATTCAAAAAAAAAAAAAATATATTGGGATTCTTTGCAGAGGAGGGAAACTCGTGCTGTACTTCCAGAGCTGAAAAGAGCAGTAACCTTGGTTAAAACGGTGAGAATAAAGGTACTGAAGACTAAGCAATTTGCTTTTATTTCCCCCATGAATTACTTCAGTTAGTGATCCACTTGTAGGAGCAAATGTACCAATTTAACCAGGGGTTCTGACAAGTAGCTCTTAAAATGAATTGCCTTCTCTTTATTTAGATGAATGGGGAAAAAAGCATTTAAAAAATATTTGGCTTTTCCCTTTCTCTCTCTGTCTCTCTTATACTTGCTTTTTATCCAAGAAGAGTTACAGCCGAAGTCAGTCAGGCTTTCCTACCAAACTGGATTGTTGCTAAATGTGTTTAAATGATCATGAAATTCTTGTATCTTCTATCTTGGATTTCAACTGAAATGCATGGGTTCAACTTAGTGATAATAGATGAAAAACTGATCTTATTATCATGAAAAATCATCTTTTAAAAGCAGCACTCCAGCATTCAATTCTGTTTGCTCTGAGCTACTTTTCATTCCCTTTTAAAGTTTCTATTTAAACACACCTCTTTGTCACATGCTGATAAATATTAAAATACCAGGAAAAATCTGCCTGACTTATTTAAGCTGATAATAAGAACAAAACACAGGATGTGTGTGTCCTCCTTCCTTTTCTGGCTGTGGTTAAGCGTTAAGGAGATTTTGAAACCTATAATTACGTAATAATTGGTATCGCTACATTCTCTTCCCGATGAAAAGCCAGAAATTTTGTAGTTTGCCACAAAGACAGACGAAAACAAATTGCCTAAGTGGTATTGTCATTTCTTTGCTCCATTGTTTTAAAAGAATTTAGCAAAAGAATCCCTAGTTGCCAAGCGGTAGTTACTGTGCCAATAATCACAAAATGATCTTTCCAACAACATCTCCGGCTAATGAGCTAATTTATAGAGCCGTAAATATCACATATTCTCCCAATGTTTGTCAGTATTTATTAGAAGAAAAAGAAAACAGTTTAAATATTCAAATTGATGTCAAAATCTTCTTAGCACATTTGCCTAACAGAAATGTGAGCGATGATGTCTCACTGGTGAGCTAAGATGATGAAATGATAGGAGTTTCAAAACCAACTCCTTTGATCTTCAACTATGTAACACCAGTTATATGTTCAAACAGTCTATTTTGTTTCCTTTTATCAAACTTCTAAAGGAAATAGGACATCAGCACACCAGGTTTTTGAAGCCTGGGGACGGAGTACTATTTTCTTCTCTCTGTTTCATATCATTGGGCTCTAGAGGCAAACTTACCTTTACTTAGTATCTTCCTTTCACCTTGAGTCTCGTTCTCAATCTTTTTTCTAACAAAAATATTTTTAAAAGTGTGTACCATAAATACTTCTGAAGCCAATGAGCCAATGGAACCTAAGTTTTTGTTCCTTTGTTTTTAGGAGTTGGGCTTTTATATTATTTCCGTTATCCTCATGGCTGTGATGCCAGGGGGAGAACACAACTTGCAAGAAAGGAAGATCGTTAAGGATAAAGCAAGGGGAAATAGCATAGCCGGAAAGAGAGAAGTGTTCGAGGCAGTGCTATTTGGTGTTAGGCCATCTCAACAGAGCTCATCTGACTTGTTTCTCCTGTGGTTTTACTCAGGCCCACCATCACACTACTGGGGACAGAGTCAAGGTGGGAAATGCCATTTTGGACTTGTAACTGGTTGCATCTTATGTCACGTAGAATTGCTGTCTACGAGGGGTTCCTTCTGCATAGCCCAACTCTCCACTCTGCATGGAAAGCATATGCACAGCACTGAAAGATGAGACGTTGGGTTTCTTAAAACATACACACACACACACACACACACACACTTGAGGAACAAAGTTGGATGACCTCCAAGGGAAATGATCTGTGACCTGGAAGAGACTTTGGTTTCACACCTGGAAAGGATGTGGATTCAAGTGGGACCTAGAGCTGACGCTTGGAGGAAAACCACTAGCACACCCTGTGGGATGCTCAGGCCAACCTGGGGGCCCCTCAGGGCCTTTGAAGTCAGCTGTTTTGGAGTTTATGGGGGCCCAGCAAGCTGAGGTGAAGTTGCACTATCAGTACATCTCCACCTCCTGCCTCCCTTCTGGGAAGCCCCATTACCACACATCCATCACAGCCTGAAAGCCCAGGTGCACGTATGACCGGAAAACTATTCAATACTGTTTTTCATTGGGTTTTATGTGGAATGAAGGAAAGCTCCACTATGCCTTTGAGAATAGTCACCAAGAGATTTTAGAGGGCCATGATATGCAAACAAGTGCAATGATCCTTAAAAAGTTTCCACACAAATGACACATGGATTATTTTGACACACAGTGTGATGCGGCTTACCTTGCGGGTTGACTCTGGAGACAGGTGGCTGACTAGCAGCAGCTGGGGACCTCCTGTGGAGATCGAGAGGAAAGAAGGCCTGAGTCTTTGTGTGAATATCACCTTCACGTCTCCCTACCTCGTCCCCCACCCCGAGATCACTGAAGAGTTTTCCAGGTCATAATGAGTTATCAGATGACATAATGCTATCTCCGGAAGGCCGTCTCCCATAACACTGGTAGATGACTGCAATCCCCTCACAGCCAGATGGCCTGGAATTTCCCTAGGCTCCAACTCTTCAGGAAGGAAGTCATTTACTCCAGGTCCCTAACCAGCCCCTCTGTTTCAGGTTTCACTGTTCCAAGGGGGCCCTCAGACAATACGCTTGCTCAGGAATAACACCGAATGTCAGAGTGGATCCCGATTCCTTTGGCAGCGCTGCAGAAAGTCATGCCAGAGGAGTCCTAAGAGACCAATCAGTCTGGGCCTCCCTTTTGCACCTCAGGAAACTGAGACCCAGAGAGATGAAGTCAGCTGCCAAAAGTCACACAGGAACAGGAATCTGGCTTCCTTAACCTCTGGAGTGGTCTCTTCGCAGAGGAACTGGGCATTATTCTACATTGCAATGAGCCTGCTGATGTCAAAAGACCAATGAAGCAAGCAAACAAACGCAAGCTCCACAAATACTGGGCTCCACCTTTTGGTTTCTGTTTTTCTTTTTTTTCTTCATTTCCCAATCCCGCCCCTCTCACCCCCACCCCCTCCCCTTTTGCTGCTCTCACCAACCTTTTCATGCTTTGTAGAACTTCTGCCCAGTGCATTACAGGGGAGCCTCCCCGAAATAGTCTAGAGCAGTGGCCTCAAACTCTGGGATCATCAGAATCACCTAGAAGGCTTTGCTAACACCCACTGCTAGACACAGTTCCCAGGGCTTTTGACAGAACAGGC